>NC_080570.1:129031932-129349140 GCF_030247185.1 Malaya genurostris | reverse complement strand
TGCTATTCGAAAATTAAAGCTGTCGTTCGCTGCTGGTCCTGATGGTATTCCTTCATCTGTGTTGAAACGTTGCGCAGGAGCACTCAGTTATCCAATATCGAAATTGTTTAATCTTTCAACTTTACAAAGCGAATTTCCTACACGATGGAAGTTTTCTTATATGTTTCCGGTTCACAAAAAGGGCGATAAACGTGACATTTCCAACTATGGTGGTATTACGTCTTTGTGTGCATGTTCGAAGCTATTCGAAATTATCGTAAACGATATTTTGTTTGCCAGTAGCAAAACCTACATAGATAATGAACAGCACGGGTTTTACCCGAAACGATCGGTTACATCGAATCTTATGATATTCACCTCAAAATGCGTGCAGACCATGGACTCTGGATGGCAAATCGATGCAGCATATATGGATCTTAAAGCGGCATTTGATCGAGTAGATCACAAAATACTTCTGTCCAAGCTTCAACTACTGGGTGTCTCAACGATGAGCGTAGAGTGGTTTAGATCGTATCTGACAAACCGTTCTGTACAGGTTAAAATCGGTTCTTCAACATCTGAAGTTTTCTCGAATTTTTCTGGAGTTCCGCAAGGCAGCAATCTTGGTCCGTTGCTGTTTTCGCTTTTCATGAATGATGTTTTACAGTTGTTACCACCGGAATCCAGATTATTTTATGCAGACGATGCAAAAATTATGAAGGTTATCAAGCGTCTCGCGGACTGTCTTGTACTACAACGTATGATACAAACGTTCGTAGATTGGTGTTCAAAAAATTGTTTGTGTCTGAGTATCGAGAAATGCTGCGTCATATCTTTCAATCGGAAAACTGATCCTATCTTGTATGGCTATGAAATCTCAGAAAGGTCCATGACACGAGTAGAATGTATAAAGGATCTTGGTGTCACTTTAGATCGTGAAATTACCTTTAGACTGCACTATGACGATATGTTGGCCAAAGCAAACCGTCAACTTGGTTTCATCTTCAAGGTAGCCAAAAAGTTTCGAGACCCACTTTGTTTACGATCATTGTACTGTTCACTTGTACGTTCAATACTAGAGTCAAACGCTGTGATTTGGTGCCCCTACCATGCTTACTGGATCGCTAGGATTGAGACTATTCAACATAAATTTGTGAGGTACGCTCTGCGCCTGTTACCGTGGCGTGACCCTATGAACCTACCATCAAACGAAGATCGCTGCCGTTTGTTGAATCTCGAGCCATTGGAGGTACGATGCATAACTGCTCAAGCAACTTTCGCTGCCAAACTACTTTTGGGCGACATAGATAGTCCAACGTTACTCATGCGCCTAAACCTCTACGCACCTGAAAGATCACTTCGCCAGCGGAACTTCCTGTCTCTTGAACCACGAAATAGATTGTATGGACAACATGAGCCTTTTCGGACAGTTTGTATGCGGTTCAACGAATTCTCTCAACTATTCGATTTTAATGTGTCGTCAACCGTGTTTCATAAACGTTTACTTGACAATTTCCACATAGTGAATAGCGATAATTAGGTTTAGTTTTTAAATTTTAATTGTTTGTTTTTATTCATTAAGACAACATATGTCAGATGAAGTTATACAAATATACAAATATACAAATATACAACAACTAGTGCCATCTATGTGTTAGGCCCGGGACTTTTCAGCCCATGTGTTGCTTACATCACCTCCTAAGAGAGCTGAATTAACAAACAATATCGACAACAGGGAACTGCGAAGCTTTGCGAATATAGAATCCGTAAGCTAGGGATAATTACTCCCATTCGATAATAAACGAAAAATAATCGTCACCTGCAAAAAAAAATGACGCGTCCACCGGGAAGAACGGAAGAATATTTTTCTCCCAGAAGAAAAAGAAGAAGAATGTGTTTCGAAAACTGAAATTTCTACGTTTGAAAACTGTTGATTCCAAGCAGTACTAATTTTATTGGATTGTAAGGAGTGTATCAAAAATTAATTAGCAACATTGATTATTGAATAAAAAAGCGAAAAAAAAACATATTTTGACATCAGTTTTCGATATATTGTAGAAAAATTACATTTTTATGCATTTCACTGATTATATTGAAGAAAATTCTAGTTTCTGTGAAACGCTCGCACTTTGAACTTGACATTCTTCATTAAATTCTGCACAGTTACTTTTGTGACTTTCCTGGTGGCAGCTGTCCAGTTTTTTTTTAACTCCTGCATGTTTTGGGACACTGTACCTTCCTTCCGAAAGTGCCGCTTGACAATTGCCCAATACCTTCCAATTGGCCGAAGATCCGGGCAGTTCGGTGGGTTGATGTCCTTTTCCACGAATTGTACATTATTTTTTGACAACCACTGTAGAACGGAGGTGGCGTAAGGGGCTGAAGCCAAATCCGGCCAGAAGAGAGGAGGAGCCTTATGCTCTCTGGACAGTGGCAGCATTCTCTTCTTCAAACATTCTTTCTCGTACACCCTGGCGTTAATTGTGCCCTTCGTGAAGAAAATCGACGACCGCAAACCACAGATACAAATTGCTTGCCAGACCAACACCTTCTGCCCAAACTTTTCCATCGCCACCGTGGTGTCAGCGTCGTCCAGGTCCTGGTACACCGATTTCGTATAATATTGCGGTCCGGGCAGCGCTCGAGAGTCTTCCTTGGTGTAGGTTTCGTCGTCGATCAGGATGCATCCGTTTTTATTCTGTAGAATCCGGTTATACAGTTTTTGCGCTCTTGTTTTGGCCTGAACTTGCTGTACCAGGGACTTTTTCGGCACCTTCTGTTTCTTGTACGTTTTTAGGGAGTTCCGAACTTTGATCCGTTGAATTATCCTGATGCTGGTGTTGAACTGCTTGGCCAAATCCCGCGTCGACGCCGATGGGTTTTTCCTGATGTACTCAACCTCTTTTAAGTCCCGGCCGGGCTGGCTGGGATCCGTTTTCCTACCGGATCGGGGCAAATCCTTCATGGAAAGGGTCTTACCGAACTTCTCGATAATATTTTTGACACTGGCGTGGTGCACTTTCACCCGTTTTGCAATTTCGTTGTACGTGACACCACTTTCTGAGCACCAAGTGTGCAGAATTTTCTTTCGCGTTTCCGGATTAATTCGACTCATCATTGAAACGATGAACCGTACCGAAACCAATCGATTGCGCAGCTGTTATTGACATTTAAACAAACATGGCACCGCAAAACACGCTGCAAAAAATTAAGCCATTTAAGAGTAATAACCGTTTGAATGTTGCTAACTACTTATAGATACACTCCTTAGTAAATATTTCACATGAAATGCCTCATGCGTGCATATCTTCTAATGATGTCGTTTACTAATAAATTGTGACTATGCACAGTGGTTCAAAAGCGCAATTCCACGCTCTTAATTAATAACTCATAGGAACGTGGTTTTTGAGGTACAGTATCTTCAGCAAAGTTGCTCAGAATGATAGACGCCATCTTTTGTCAAATTTTATTTATGTGATTAATCCCCCTAAAAGTGAGATAAAAATATTATTTTAGTTTAGAGCCAACATAGGGACTAAGTTACTTCGACAAAGTTGTTCAGAAAGTTATTTCAAACAAATTTGCTGAAGGTGCTATTCCCGTAACTTGAGTGTAATTCATGATATAATGTATTTTCTGAAAAGGGTGTTCTAAAACCAGTTTTTGTAAGAAAACACATATATTTTCAACTTATATGAGTTTTTCATGTTATACAAAGTTTTTCATCATTAAAAACTACACAACTTTCTCAAACATACTATGCTGCTATCATTTCAGTTTAATGAAATAGAGCCATTTTTCATTTTTTTTTATAAAATTCCAACTTGTCTATCATCAAAAGGCGCAGAAAGGTGCAGATGAGACTACTTACATATTAAACAACTTCAAAGAGCTTTCATACCGTGGTTGAATTACTCATCTGCGATTGTCTGCAGGCGAGATATGTTCTTTTAAAATATCCTTGTCCTGGGTATTTGCAATGATAAGGTTCACTTCATGTCAGATCAGATTTCAGTATATATTCATTACTATGGTACTTGCCACAAAATATTTTTTTTTTACACATTGAAGTCTATAAATTGAATAGTTTAGTAACTGTTTTGTCACGAATTTAAAAAAAAAGCAATCATCAAATCGAATTAAGTTATGTCATCTTCTGGTAGAGAAAAGTATGATCAAAACTCATTTTTTAGTTATTTGTATTTATTTTATGATAGCTGGCAATGTTCTTAACCAGCTAAAAGACTCTTAGCATCGTCCGACAGATTCTTCTTGGACTGTTTTGGCCATTAACGAATATTTGTAATCAAAGGATCCGAAGAAACTAATAACCAATTCATGGGATCCCGATTCGTAAGTGATCTGGATTGCTCGCGTGTATAATACTCTCGAAATCTGTATGACAGAAAATTCTTAATCATTGTAAACAGTACAATATAGCAAGCGTATATCGATCTCCATTTCAATTCATAAATAGAGGATATTTATCCGCAGAGCTTTTCTATAGAAAAATTTACCAAAAAATGACATAACGTAATTTGACATTATGATTGCCTTTTTTCAAAGTCGTGGCTTCTTCTCTCACTTTCAAAAAACGTCTGTAATGATCACTAAACTTTACTATTTGTAGACTTCAATGTCCATAAAAGTCTTTTAGTGTGAGAGTTACCATGGTAACGAATATATACTGAAGTCTGATCTGATATACAATGAACCTTATCATAGCAAATGTCAAGAACAAGGATATTTGAAAGGAACATATCTCGCCTGCAGACAATCGCAGACGAGTAATTCAACCACGGTATGAAAGCTCTTTTGAAATAGTTTAATATGTAGGTAGTCTCATCTGCACCTTTCTGCGCCTTTTGATGATAGACAAGCTGAAATTTTGCAATAAAAAACATGAAAAATGGTTCTATTTCATTAAACTGAAATGATAGCAGCATAGTATGTTTGAGAAAGTTGTGTAGTTTTTAATGATGAAAAACTTTGTATAACATGAAAAACTCATATAAGTTGAAAATATATGTGTTTTCTTACAAAAACTGGTTTTAGAACACCCTTTTCAGAAAATACATTATATCATGAATTACACTCAAGTTACGGGAATAGCACCTTCAGCAAATTTGTTTGAAATAACTTTCTGAACAACTTTGTCGAAGTAACTTAGTCCCTATGTTGGCTCTAAACTAAAATAATATTCTTATCTCACTTTTAGGGGGATTAATCACATAAATAAAATTTGCTAAAAGATGGCGACCATCATTCTGAGTAACTTAGCTGAAGATACTGTACCTCAAAAACCACGTTCCTATGAGTTATCAATTAAGAGCGTGAAATTGCGTTTTTGAACCACTGTGCTATGCTTTAAACTTCATTTGTGCTTTCGTCGTGATGCACTATAGATTGTGTAGACAAAAAGTATATAATTATAATAAATCATCATCATTTTTCCAAGTCGGTAATAATTTTCAAAGTGTAAGGCTGAGTTTTTAAAGGCAATCAGTACTGATGATTTGGATTTTTTTCTAACTACTACTTCGTATCAAATTGAGTTTCTGCAAAAAAAAAAACCACAACTCTTTTTGTCATGGCCGAGCTGAGACTCAATCCGATCCGATCGATCCGGATCTAAACGAGCGGCAGCCAAAAAAAAAGAAGCAATCCACCCCGTAGGCTGTCGATCAAATTTCCATAAGCCGAATGAAATTGAAATTGTTCTGAACAAACTGCTTCTGATCCTTTCTGGTTGCGAAGTAGAAGTAGAAAACCCGCCATTCAGTCCTGCCCGGAAAATCCGAACACGAAAGAGTTTCCAAAGCCAAAGCGCGACATCATCCGGGCCTGTCACAACGAAAAAAGTAACATTTTGTTTAGCACGATACCGACTATTGCTGCCCCCCCGAAGCTCTAGCTAGGCATTACGTGATTGTATCGTCCTGTGACCCAACAGAGCAAGGACTCCGTTCGGTCGGTGTCAGCCAGCCGATTACAACGGGCGTTAGGCGCCGTTTTGTGTCGTCAGCATTGCCCCATTCGCTATCGTCGTCATTGTCGTCATTCAAGACCATGCCAAGGCTCGTCTGGACGGGACTCGAGAGTCGATCGTATCGCGCTCCCGGCGTTAAACACAGACAGTGGGTGGCATCGACAAGAATTAGGACAAGTGTAATTTCGAAACGGTGCCGCGTCCATTCATTCATTCATTCATTCATGGTTCGTAGCGGGGTTCGGCCTTCCGGATGTTTCGATGAGTGCGAGAACGCAATAAAGACAGGTATTTTTCCCATCGACCGACACGCATAACGCAGTCTGCCAGCGGCCCAGGACCAGCCAGTCAGGTCCAGGTCCTTTAATCATCTAAATTAAATGGTTTAGTTCTTGGCACTTGAACTTTGATGTTTGCGTTCTGGTCGCAAGTTCGTGTGGGGCAGTGGCAATGGGAAGGAAGAATGGGAGACTCACACTCGGCAAGGATACTCTTTGCTGAAATTAATTGGCGGGTTTTGTGCGTGGGCGAATGAATAGCCTTTTTTTTGCTCTCTTGCTTTATTACACTCAGCAAAACCTAGGGAAATTGATTACCACTAATTGAGTCGTGAAACCGAAAATATATTTTGTTCCGCCCTGGGCAACAACTCGAAGTAATTATGTGTCACCATCCATCAGCGGCTTTCGGAGATGTAATCTACTTCCGATGGAGGCCGCAGTTGAAGGATCTTGGTGCCAATGGTGATTTCGATGACAGTGAGGCTCGAAGGTTCGTTAATGGCGCTAACATAGAAAGGAATTGTCCAATTAATTACCCTCCGATCTGGTTCCATGCAGGTTTGATTTGTTCTGTGGTTCGTTCAACTTCCAAATAAAAATCAACCAGCGTCTCGTTTCAGCGAAACCCATTCTACCCAGAGAAAGTTCCGTGACCGCTCTCGAGAACATTTAATATACGACCGAATGTGTAATACAAGTCGGTATGTGCTTCCGAGTGCCATAAAAAATGTTCTCTTTTTACGAGATTGTGGTAAGTTTTTTTTACGTTGTTGTCCCGTGAATTGAAGGTAAACTTTTCTCGCCGGTCGCTTTCCCCGACATGAACAACCGAATCGATTTTGCTTTACGACACCCGCGACATATTTTATTTTTCATTCAGTGCGATTCGGTCGCCACAAGCAAATAACTTACTACCAAGCGGGAGGAAAAACGGTTCTTTATTGAATATGTTTTATTACTCACTCGGAATCGGCGGCTTCGGCAGTTCGCAATGCAAGTTCTTTCTTTCTAACCTGCTACGGCTGTTATGAACGATTAAAGAAATCTATAGATCGAAGATCAATAATGTCATATTCATGTAACTAACATTTTATTGCATGCAATGACGAAAAGCTTAAATTGGGGAAACGTTACTGAAAAACCGTTCAAATGATGGACTGGATATGAAAAGAAAAATGCAACAAAAATAGGTCCCCCCAAAAAATCTAATTATCATAGTTGTTAAATGTACTTATTTTAAAGTTTTGTCTCGTTGACTCATCGCACTCATAGCAGTTTATATTGAACTTCAAATGCCACCTAACTGCTTAGCAGAAGCATAGAATTTTTTTGGATGCCAGAAAAACTATAGATTTTTTTATGTATAATGTTTTCGAAACGTTGAGTTCTGGTGTAATCTTAAAAAATATTTTATTTATAGCCAAATGAATGAGAAACTCTCAGAAAAGATGATTTTTTTTTGGAAATAGATACGCTCACAGGTAGGACTCGAACCTGCGTTCTTATACAATTCGTGCATACGCGTTTCACCATTTCCGCCACCCTAAGCATTGTGATAGGCACAGTTCTACCACACAGCACCGAGTTGGTAAGCGTTCATCGAACAATGATCTAAATCCTAGCCGCCTCACGACCGGTACCTTATATCCAACCTATTTTCCGCTCAAGCTCTGTTAGTGCGTTTCAATTATAAGGTCATTTGCATCTTCGGGCCGGAAGAAACTTTCTGACCCCATGTGCGGGGTTTGTCCGTCAATTTTATATTCAAAATATAATGGATTATGACCTAACATTTTGCAACGCTGACGATAAGCCAGTTCCTTCGACACCAGATAACGAATTCATCTAGAAGCTTTTTTTTATTTAAAAGATATTTTTATTCAGGCCTATTTGCGTACAAGCTTTACGTGGCCGATTGAGCCGATTTTTTAAATAATTTTTTTTTGAGTTGGATCTCGTTGTCACCCTTTTCCTAGGGGGAGAGGAGCTTCCATTTCCCTCCTGCGAGGATTGAGGGACACTTTGTTCGTGGCTCGTCTCGTCATCCATTGCCGCATCGGTCGTAGTTTTGTTGGTTTCCGTCTTCCCCATTGTTCGCAGTCTTCAGTTCGTTGCTAGTTGCTGTAGATGCGCCTTGTTGTACATTGGTTGCAGTTGCTGGGTGGTTGGAGGGTAAGTTGTTAACTGCAGATGGTGTACTTTGTTGTATAGAGGATACTGATGATTTCGTGAAGGGGATGCTTCATTGTTGTTGGCGGCTGTCACAGGTGTACTGGGGTTGCTTGGGATTGGTATGAAGGAAGCACCATTGTCCATTGCTTACCGTAGTGAACAGCTTTTTGGCAATATTGGCATGTGGCCATCTGATTGTCATAGGACCTATGACATAGGTATTAGGTGATTTGCACGGGATTCTTGTATCCTGACCGAAAGTTATATAAGAAGGTATAGGCCTCTTCAAGCACATGCGTAACAAACGTACGCCATTTAGAATACCGGGGAAAAAATTCTTCCACTTTTCTTTTTCGATAGAGAGCATCTCTCCGTATTGGGACATAGTTTTGCGAATATATGAATTGATGACGCTTGAGGGAAGATCATGCACACGCACTTCTGTAGCACTATCTTCCATATATACTGGAATGTTGTACTTAATGTTCTCGTGCTCCACATAGTGCACATTGTTATTGTCTTTTGCGAATTGAACTGCATCCAACTCTTTATAAAAAACTGGATGTAAACAACATTATTTGTCTTATTGCATTGGAATAAATGCACACGTTTAATGTCAAGATGCATTTGCTCCCTAAGCAAACATTCAAGTTCTCGTATCGAAGGTCGAATTTTGCACTGCCTGAAGACAACAACAATTGTATTCTTTCGTGTCGGCGATAGCTTTTGTTCGTTTGGTTCACTCATTTTCAAGGTCGTTCTTTTGTTCACTTCACAATACTGTACTTGGTTTCTTCTGTTTCCAACGTAAGCGGTTTTGTTTTATCGACTGAATGAAGAGATACTTGAGTTGAGTTAATTTACTCAATTTTAGGTTGAATACGGTTTACTTAATTTTATTTTACTGAACAAAAACCTCACTGTTGACTGGTTTTGCTCTTTGGGATATGACAACAATGGAGATTGAAAATGATATAAAAGATTCAAAACAACTCAATATCAAATAAAAAGAAGTCAAATATAAGGAAGGTTTTATTTTCTGTGTATGTTTTACCAAACAAAACACAGAATGCCATATATTTAAATAAACCAGAAATAGATTAGGCACACTCTAGGACAGGACCAGACAACTGCCGTTTTTCCAAGTAGAAGAGCATCTAATTTTTGTAGATCTCTGTTGAAAATTTGAAAAGACTCTCGGCCAATGCTGCCATCGCAGAAGGAACGATGATAAATATTCAATGAAATTTCAAATACAATTCATATGAAAGTTATAATCTATAGAACTTCAGTTTTGGATTTTTCAAACCGTTTCGGTAGAAAATCGATGATTCGCACTTCATATTCACTTCATTTGCAGATTATAACGAACCGTAATCAACTGGAAATACGGAAATTCTCCCACATTAAAAACGGTGATGCTGGCAACGCTTTTTATTTTACCCCGCAGTAACATCAATTTCAAGGTCGAATACTTGCTTATGCAAATACCAATCATAAGCTGATTCCGAACTGGCCCTAAAAGCTGATACATGGTTGCTTGGTCCTGACCTAGGGTACACCAGTAGTCATTTTGTGTCTGTTGATTCGGTAATAAAAGAAATTAAAACTACATGGCAAGCAAAGAATCAACAAACCACAAGTAAAGGAAATATAAAAATATCTTATATAAAAAAGATGTGCAGTAACTGTGGAAACCGACTCCTGAAACGAGACCCGGAAAGCCGAATGTTATATACTGTATGTATGTGACTACTTCTATTATCACGATCAAAAAGGGATAATTGGTTGTGTTGACCTGTATTCAAATTAAAACACAGAACATAGAAAGCATGAAACAATCTCCCCGGTTTCCTCGTATTGAAGAGTCTCGGGCATTTTGTACATCACAAATGGCTTTGATATCCACATCGACGAAAATGTCAAGTAAAGCTGACTGTTTGGTTCCGGATAAAATTGTTCATCACGAACAGTGCAAAACTTGTACCATACCAAGTCTTTTGAATTTCAAACCAAATATTTCTTTTCTGTTTGACACAAAAAGCCTTGCACTTCATACTAGAACCTTCCATTCGTCCGGGATCTTGCACGTTTAAAGTTTATCTTGACTAATTCAGTTTTAGTCATTTTCACTACATAATTTTGATCACAGATTTCACTTCTTTCCTAATAATTTCTGCAATTCATTAAAATCAGAAAGAAACTATCAAAATGCAGTGAAGGACAAACTTCTGGTATTACGAAGGGTCAAATTGGGGAATTCACTGCGATAATAAACACAGTTCAGAGCATTTTGTATTCGAACTCGAAGTAGTCAAACGCTACTCTTATTCGCACTCGTTTGGTGCGAATTTTGCACTGCGAAAATTGCACAAAGCTAATCAAATTATTCTAGATTTGTCCATAACTTGTGGGTGTTATCTCTGATTTGCAATTAAAATTTGTTTTTCAAACGTTCGAATAGGTGTAACGTACGACTGATTCTCTAAAACCAAGTTATAAATAAAACCGCCCTGAGCGATACTCCAGGGCTCCATGATGGAAAACTACTAGACGAAAATAAACTTTCATTCTTATATTTTCCGAAGCCGTACGATATTTTATTCAAACTCAAAATTGATCCTTTATTGTACGGGGTAAACTTGAGCACAATGAAAACCAGATGAAATTTAAGTTATTTCTTCATGAAGTTCAAGTGTTTAATCTCATTTTTTGGACGCTTGAGCCCAAATTTCTTTGAACTCCTGCATGTTGAACTCTTCACGATTGCCCAGTGCAATTTGGTGAATTGAATTTTCTCAACAAAATTTATACCTTTTCCCGCAAACCAATTGAGAGTGGTTTTGACATAGTGACGCTAAATTCGGCCAAAACAGTGGAGGTGTACTATGCTTCGTATATAAAGGCAGCAAACTCTTCTGAAAACACTCAGATCGAAAGATTTCTGCATTCATAGTTCCGGTAGTGTAAAAAATTGTTGACTTCAAACCACAGGAACATATTGCTTGTCATACCAGTACCTTTCGACCGAATTTCTCCACTTGAATCGACCTGTCCGCATCGCTCACATCCCAATCCCCAACGACGACAGTAAAGTATTGTGGACCTGGAAGAGTTTTTGAGTCCTCCTTAACATAAGTCTCATCGTCCATCAAAACGCATGCATCCGGACATGTCCCTTGTTGCTGCTCGCTTCTTCTGTTCTACACTTTGTTTCGAGATTTTCTGCTTCTTGTAGGTCTTCAGATGATTTTGCCTCTTAAAACGGCTGGATCATTCCGACACTCGTTCCTGCTTTTTTGGCCAAATCACGTATTTTTTGTCACAAAAGAACGAACTACGTAGTGCCAAGCGAAAATGGAAAATATAAATGACAAGATTTTTCAAAATTTACAAAAATGCAAATTGCCGCAAAATTGGTAAATCTACTAAACGAATCTCGGGAAACATAATAATGATTACTGAGCTCTGGAAAATACGGCCTACTTGGATTTACGTCATGTGTAATTTTCAACCGATTTAGTTCACCATTTCTACCCAAGATAAGGACCGGTTGTGTTGTTTTGTTTGAAAAAGCTACATTTACGTGTAATTAATCAAAGTTTTTTTTCTCCCATTTCTTTTCAGGTCAGTCGAGATAAACCGTAACATGCTAGAGGAGGTAAACCCGATGATGATAATTTTTCTATGCCAGCAACCGCAGAAAATGCTTGCACCCCTTTCTCGTCGCCATCTGAACCAGGTTCGGTTCCCCCTTGAAAACAGCAACCTGTTCCTTTGCAGAAACACAGTCCTTCTGACACCGAAAAATTCTTTGTGGTTGGTCCGGGAAATTTATAGCGCGACCCAACCGTTTTCGTGCTACCACCTGTCCGCGGAAGAGATTTACACTAACAGTACAGAAATAAGAAGGGCATTAATTGTGAGAGCTCTACAGTGTTTCCGATTTCGCCGGAGCAAACGGAAGGGTCGCGTTTGTTGCTCGAAAATTCTTTTACGCGCTTCCGGGACAATTCCAACCGAGAACGACGAGGAACTATGCAATACAAGCCGCCATCGTCGCCACCGAATTTAGCACGGCATAAAGCACTCTCTCCCCTTTCCGAAGTTGTGCGGTTGTACAAGCAAACTTATTGCGTTCTCCGGTTGTGTGTGTGTGTGTATGCAAAACACCCCGCGTCGTGCAAAAATACGAACGAGGAGAACCGGAAACCTTCAGCCGACGTCGTCGCACAGCACAGAAAGCGGAAATGGGTTGCAATTATTCGATATAAATTATGTCGTAATCTTCCCGACCGACGGTCGACCGTAAGCAGAAGGACCCGTTCCGACGTTCAGTCCCGGATTGGATTGCTGCTCCGTGCGCGGGCTTCAGGAAATTACACCACACGAACCCCCGCTTATTTACCGTCGCATATTTTTCAGTTTCGCCCGTTCCGAAACTGCAAAATTGTGTTGTTTCCTTTTCGGTTGCGCCGGTAATTTTGCATTACCGCGCACTAAATCTGTCGGTCGGTGGCCCCCCTGGATGAAAGTCATTAACGATCGGATGAAGTAGCGCTAATTTTTTTGTGAGGGGCAGTGCGAATCCGAAAAAGGGTGCGAATCTAGAAAGCTAGCGAATTTGCCTAACGTCGAGCGGTGCGATTGTTAATTCACCGAGAAAGGTTCTAGTAGATTAGGGAAGATTATTCCACTGGCATTATCCTGCCTAAGTGCCGGGATCTGCTTTTTAATCAGTGCAGGTCAACAAGTGGCTTCTAGAGCGGCAAACGACTTTTGGAATCTGGAGAATAGGTTACATAGGTTACACCAATTAGTTAAATTATCCAACAATTTTCTTGTAGGAACTCTGAGTCAGCTACAGAAGTCATAGACGAACGATAGTTTCATACGCTTAATCGAAAAATTTAGATCGTTGAGATACAGTAAAAATATAAACGGTCCAAGGTGACTTCCTCGAGGTAGTGATGTTGTACAGTCTCTTATTTTCACTATCATTTCACGACCAGTTAGATATGATCGGAACCAATTTAAATATGATCCGTTAAATCCCAGTCTACTTAACTTGGAGATCATTATGTGATGATTGATTTGGTCGAATGCAGCAGAGAAATCGGTGCATATAAAATCTACTTGTAGTCGTGCTTGTAAAGAACGTATGATGAAGGAATTGTAGGTTACTAAATTTGTGGAAGTTGAACGCTTTGGTTGTTTACACCCTTCTCTAATCACGTATGCAGTTGTTTATTCGTTTCCATTAGTTTGTTTTGAAATGCGTGGACTTTCAGAAAAACAACGTCGAAGAATTGTGTACAAATGGTGCACAGAACGCGGACTGTCACTGAGAAAGATAGCAAAAATGGAAGAAGTAAGTGAAAGCCGTGCAAAATGCAATCAGGAAGTTCGGTGATAACACCTTTGAGGATAAACCGAAAACGGGTCGAAAAAAGGTCCTGCTAGTTGGATAAACGTATACTGAAGGCGTTCGAGCAAAAGAAGGAGGTTTCAGTTCGGGATGTGGCCAAAAAAGTGTCAAATGTTCTTCATGCGAAAGAACGTTTGAATCTTCGAACCTATAAGAAGCAGAAACAACCAAAACGTAGTCCGAAACAAGAATCATCGATCAGACCGAGGGTTCGAAAGCTGTACAATACGACTCTTGCTGGAAATTTGAACTGCATAATCATGGACGACGAAACCTACGTGAAACACGATTACAAATCCTTGCCGGGACCACAATATTCTCCGGTGCAAGAAGGGCAAGTGTTAAACCAGTCCGAGACATCGATTGAAGTCGAAAAATTTGGTAAGAAAGCTATGGTCTGGCAAGCAATTTGTAGCTGCGGTAAGATTTCGAAACCCTTCATCACCACTGCTTCAATTAACAGCGAAATATACATCAAGGAATGTTTACAAAAACGACTTCTACCCATGATTCGAAGCCACAAGGATCCTGTTGTCTTCTGGCCAGATCTTGCTTCTTGCCACTACTCGAAATCAACGGTAGAATGGTATGCTACCAAAAATGTCACTTTCGTCCCAAAAGACAAATTGCCCAAAACTTCGACCAATTGAGGAATTTTGGGCATTAACGAAGGCACATCTTAGGAAACATGTCTCGGCAGCCGAAACCATTCAACAGTTCGAAAAAGATTGGAAAAAAGTGTCAAAACTTGTCGCCAAGAAGTCTGTACGGAATTTAATGAGGAACGTTCGCAAGAAGGTGCGCCAGCTAGTCTACAATGGCTAAGTAGCAAATGTTGAGAATGATATTCTGTTGTTGTAGTTTAATATTATCAGTATATCGAATAAAATTTGAATATCTAACACTTGTGAATTATTAACAGCAAAATCAAAGTGCGTCCCTACTTTCTGGGACAGTCTTTATATCATTTTCCATTTAAGATATTCAGAAGTTTTAAGAAACGCCATGTCATTTCGTATCCACATCCATCCAGTTATGTCTCTGACAATACCCATCCACTTTCGTGAACCGGAAACACATTTGATTTCTTTCATATTTCAGGAAAAATTCCAGGACGCAAATCTTTAATTTTTTTTTTTTGGTTTCATAAAACTCACAAACTTAAAAAATATATAAAGAACTTTTTTTCTCGAACAAATGATTCACAAATCTGAAATAATGTTTCTTGAAATTCGCGCGAAATCTGCACCATCGCACAATGATGCCAAGGTGTCAGAAATCCAAATAACAAAATTTATTTTTTCCTGCACTGTACTAACTTTTTTGAATTCTCAGATAAGTGAAGGATTGCAATTTGAAGTATACAAATTTTTGAATAAGGAATAATCTCTCCATACCCAGGTGACCAGTAAGCACTAAAAATGGCATTAAAATAGCCTTTTATAAGCACCAAAAATGCTTATAGCTCTATATCTGCAATCTGAAAGCTCATCTGTTGTAAATCAATCAGAATTCAGCTTTCAGAATGCACATCAGTCATAAATAAGCATTATCTATGAATAGCCGTATATTTTGCCTTAATTCAGTCTCAAGTGCGATTAAAATGCCAATTAGTGATTATTTGCTGTCATAATGTGACATTAGTATGTGCTTATTGTTTACCGGGGTATCCTCTCAAGGGTAGGGTATTGTAAACATTCTTTTCATCCTTCCGTACAAAATATATGGCGCAATGATGATGTTTTGCGATTAGAGTTCTCTGTAGGTAGGAAAGGGCTGCCACTGTTCTATAGTATTTGAATTTATATCGCTTTTTCTCTACTTTTCAGAAACCACTATGCGATCCTGTACATTTCTGCACCTTAAGGGCTGAGGCCAGTGTGTTTGAGGGTGATTTAGAGGGCTATTTTCACGCTTCAAATCAGATTTTCTCAGAAACGGTGACGAATATCAAAAAATCCTAAATGACCATCTCTTGGAAAATTAGTTCAGATTATTCTGTGAAAATTTCAGAATGATTCATTGACGTTAGCGGTCGGGAAAGTCTTTTTTCTGAAGGGAGAATTGCATAGCTGAAAACGCCGTCTTCCAACTTGTTCATTGAATATCTCGCCTTCAAGAGTATGCATCAAAAATCTATCCTGACAATATCTAGATAATTTAATTTGGATTCGATTAGTGAATGTTATTTTTGTGAAGGTAAATCGGTTTCTATGGCGGCGCCATTGTTTTCTGCTCCAGCTCCTTGGAAACGTAACGAAACATGAGAGAGAAATAAAATTGGCTCAAAAAGGCTGCCAAACAAGCGGTAGCTTTTTTACTACATTTTATGTGATGTAGTCAAACTTGTAACCGGAAATATCAAAACTTTCTTGGCCACCCGGCCACATCGAGAGTCGTTTTGCACATTTGCGAGAGAGCATGGAGAGAAATGTAATACGCACAGCGAGCCACGTGGCTTTACGTGACCTACTGGGATAGTACCGTAAAGTGGTAGGTTTTTTGCTATTTTCCCGTTTCAAATTAAATTTTCTTTGAAACGGTGCAGAATATAGAAAAACCCACCTGACAATGTTTTCGAAATTTAGTTGAGAATATTATGTGAAATTTTCAGAATGATTTATTGAGTTTAGCGGTCGTGTTGTATTTTTTTCTGACTGAAGAACTGCTGAAAATTGGAACACTCGGAAATGCATACCTCTACTTGTTCATCGAATATCTCGGCTTTGAAGGCTTGTAGCATAAATCTACCGTGACAAAGTCTAGATAATTTAGTTTAGATGCGATTAGTACATAAAAACGTATATGTTATCGCGATAAAAATAAAGTCTTGTATTTTTCTTTGAAACAAAGTCAGTTTCAATGCATCCGCCATTTTTTTTTTCGCTTTGGTTTTCTGATAGCAATCTAAAAAAGGAGAGAAATATAAAATTTGCTCGACAAGGCTGCCAAACACACAGACATTCAATCTTTGTGAAAGTTGAATATTTTTTCATTGTTCATTGGAATCCATGTAATGTTCAACCCATACGATAGATTTATGTGATAAAACTTCTCATCAAAATAGTAAAATGTATGCTGGCAACCCGGTACAGTTTGCTCATATACGAGAGAGTACAAGAGAAATACGATGCTCAAAGGGAACTGAGCGAGCCACGTGGTCGATTTAGAACTCAACACGCGTCCCTCTGTCCTCAGACTTTAAAGGTTATTTTCAAGTCGAAAAACTTAAAAAAATGCAAAATGCAGAACACTATCCAAAAATCAATATTTTTGTGGAAAACAAAAAAAAAACATTTTCTCTTTTGTTACTCTCCCATCTTTACTCATAGTGCAATAAACAATAAATAAAAATATTATGATAAGCCCTTTTGGAGGTTTTGAGGTTTTCAAGATATAAGGAAAAAGTTTTTTTTTTCAGTATATACATTTTCCACACAGGTTTATCTGAAACATTAGTGAAAGCTCCAAATCAATCGAAAAATTAAAAAAAAAATACACAAGCTAATTTATTTTAAAAAATCGTCATTTTCCGGTCCGTAGCGAACGGTGCATCATGAAAGTTTTAGGTGGATCGAACATACTTTCATACATTATCAAGATGGAAATATATTCAGAGACCTTAAATTATTAATATAAGAAAAACTATGCAGCTGACGTTTATCTACGTATTAATGGTTTTTACCAACTTTTGTGTGGAGAGGCATCACTGTGCAATGCATCAAAATCTGAACAAAAACTACGCGAAATCCGCGAAAATCACGAAATTAGCGCGACCCTGTAAAGTTGACCATTGGGCCAAATCTTTCCGGAGCCAATAGTTTAGATTTTTTTTTTTGTTTGTCTTTGCAGTTAGTCTGCCTCACCGGTTGACCTGTACCATCAGGTTCCGTCAGGGTCCAAGCAGATAGTGCAGTGGCTTGAAAAATACATCCGAGTCGGTCAATCGGGCATCACGCGGTTCACGACAACACCGGAGACGGACGCAGATCGTACAGTGGAACGTGAGCTCATAACCACACACACACACACACACACACAGGAGATGGAAGTCATAAAAACAGAAGCCGGGGGGCTTCCAATGCCGGTGTGGAGTGCCGGTTCCACAGCAGAACCGGTAGCCGGAACGGTGGCTTATCGTTTCACTGTGGCAGCCCAAGTAGTACACCGCTTTACCGCTTCCGAGTGTGCGAATGAGTGAGACAGAGTAGACAGAGAGCGCAAAAAAAACCGTCGCGAGCGAACATTTTAACAGTGAGATATGGAGGGAAATTTGCAACCAGCTACCGCAAGTGCTTATAAAAACTTAATGTGGCACTTAATTTATGTTGAGTCGGGGACACAAAAACCGGGGGCTTCTTTGCTCTGTTCGCGTGCTGCTGTCCCCGTCTGTCCGACTGCTGCCGTTAGCTGAGGTTGTAAAATGTTATGGAGAATGCTCATTGAGTTTCCGTTGGGGTCCTGCCGGCAGCCAGCCAGCCAGCCAGCCAGCGAACCCGGGTCCCGGTTTGTCAATGGATGGCTGTGCTGCGGTCAGCGAAAAACTGTCACAAGATGGGTCACGCGGATGGCCACGGTGACCTCGTCGTCTCGGTGGAGGTTGAAACCTATCAGGACGATGTCATACATTCAGAACGAACAGTTTTTTTTCTGCTTTGCACACGCCCGATTTCATCTGTAGTGCTTTTTCGACGCTTTGCTAGAGTAAATTGAACTACTAGCATTCAGGCGGCGTACGACCCGTGAACGGACACGCGTTCGAACCGGAATGGGCCGGGCACTTAACATTGTTGCACGAGAGTGGTTTGCTAAGTTTTAAGTATATGGTACGGTAGGCTTTTATTCCGGCCATGATAAAGTTTCAATTAAAATGGCTTTGGCCGGAGGCCAAAAAACTTCAATGTAGGATTTTTGTAGCATGCTCGAAAATGCCTCAGCCGAGCTTGAACTCATGAACAATTTAATCGCATTGGAAGATTTGTATCTAAAGCGACTCATTTAATGCTCGAACAATGTGGCGCCATCTGTCGGTTATATACTCGTGTGTCATACGGAATGCTTTAGCATCTGGCAGCAAGCCGTTGTATTTTTGTTCAAAAAAAAAAATCTTCGCTAGTTTAGAGCAAATGTATACTGGATCTTCGAAATTCAAATTGAAAATTCAGTTCTAATACCCAATTGAAGCTGAATTTTGAGTCTGTTTGATTCTTGAACGTGGGCCCAGTTTCTGAGTTTTGTAAATCGGTTCTTCTTAGAAATATTAATATATTCCCAAAGAACTATACGAAGTTTTCCTACTATGTAAATATATCATGCCGGAGCTCAGTTCCAGTTCCAGTCTCAAGAATTCAGTTCCGTATTGATTCAACAGCGGGAGGACGTTCGCAGAGCCGAGCCAGTTTTCTTTCAAAGAAGATCGACTGCGTCATCCTGCTGCTGGTCGTTTACATTGGAGACAAAAAACAAACAAAAAATAGACAATGATGGGAAACTTTATGCAAAATGAGCCCTTCTCATGAGTTTAGTGCAAATCTAGAATAATTCTATTAGCTCTGTGCAAAATTCGCACCAAACGAGTGCGAATAAATACAGCATTTAACTGCTTCGCGTTCGAAAAAATGCTCCGAACAGTGTTTAATATCGTAGCAAACTCCACAATTTAATGCCAGAAGTTAGTCCTGTACTGCATTTTGATAGTTTCTTTCACTGAAATATGCACATCCGAATATCTGTGACATTACTCACCCGCCTGTTTTTTGTTTCAAGAGGTGTCTCTGCAAACAATTGTTGCTTCGTCAGTTACAAGTTAGAGTCAAATACGTTTAGTCAAGTGAACATTTTGAATTTCTCGTCAAGTAAGGAGTGTATCGAAAATAAGCTATCCACATACATTTGTGTTGTACGCATGTATTTGTGATGGTTTTTAATGCTCAGATCACAGCATGCTGTGCGTTTGGCTATCAGCTTTCATTTGTTTACTTGTTTGTGCGGTTGAAATTCTGCGTTTTCAAAATGTCGCGTATTGAAAAGGAAGTGACACATGGCTAAGTGAGAAGGGTATTACTTTGCGAAAATTGGCGAAGCGGTTTGGAATTCATCATGCCAGTGTTAAAACAGGGGAACACTATTCTTTGGATGAGCGACCAGGAAGAGGCGGAAAATCCGGTTCTTCCAACCCGAAACTGGAGCAGAAAGTGGTCTCTTTAATCATGAAGAACAAATCAATGTCAATACGTGATTTGGCCGAAAAAGCAAGAACGAGTGTCGGAATGATCCAGCGTATCAAGAGGCGAAATTACCTGAAGACCTACAAGAAGCAGAAAATCTTGAAACAAAGTATAGAACAGAAGAAGCGAACAGTAACAAGGGCCCGGAAATTGTATTCGCGTCTTTTGCAGTGTCTGGATGCATGCGTTTTGATGGACGATGAGACTTATGTAGAGGCGAACTCAACAACCCTTCCAGATCCACAATACTTTACTGTCGTCGTTGGGGAGGATGTGAGCGATGCGGACAGGTCGATTCAAGTGGAGAAATTCGGTGGAAAGGTACTGCAGGAGTTCAAAAAAAGTTTTAATTCATTACTTCGGTTCGAAAAAGAAATGCCGCCAAATCCCATCGAACTCTTGATGAAGCTTACGGGGAACTTTCCGTCTCGGTCGCATTGGTTTGAACAATTTAAAAGTGAGAATTTTAGACAAAGAACGCATAGTCCTACAAAAATAAAACGTTTTTTAAGATGCCGAGCTGCAAGGATTGTTGAACGAAGACAATTCCCAAACTCTAGAGCAATTGATGGAAAGGGTAAACTTTAGTCGCAACATGTGACCATCTACACATCATGGAAAACATTCAGAAGGTGAGAAAATGGGTTCCTCATGAGCTGAATGACAGACAGCAGGGAAACCGCATGGAACAGAGGGTTCTCTGCACCGGATCGGAAAAAAATAATTTATTTTGAGAATCACAAGTTCAAAAAATCATATTGACCTTACCGAACCATCGGCATCAACTGCAAAACCAATCGCATTCGGAAAAAAAATGGGGAAGTTGTGAACACTAATCGTTACCAATATCTGCTCTACAAGACATAAGTAGCAGTTCACTTCACAGATTCCGAAGGTAGCTTCTTTAAACAAAGTATCTTTAACCTATTATTTAAATAGTGTCCCAGAAAGTATGGACGCAACCAAAAACCGATGCCATTTCGCAATAGTTCAGAATCTGTCAATTTTTATGGCTGCGTTCTGTTGTCTACACTCTTCTCTTACCATTTGTGCGGTTGTTTATTCGTTTTCATTTCGTTATTTTATTTCGGAATGCGTGGACTTTCAGCAGAACAACGTCGAAACATTGTGTACAAATGGTGCACAGAACGCGGACTGTCACTGAGAAAGAAATGGAAGCAGTAAGTGAAAAAGCCGTGCGAAATGCAATCAGGAAGTTTGGTGAGGATAACACCTTCGAGGATAAACTGAAAACGGGTCGAAAAAAAGGTTCTGCTAACCCTCAGTTGGGTAAACGTATACTGAAGGCGTTCGAGCAAAAGAAGGAAGTTTCGGTTCGGGATGTGGCCAAAAAAGTGGGCACTTCGAAGTCAAATGTTCTTCGTGCTAAAGAACGTTTGAATCTTCTAACCTATAAGAAACAGAAACAACCAAAACGTAGTCCGAAACAAGGAGCATCGATCAGGCCGAGGGTTCGAAAGCTGTACAATACGATTCTTGCTGGAAATTTGAACTGCATAATCATGGACGACGAAACCTACGTGAAACTCGATTACAAATCCTTGCCGGGACCACAGTATTATACTGTGCGAAAAGGGCAAGTGTTGAATCAGTCCGAGACATCGATTGAAGTCGAAAAATTTGGTAAGAAAGCTGTGGTCTGGCAAGCAATTTGTAGCTGCGGTAAGATTTCGAAACCCTTCATCATCACTGCTTCAATGAACAGCTCTGAAAATATACATCAAGCCACAAGGATCCTGTTATTTTCTGGCTAGATCTTGCTTCTTGCCACTACTCGAAATCAACGGTAGAATGGTATACTACCAAAAATGTCACTTTCGTCACAAAAGACATGAATACATCAAATTGCCCACAACTTCGACCAATTGAGGAATTTTGGGCATTAACGAAGGCACATCTTAGGAAACACGGCAGCCGAAACCATTCAACAGTTCGAAAAAGATTGGAAAAAAGTGTCATTGATTTGGAGATTTGTACTTTGCCGTGTGTCATCATTTTTTCTGACGACGATAAAAAGAAACATAGAAAGGAACTGTGGAAAATCAACAAACAGTCTGCCAAAACCTTCACGATCAATACAGAAAGGATTCACCAACTTCAGGAAGAACAATGAACCCGTCCGACTACAGCTCTCCACCACATTAGGTGAGAAACGATAGATACTCCTTTAATATCAGCTCAGCTCTCCATACCAGAGCTAATGAAAGTCATTTTCATTGATTCAAAATAGACGCAAATGACGAGACACAAATGTCTCTCTCAGCTCCGCTTGCAGATTGTATGAACGAGATCCGTGTCCAGTCAACAGTAGTTTCAAAATTAGGTTCTTTCTTTCATTTGCCATTTGCGGTTTACAGTGAAAATCGTAAACTGTGCAGTGTCGAAATTCAGCCGAAGCTTGGAAAATCGATAATGACAGGAAACGATACACAATTATTTCTATCTGATCATGTTCATATCTATAATAGCTTAAGATACTCTTTATAGCCAAACATCACAGATTTTCAATATATCGAGGATAGAATAAAAATTGAGATTCGACTGATTCTCTCTGCCGACGTTATTTTGGCTGTCGTAGGAGAACGAGTGGCGTTGGCATTGATACTCTCTTTGGTTGCAAAAATGCTTCGTTTGTTTTGGATGCGATCATATCCCTTTACGAATAAAACAGTGAAAAAATAAACGTATATGAAACTGTTAGATTGGATTCTTTCATTGAAAGTGCATGACAATTTTATGCTCTGGTCTCGTATAAAACAGGAGCAGTTGAATCTGGACTTACCATATTCTCTAGATCAAATCCAAATCGAGATCCTGTTCTAGGTTCGGATCCTAACGCTGGAACTGATCCGGTAATATGATAAGCCCAGGTCCGGCACCAGTTCCCAGATCTGGATCTGGACCGGTTATATGGATGGTTCACTTTCTGGTCCAATTCCAGGGTTAGGGTCTGTAGCTTGTATTTTCAGATCCAGAGTCAGGAATGGTAAGGTTCAGGTCCAAGTCAAAGATGTAAATCTGGATCAGTAATTCTGTTTAAGGATGGAGTCTGCACCTGAATTTCATTCTGGATATGAATATTGCATCTTTGCCTTATTGAATAATCGAGTAATTCAAAAAATTCGACATCCCTATTACTGACATCTGTTCCAGGAATCAGAATCAGAACTAATTGGCTCTAGTGGCACGAAACTAGGAGAACGTGCCACTAGAGCCAATTAGTTCTGATTCTGATTCCTGGAACAGATTTCAGAAATAGGGATGTCGATTTTTTCGAATTACTCGATTATTCAATAATTGAGTATAATTTTCGAAACGGATCGATAAAATTTTAATCGATCAACAGATCGAATAATCGATTCATTATTCGCTTATTAGTATTAAATTTTTCGAATTATTCTATTAGCTCAATAATGTCAGCTGAATAATGTCAGTCCAATCGATTTCTCGATTAATCGATCGACCTTCCGATATTCCTATTCAGGAACTGAGCTCTGGATCCGAGTTCCAGAACTGGCTTTTATACTTAGATTTAGACCTGGATTAGGAAACTAAATTCAGTTCCCAAATTTTGGTATGGATTCTGTTACTTAAACTGAAATTTGAAACCTGGACTCTTTAGTGGAACTCTAAACAAAACTTCTGAAATGGTCTTCCAGAACTCGATTCTGGAACAGAATTTATGAACTGGATTTTGATGCTAAATTTTAAGTCTGGATTCAGGACCTGGACGCTAAAGAATTCAGAAGTCAAATTCGGAACTAGAATTTGAATCTGGATTCTGAAACTGAATCAATAATCTAAATTGCGGAACTGGATTCTGGGTCTGTATTGAACGGCTGAATGCAAAAATTGGAAAAGTTCAGAATTTTGTATGCAAAACCGGATAAAAACATTGAGTGCAAAAAACCGAACACGGATTTTGCAAAGTAAAAATCATTTGAAAACATCATTTTCTGCAAGAACCGGACCAGAGCTTAAAATTGTCACGCATTCTCAATGAAAGAATCCAATCCAACAGCCTCATTTTCAATACTTTACTGTCTCATTCGTAAATGACCGACACCAGAACAAACGAAGAGAGTCGAAGCATTTTCGTTTCTCATTTAAAAAAAAATTAAAGAGAAAATAAGTGCCAACGTCACTCTTTCCTCTGTGACTAGACGAAATCAAACTAACGTCTTCAGGCAGCAACATCAGAATTTCAATTCTCATTCTTTCATCGATGTATTGAAAATATGTGACGCTCGGCTATAAAAAGTGACTAAAATATGGCAAATCGAAACAATTTCATCCCAGAATCTCTTTGGAAACCAAAACTACTACAAATTCAGTACAGTTAAAACTTATTGTGAAACCGTTTTCTGTCGTTTTCAATTCTCACAGCTTTGGTTGAATATCGACACTGCATACTATGGGATTTTCACTGAAAACTGCAAATGACTGAAAGAAAAAAACAAAATTTTGAAACTACTGTCCCGTTTATGTCATTGACTGAACATGGATTTCGTTCTCATAGTTCGCAAGCGAAACTGAGAGTGACAGTGATTTCTAGTCATTTTCGTCTATTTTTCAGTCAATGAAAATGACTTTTATTAGCTCTGAACCGGACAAAAACTTAGCCGTTCCATCAGAATCAAAATTTTTTTATTCGGTTCTTGCATTTGAAGATTCGTTCATTAGGCATTATTCACTACTTTTTACCACCTTTTTGGAAAAATTAGGATACTGCGTCTAAAAAAATCTTTTTTTTTTTTTTGATTCGATGTTTCAAATGTTATCAAATGTTTGATCATTGTGTTGTTTTTTAAGTGTTGCTCTGACAAACCATGTCAAACCATGGTAATCGGATGGAGCAATGAGCTGGTAAATATGGCGGGTGAGGTGGAGTTCTCAGCGTTTCCGAATTAGTTTTTACAACCTGCGAGATATTCGAGGTCTTGCATTGTCATGATGCAAAATTACTTTACCGTTATTATCTATATAATCGCATCAATTGTCGTCTGCAAGCGTAACCAACGATGATGACGTTCCTTCTCTTTCAAGTTAAAATTTCCATTTTGAAACTGCGCAAACCACTTTCGAGATGTTTGTTGAGCGAGAACAAAACCACAAACCCTATTTTTTCCCGGAAAAAATCGCCAAAACGATTGTAATATCAGCTTTTCATTTCTTTTTTTTTTCTTCCCTCTTCAACGAATCGTTTGCCTAGTGATAAAGGATTGAGAAAACCGTACAATTACCACGACTAATCAAATGGTACGGCGCGAGGTTCCGGCAAAATTTATTCATCCAGAAGCCAGAGTGGTTTTACTCGTCTGCCGACGGACCTGTACTTACTCACACGGCCCTCAGCCCAGACCAAACCGATTGCGCTAAACGGTCCCTCCGGAATTCACGGACTAGGAAGCGGATTTACGGCAACCCGATAGTACAGTTTTATTTCGCCGTAATTTATAGTTATTTCATGAGAACAGTACATGCATTAAGGAATAATTTATTTATGCAAAACAGGGATTAATTGAAGACTTTATTCCGCCGAAATAACGAATAGGCCCGGCGGCTGCTCGCTGCTACCATTGTTCCGCCGGCTGATGCCAGTCACGCTCGCACCGTACGGAACTTTCAACTTCTTCCGCTCGGTTGTCTGTGAGCATTGCGGCCCTGCGGATAGTTCTGAAGCAGGATGGTTGATACGATGGCGGTGCCCATAATTTGCCAGGCGCGCTTTCGTGCCACATACATTCAAACGCCTTATTATTCTTCTTCGATTCAAGTGCCCCTGTCTGTGCCTACATAACGTCGGATTACCACACCAGGACAGAGTGTGGGATTCGCACAATGGACAATTGCGAGCCTTTTGAACCACAAAAGCTCTTTATAGCGCTAATGGATCAATGGATCAATCAGCAAGCTCAGGTAGGGTGCTTGTATTGCATTGCCATCGTGCCCCTGCTGCTCTATATTCCCGGTGTGTGTGTGTGTGTCTTATCCCCCGTACTCGGCATGAGTTTTGATCCAGCTACTGTTGGCGGTGAATTGCCCGGTCTCTCCGGTTCGCTTTCCTTCCCAAACGAATCACCAAGCGGACGGACACAAACAATGCAAGAAAGTGTCCAGCAGTTCGAGTGCCGTCTCGTGTCGCAAACAACAGCTGGACCCGGCCCTCGTCTCCCGGGTTGGGTGGAATACATCGTCAACTGCATTCGGACCGCCGCACGAGACCATTTGCCAAACACGGCACGGATCTCCGGACATGCATTGCTCGCACCCCACGCGTTCGTTACCTGGTCCATTATTTTCCCATTCACTGGTTCATTCTTCTATAATTCACAGTGGCCGCAAACGTTGGCGAGAGCGATGCGGGATACGAAGGCAATCGTTTGGTCCGCCATTTTCGTTTCGATTGCGGGGGAAAGCAAACTTACCTACGACGGTTACGGAGATTCCGGGTAAGAGATTAGTGGATTTTTTTCTCTTATTTCAACATTTAAGCAGGGTATTTCGTTTTCTGAGCTGAAGTGAAAACATTTCCTGTAAAAGCCATCATCAAATCGTATAAACTGTAGACCTCGTATCTGTTCAACAAAAAATTTGAAAATTAATTTTAACCAATTTGATCAGTATCCAGGACCAGGAAAACAGATTGAAAAGTTGGCATGCAAATTCAGCTATGAAGTTAAAACTACGTATGTATTTTAATACTCTACTGTAGTTGCCTAGGAAAAGGAAGTTCGTGCGTTTATTGTTCCTCCTAAGGCATTAAAATGGTCCCTTACCATGCGATGTTGCGAAAAAAATGCCATTCAACATCAAGCTCATTCGATTTTTATATTGTGATGCAGCACCATCGAACATGAAATAAACTTTGTTCACATGTAACTGTTTTTCTTGTCGTCTAAAATCAATCATTTTTTAGATAAATAAGTTAACGGTTGTAGAATCTTGACGGAAATCTTCAGAAATAAGCACAAAACTTAAATAATTGAGCATGCCATTTCGCTTAAAATGAATCGCAAATGGATAAATAGTAACTTGCAGCGCATTCCAGTGGTAACTTGGAACTTCACCTTACAGTACAAAGGTGTAGTTTTCTGAAAAATCTCATATAGGGTAGGGGCTCCCTATTTCATCTCAACCTGATTTAACCACTAAAATCACTACGATTTTTTTCATATTTCTGTTTAGCTCGCCTCGTTTTACATTGGGAATTGATTCACATTTCTTGGAAATTATCCATCCATCCTATCGTTGGTCCTTCATTCATCCCATAAATTAGCAAAGGCGACAGCAATCAGAACCAAAATATTGCACTAGTACACTCTAAGGTTCAAAATATCAGAATTTTCTTTGAAAAGGGGTCTAATGCCAACTATTAGATAACACACGATATTTTTTTTTTATTTGATAGACATTTTTATTCAGGCCTATTTGCGTACAAGCTTTACGTGGCCGATTGAGCCGTTTTTTTTTAATCATTTTTTTTTGTATTCGATCTCGTTGTCACTCCTTCCATTTACCTCCTGCGAGGATTGAGGGACACTTTGTTTGTGGCTCACCTCTTCATCCATTGACGCATCGGTGGTATTTTTGTTGATTTCCGTCTTCTTTTCGTTTTCCATGTTATTCGCAGTCTTGATCTCGTTGCTAGTTACTGTAGAAGCGCCTTGTTGTACATTGGTTGCACCGTACTGCGACATATTCTCCCGAACGAACTTATCGGTGGCCTGCGGGGGAAGGTCATGCACGCGTACTTCTATGGCATTGTCCACCATGTACACAGGGTTTTATATTTAACATTGTCATGATCAACACTATGCACCTCGTTGTTAACTGAAGCGAATGCAATTGCATCTCCTTCACGTTTGAACATAATGTACACACAGTTAGACGCCTTGTTCAATTGAATTTCACTTACATTATTAGAGTCTAGATACATTCGTTCTTTAAGTAAGATTCCAATTTCATTTGCTGCCGATCTAACTTTGCAGCGCTTGAAATCTATACAAATTGAATGTGGTCTTGCTCTAATTTGTTCGAATTTATGTTTTCCGAAAGCAGAATTGTCAAACGACTACGTGGTTCACGTTTCTTTCCACTATTTTTCTGATTAAAGACTGTCCCAGAAAGTATGGACGCACTTTGATCTCGCTGTAAATAATTCACAAGTGTTAGATATTCAAATTTTATTCGATATACTGATAATATTAGACTACAACAACAGAATATTATTCTCAACATTTGCTACTTAACCATTGTAGACTAGCTGGCGTACCTTCTTGCGAACGTTCCTCAATAAATTCCGTGCAGACTTCCCGGCGACAAGTTTTGACACTTTTTCCATTCTTTTTCGAACTGTTGAATGGTTTCGACTGTCGAGACATGTTTCCTAAGATGTGCCTTCGTTAATGCTCAAAATTCCTCAATTGGTCGAAGTTGTGGGCAATTTGGTGGATTCGTGTCTTTTGGGACGAAAGTGACATTTTTGGTAGTATACCATTCTACCGTTGATTTCGAGTAGTGGCAAGAAGCAAAATCTGGCCAGAAGACAACAGGATCCTTGTGGCCACGAATCATGGGTAGAAGTCGTTTTTGCAAACATTCCTTGATGTATACTTCGCTGTTCATTGAAGCAATGGCGATGAAGGGTTTCGAAATCTTACCGCAGCTACAAATTGCCTGCCAGACCATAGGCTTTTTCATTTACTCCTTCCATTTTTGCTATCTTTCTCAGTGACAGTCCGCGTTCTGTGCACCATTTGTACACAATTTTTCGACGTTGTTCTGCTGAAAGTCCACGCATTTCGAAACAAACTAATGAAAAAGAACGAATAAACAACTGCACAAGTGGTTAGAGAAGAGTGTAAACAACAGGACGCAGCCATAAAAATTGACAGATTCTGAACCATTGCAAAATGGCAGCGGTTTTTGGTTGCGTCCATACTTTCTGGGACAGTCTTTACTTAACCTACAATCAATGGAAAAAATATCACCAACAATTAATACGAAAATGTGATATATTTCTGCTAAGCAAAAATTGAGCCAATGCACAAATTGTCATCTCATCCTGTAAGCCAATGCACTGAATGGCTTCGACATTTCATATATAAGATGTCACGTTTTCTCTTCCGGATGTTATTCTCGCTTTCGGTAGTCGATAAAAAAAGCTCACTAACCAGAGTAACCAAAAGTTAGTACAAAAAAAATTTGGCTTAAGCAGCATATAAAGCATTCTGAACTGTCCGTTTTTAAGGAACTACTCATACTTGAATGTTCATCCGACGCAACAGAATAATCTTTGAAGCAGTTCCTTGTACAGCTCTTAAGCAGCGAGAAAGTTTTTCAGAACTTATTCGGTATGTTCAAGTTACCGTACAGGGGCACGCGTACTTTAGAGCTCTAATAAAGTGGATATTTTTCAGGTACTTTTGTTTGCTTAGAGAGACGATGCTTTGATTTTACTAACTTTCCAATTTGAACAATGTTCAAACTTTCCAATTTGAACAATGTTCAAAAATGAAATAGTCTCAATCCATTAGAGTAATCATCTAGAACATTGATGTCTAATTGCCATTTATTGTATGCGCTTGTGACATTAGAAAGCAAAATGTAAGGAAAATTTCTTAGTTTAACCTTAGCGCTTCTACAGCACAATCTTTTCATTGATTGATACAAAAATTTTCTGATTTGCTGAACTCGCGCCCGCGATGACTCCATTATACACAATTCATCAACTGATAAATGATATCAGACCATTTTCTCCTGCCTACACCGGTTTTCTAGAACAGTCATATGCATTCCGTCATTGAATCATTTGGTAAGTAATAATTTTTATACCCAATTAAGCACGTGGCTGGAAAAAACGAGTCACATGGATCAAGTATGCATGTGAAATCTCTACACAAAACAACTCGTTGCGCGCCAAACCATTCTGTAAACGATCTAATATTCTTTTCTTCGACGTCCAAACACTTATGCAACTCGTTATGCACCAAACACCTATCGATAATCTAGCAAGCATAGATAACTATTTCAACGGAAAATTCCATTGTCCATACAAAACAAGTTTATGGATTTTTCTCACTTTTCCTGCAAGTTTTACTAATTGTTTTATGTACGAACCCGCTGGGGGTGAAAACTGTTACGTGATGCGATTACAAAGAATGATCTCTGCATTTTTATACCCGATCAGATGCACACAACAAAATCATAACACAAGTATATCAACAGTTGATATGTATAACAATTTGTGTTATTTTGAGATATTTAACAAATGAAAACAGTTGAAAGCTAAAACTTATAAAAACAATATAATAACGAAATCGGTTATGATGTTTTATTTTCATTTGCGAGACTCATGATGAAGTTCGTTAATTGGAAAAAATGATTTCTTCCGTTACTTTTTATCGAAATATAATGATCAGAATTTCAAAGAAATTTAAAGAAGAAATCAGATCACTAAATAAATTATTCATTCAATGAAAAAATCATTCAACGATTTTGGATTGAAACAATGCTAATAGTAGGCTGTAATATAGTTTTTCTGTGTTAAATTTGCTATCTTATTTATTACAACTATTGTTATAAATTTATGCTTTCGCACTTCTGTAGTTATATCAAATTCAATAATAATTGTGATACAATCGTTTCAAAATCTGTTACGATTTTGTTCCCGCTAGAGTCTTTTTTGTTATGATTTTTTTTTTATTTCAACAGCTTACCAGCCAAAAATATTTAAAAAATTTGTTACAAAATATTTCTGAAATAAATTACTCCAGTGGATATAATTCTGTTATTACCATCTGATCGGGTATAGATAGGTAGATAGATAGATAGATAGATAGAATTCTCCTCAGAAAATAGCAGGTATATTTATTTCAGAAAACTGGGAAACATATTTTCTGATTCCTTTCTCATATATTTTAAACATTCTAGAAACCATATCATAGAATGAATACAAGCATATGCTTAACAATTTGTTTACTGTTTCAACAAAAAATTTGCTTATATGTTAACAACACATACGCAGTGATGACATTTCACCAGAATGATACACGCTGGTGTAAGACACAGGGGATGCAAGAAGCGAACATCACACAAAAAACAAAGCGCACTTCAATAGACAGAATTTGAGTGTGTGCTTGTGGTTAAGGCAGCTGGCGTGAGTGAAGCACATTCTCTTCGTGTGAATCGCTCTCACGCGCTCTCGCCAAAATACACCCAAGTGAACACTGGTGCGTGTTAGTGAGCGAACATTTGACAATCTTTTTCGCAGCAAGGCAAAACTAAATTTTAACGATAAATTGCGATTTGTCTGAATATGGGTGCCTCACGCTTCTCTCATGCGAACCACACTTTGGAGAAAAAATCTTCATCCACCTCCGAGAACTTCAGTGTTCTGCTCTAGCAATTTGGTGTGATCCAGTGCTAAAGTTGAAAGAAAATAAACACTCGCTCTCATAATGCGTGCACACTTTGTATAACAGTGGTGTATATGTGTGAAAGAGAAGAGCTCTCATTGATGTTGTCAGTGCGAGGGGAGAAATTATACTTGCTCTTCGTCACACAGAGGAGATGGACATCTCTGCACACACGAACGAATACCATAAGCCAACTATACCAGATATCGTCAAACGTTAAGGAGTATGGTTTGGATGATACATGGAATATGTTGTTAGGCAGGTTTGATGGTACTTTCACATGTCCAGAAAGTTTCATTCAAATCAAAGAGGGTGCTACAAACATTTGTTCAAGTTTGCGCGGAATTCATGTAAATAAATATTGCGAATAGTTTTCATGACATAATTATATATTATTATAGTTTCGGGAGGGTCTAGAACCCCTAAAACCCCCCTTGTATACTCGCCTGAAAACAACACATGACGTGAATCATCAAAGCATGCCGTATTTTTTTGGGAAAGATGGCTTGGCATCACTGATCTGATGCCAAATCCAGGCCAATTTGCTGTGAAATTAATGACATGACATATTTTTACATCTTTCGGTGCGTAAATTCACATCTATTGTGAGGTTAATTTACATAATTTTTTCGTACTGTGTAGCTAGTTCTACTTCAGTTTATTCAGGAGGCTCTTCTGGTAGATCAAATCATTTGAAACCAATGCTCAGAAAAACAATTTAGGTGAAACTAAAACATCCGAAATAAAACAACAGTTTAAAAACAGGCAAACGTAATCCTGAACTAGTTCGACCCGGTTGCGCAAAAAGCCGCAATGGGAAAGTGCAATGTTTCATACCGTTTCGACGGCAGTTGCCAGACGGCTGCTGGAAGGAGGAAGTTCCTCCCCCACGTTGACAGGATATTGTTGAAACAACGAGAAAAAAAAACAACACAACAGTGAGCAACGAGGACGTACGATCCGATAACAACCGACCGCCGTACTGCTGCCAAAAACGGTGACGGTGGACGAGTCTCGAAAGTGTGAAAGCTTGGCACGCGAGGCGTTCCCCAAGTGCACACCGGACACGACACGGATTTCGGGGACATTACGTGAAGTACGTACGTGAAAAACCAATATGAAACCGAGAGCTGTGGTGGTGTGAATCAACACAACAACAAACACGACAAAACCCGAAAGCAGGATTTATTGTTTCAATATGATTTACGGGTGCACCGGCAAAGGTCAGCAGTTTCTTACCCCCCCCTAGTTTGAGGGGTGGGGAGGCGATGTCGTTGGCTTCGGTTGTTCGCTCGCTGCGCTGGAAAGTTTGTTTTTTGGTGGGGGCGGGGAAAGTTTTATTACGCTTTTGAAAAATTATGAACAAAGCAAAAAATGCCGGGCCGACAGCAATCAAGTTGCAAATGCAGCCATGAAGCGCAAAACTTTTCCGACTTGTCTTTAGGTTGCTGTTTTTCCATGTTTTTTTTTCTTCTCCTCCATGTACTTCCAGCTAGCGGCCAAAGCGGGAATCCGTGTTTAGGTTTTTTGATTCTTTTCTCCGAAGGCGGTTTGTTTGTTTGTGTTCAAAAATCCTGGCTCCACCGAGAATTGAAAGTTGTTCGGTTTTCCATGACGATATCCCATTTCTCCCAGGTGGATCTGAAACTGAAACACTTCCTGCAATATCGCAAAGCTCTCCTCCCCAACACCGACCGAAAGGTTGTATTTCAATGCCGTAATGCTGTATAATGATAATAAAACATGATTAATTTAATTTACAAAGTTTTATCTGGTATTTCTTGTTTGCTACAAATTTTTGCTGTTGTTTGGTTCAACCGCGCAGCTCCCAAATCGGCACAATTGCTGGCAACTTTGGACGCAAAACTTTTCCGTCCGTTGCCACAATTCTGCAGTCCACCGACAGCACACTTTCCGGACAAAGTAGCCAACGAATCCGACCGGGGGGGGGGGGGGGGGGGGCGAACCAACGGTCGAAGATTCCCAAGGCCAACTGTCTTCTTCGAGAGCAAAAGTGAACGCAGATAAAAGTTTGTTTAAATTTAATTTCCGCACTTTCACCGAGGGTACTCCCTCTCTCTCTCTCTCTGGGCAGTTCTAGAGGGAATCTTTTTTTTTGTTTTGGGGAAATTCCACTAGGCTCCGAAGTGGTCTTGATTGTTTCAGATTTGGCTTTTTCGAATTAAAAGTTTTTAATTTTACAATTACTCTGGAAGCGCTGGCAACTGAGCTGGGGCTTTTTTTTTGTTTGTTTCAACTGAAACTTTGCTCTATTCTGGATACTAACGAAGTGAGATAGAGTAAACATCATAAAATCTCGCCTACACTTCCATGGTTGATAAAACATTCCTAAGCTCGGTTGTTTCTTTTTCCCCCCGAACAATAACAATCCCGTACACATGGGCACACAATCCTTTTTATGCTCTGCCAAACGAACCTTGCGCAACTACGACAAAGTTACACACCCACTCAAATCCCTCTTCAATTTCAATCATCTTAAAAATTGATCAACTACGACTACTAGAGCATGGCACTTCCTGAAAGCCGTCAGTTTATTTTGCCTCGCTTCGCTCCAAACTGATTTCATTCAAAATCACACAAAGAATTTGCCTTCTCGGAGCGCCTTTTTGGCAGCCTTTGCAGCAGGACTCGGAAGCAGCACAAAGGCGATCTAACGAGTGGGGAAAAAAGGCGAGATACCCCCAACGATTTAGCCGATCCAAGCATCTCCAAGTCTGGGAGCCGCCACAGAAGGCGGCATCTTCATCAGCAAATTTATCGGCAAAAGGGAAAGCGAGAGAGAGAGAGAGAGAGAGAGAGAGAGAGAGAGAACACAAAAAACCCAAATATTCCTCGATTTAGTTCAACGGAACAAGGTCCGTCGGTCCGTCGGAGAATCTTTCGCGTCGTCACACGCCTCACTAGCAATTCTGAATTCGACAATGTCGTCTCGATGTCTCAGCGGATCACGCGCACCATCCGGTTCGGAGTCGATATCCGTCCCTTCCTCCGACGGTTCAAACACACAAACACAGTCAAAACGGATACTTTGGTTGGCCTCCTTCCCCGTCGTTCCGTTTACCGAATTAGTTTCTTTCTTCCTTTTTTTGCATCGATAGCCCCAATCGTCGGAAAATCGAAACTCGGTGTGCTTCCTGGGCGCTTTTCGCTTGCTCTAGCGGCATCCAGTCGGCGGCAAAAAAAACGAGAGAAAACAACTGAACATATTTTATCCCCCCCTTCCCTTTCATCCTCCCACCAATTCACCAACAAAAACCCGGTTGAAATTGGTTGGACCGTTTTTTTTTCGCTTCAAATTCCGGTGTTACTTTCCCTTTCCCAAGTGACTGTCAATTTGCGGAAAATTTCAGTTCAATCGACTCTAGGAAAGCGTTTTCGGGGCTCTACAATCCCCGAACGCCGACTGAACGCGACACATTGTTGTACACGAACGGATACCCGTCGGTCCTTAGCGACGCGACGCCGCCGTCGCCGAGGTTCGACCCGGAAGAAGCGTACCGTACGAGACGTTGAATCAATTTATTCACCTTGGCGCGGGGAAGACAGCCACAGCAAACGGGACCGCGGGATCAGCGTTGGACGGTTTGTGGAAATAGAAATTCACCATTTTAGGAATTGGCTTTCCATACACTTTTCTGTGGTGCGACGTTGAGTCCAGTAACGTATTGAAACGATGACCGATTATCAATCGATTAATCGATTAACAGCTGAGAAATGGGATTCGACTGAGGCAGTCCAGCTCTACACAGTGCATGCATTATGATTCGAAACTGATTCCATGTATCGCAAAATAAACAAGATTTCTTGAGTTTTAAAAAAATATTATTCGAAGTATTGGATTTAAAACATTTCTTACAGTGATTCAAATACGTGCTCCAGCTCATTTTGTGGAATAGCCTCCAATGCTCGTATCGAAGTCGTTTCGATGGTCTCATCGTCTTCAAAAATGCATCGTTTCAACTTCAACTTCTACTTTGGAAACAAGGAGAAGTCACACGGTACCAAATCAGGGGAATACGGCGGGTAGTCCAAAACCAAAGACTTGTACTAGGGTCAAAAACTGAGAATTTTTCTGGATTCTGGACTTAAAATCGACTTTCTGGGACTTGGAAAAAATAAAGTCCTAGAAAGTAGATTTTTTCAAAAACAAATTAAGTTTTGCAGATAACACTAAATCTCGACGTTTCCAGCAGTTTTCAGATTTTTGGCATAATTTTTTTTTCGATTTCGGAAATTTCATGTACTCGAAAATTTTCAAACTTTAACCGCTGGGCAGCACCCCTTACCCATGTCCGATTTAGCTCAAATTTTACATGAGGACTTTTTTCGAGGTGCTTAAACTTTTGAACAATAGTGCTTTACGAAGTTAGAGATGATCCCAAAATATTGGAACCCTTATATATATATATATATATATATATATATATATATATATATATATATATATATATATATATATATATATATATATATATATATATATATATATATATATATATATATATATATATATATATATATATATATATATATATATATATATATATATATATATATATATATATATATATATAAGAGCTACGAAATGGTGAGTTGACATGTGTGAAGGGGCGTCCAACATAGCTCTGGTCCTCACAAGTTCCAATTCTCATGCTTCCACTGTTCATCAAGGAGGTGCGGAAAAATTACGAACTGATTTAACGGCAACGACATTTAGCATGAAACAACGGACACGAATAGGAACATGGAACGTTTTAACCCTAGCCCAGCAGGGTAAACCGGCACATCTTGCCAACGAGGCGCGTCGAATGAAACTTGAGATCCTAGGACTCAGAGAAGTCCGTTGGCCGAACTTTGGAGAACACAGAATACCATCAGGACAAATTCTGCTATACTCTGGCCTACGAGGTGAACACGCTCCCCGGCATCGTGGTGTTGGCTTCCTACTGAGTGCCCAGGCACACTCTGCGCTTATTAAGTGGGAGCCTATAAGTGAAAGGATAATCGTTGCCAGGGACAGAACAAGGGTTCGAAACCTCACTATAATCCAAACTTACGCGCCAACCGATGCTGCCGACCTGCAAGATAACGAGAACTTGTACAGTCAAATCAATGCCGCTGTAGATAGAATTCCGAAGGGCGACATCATGATCTGTATGGGCGACTTCAACGTGAAGATCGGATCCGATAACTCGTACTATGAGCGCATTATGGGGCGCCATGGGCGACGAAGGAGAGAAAGCCGCTGCAACCGGGGACATTCGTCTCCTCTACGATATCTCATGACGCCTAAGTGGGGCGAAGATGAATGCGACAAAGTCTGTGAAAGACGCGATTGTTCGAGCACTTCGAACATCTTTTCCAAGTGCCAGCCAGGCCACCATCACCTAGGCATGACCCGCCTAGGGTCATGCGTATCGCACGCGTGAATACCGAGGCTCCTTCATTGCTAGAGATACAAACGGTCATTCAAAGCATGAAATCGAACAAAGCCCCAGGGTGCAGGGTATCTTAGTAAAGGTGCCCAAAAAGGGCGACCTGATTATATGCGATAATTGGCGAGGCATTATGTTGCTGTGTATCGTTCTAAAAGTTCTATGCAAAGTGATCCAATCCCGGATCCAGGAGAAGAGGTGTGCAGAAGCCTTAAGTAAGTAAGTAAGTAATATATATAAGAGCGGTAAAAATCAACGTATTTTGTCGGTTACGTCACTTATACCATCATATCTTGTAATATGATCAATGGTCTAAAAATAGCTTTCAAACGGGCCTAGACTTGTTAAAATAGGTTAAACCATCTCCGAAAAACATGCGCGGAAAAAAAACAACACGTTTTGTCAGTTACGTCACTTATATCATTATATCTCCGAAACCAGATACTACTCATCAATCTCGTTCCGAAAATACCCACATTGTAAGGGTTTTTAAGGAATATCGACAAACCGGAAGTCGCCATCTTGGATTTCCGAATCACTTCAAACATCGTTTTTCGTCATCTACTCATCAATCCCATTCCAAAAATACTCACATTGTAAGGTTTTTTAAGGAATATCGTCAAACCGGAAGTCGCCATCTTGGATTTCCGAACCACTTCAAACATAGTTTTTCGTCATCTACTCATCAATTCCGGTTCGAAAATACCCACATTGTAAGGGTTTTACGGAATATCGTCAAACCGGAAGTAGCCATCTTGGATTTCCGAACCACTTCAAACATCGTTTTTCGTCATCTACTCATCAATTCCATTCCAAAAATACTCACATTGTAAGGGCTTTTAAGGAATATCGTCAAACCGGAAGTCGTCATCTTGGATTTCCGAACCACTTTAAACATCATTTTCCGTCAACAACTCATCAATTCCGGTTCGAAAATACCCACATTGTAAGGGTTTTACGGAATATCGACAAACCGGAAGTCGCCATCTTGGATTTCCGAACCACCTCAAACCTAGTTTTCCGTCATCTACTCATCAATCCCATTCCGAAAATACTCACACTGTAAGAGGTTTTAAGGAATATCGACAAACCGGAAGTCGCCATCTTGGATTTCCGAACAACCTCAACCCTAGTTTTCCGTCATCTACTTATCAAATCCGGTCCGAAAATACCCATATTGTAATGGTTTTTAAGCAATATCGATAAACCGGAAGTAGCCATCTTGGATTTCCGAACCACTTCAAACATCGTTTTTCGTTATCTACTCATCAATCCCATTCCAAAAATACTCACATTGTAAGGGTTTTTAAGGAATATCGTCAAACCGGAAGTCGTCATCTTGGATTTCCGAACCACTTCAAACATCATTTTCCGTCAACAACTCATCAATTCCGGTTCGAAAATACCCACATTGTAAGGGTTTTACGGAATATCGACAAACCGGAAGTCGCTATCATGGATTTCCGAACTACTTCAAACATCGTTTTCTTACACCCACTTATCATATCCGTTCCGAAAATGGCCATGTGATTGGGGCTTTCCACATTCATTACACAAAACTTTTTTTACGAACCAAATCTCAAATAACGTAAACTTTTTTTACGAACTACCTCAATTTACGAACGCCCGTTTAGTTCGTAAATGGAGGTTTCGGTGTATTTGAAGGATTGTAACTATCGTCGATTTATCCAAAATGTGCGTCAAATTTATCATAAATTTATCCAAAGCATATCATTTCAAATTGATTTTAACTTTGTTGTTGGGGACATATTTCCATTGTTTTTTTTCTCTGCTGAATTCCTCACAAATAGAAACGATGTTCACTAGTTTTTCGGCATCATCAAACTCAATATAAACGTTATGTTTTCGTTCGTTGACAACAAGAGAAAAAAAACCTTTCAACATATTGTTCCACAATTCTCTATATTTATATGCCAGGACCGCAAGCTTTCCCGGCTGACTTCACCAAGAAGACCAACTTGGCAATTTTTTAACCCATACTCAAAGGGCGGCGTTACACTCCCCCACCCGGCGTTCGAACGAAGCATCCGATAACGGATACAATAACAGCAACCAAGAAAAAGAAATGAAAAGCAGGAAAAAATGGGAAGCAAACTCACATAAGAAACATTCTAAAGCACATTTCTAAACTCAACCAGCCGCGCTTCCAAATTACAGTTGATCCTCGCTTTATCACGTTCCAACTTGATTCTGATCCTCCGATTTTCGGATCGGTTTCAAGTTACAAAAGATGGTGGTCATCCTTCAGACTCGGCGGTTCCAAAAACCCCTGACAGATGCGACCCTCACTGTACCCTTACAATGTTCGAACGTGCGGTGCGATGTGTGGGCGCCAGGAGGAAAACTTGTTCCTCCCCATCGACCGACAGACACAGGAACACCGAAGCGGGAACAAGTTTTCCCGCTTCTGTTTTTTTTTCGCCTGAATACTCAGCACAGCTTAGAAGAAATGGGGTAAGCCACCGAAGAAAAGAACGACGAAGAATGGGAGGGACAACAATCTCGAACCCAACATAAACGTTATCTTTTGATTCACTTGACGTAACTTTAGATTCTACGTTTTTCTTTCTTTTCATCGCAACGCTGATCCCGTTTCGTTTCCCCGTGTTCGTTGTGTGTTGCTTTCTGTCTGTCTATCTGAATGACTGACTGACTGGCTGTGGCCCGTGCTCGGTACCTTCACTGCTATTCAAGAGAAGGATTCTTGACGCTCATCTTGTTGAAAACTCAAGACGGAAAAAATCTTGTTATCAGTGCTGCAGAAGGGAAACTCGCTTAACTCGGAATTCGCTCGGTGTTGACTTGTGATACACGGGCACCAACCGACACACACACACTCACGGGAAGGTTTGGAAGGAGATAAAGCGGAGGTTCCGCAAGTGAGAGATAGAGCGAAAAAGCTCCACCACTCGAAGCAGCAGAGGAAAAACGTAAATGATTACACATAATGACATACCTTTCAGTTCATCGTCAACCTAATGGCGGTACACCCACCACCTCCCTCCCACCAGTCACAGAATTGCTCGGGTGAGTGGGTGGTGGTAACCCGCTGAGTACGGGTCGGTTCAACTGAGCTAGATAGAGCCTTTTTTCTGCGGGACCTGGGACCTGGGACCTCCTCGGGGAAGGGATGTAAGGACGGGCGAGGGATTGAAAGTCGCACCCGCAACGATCATCTTCTTTATTCACTGATGCTCCGGTAGTCCTAGGGACAGGTCGAGTGAGCACCGGGATTTTCTCCCAATGGCGGCTTTCGTTCGTTATTGAACTGTCAACGATGCTGCCGATGGGATGGGAAAAGGAAAAATAGAAGAAATAACGAGTCAGTGTCAGTGATGTGATATTTGGCCTTCTTTTGATTTGTGTCGATTGTCACCGGAGGATTAGAGTTGGAGATCCGTTCGTGTTCTTCTCGGAGACGTCTTCACGGTTGACAGTTCTTGTGACAATGGGCGAATGATGCGTGATTGAGGAAAGGAAAAATCCGTGTAATGATGATGTTGAGCGATACGTGAAGCGACGGATTGAATCGACGGTGCCCCGGTATTACATTCTAGGATACTAGGATTCGTTTGTTGTCGAAGCAATTTTAAAAGATATTAGAATTCAAAACAGGTTTCTTCGCGTGACACTACACTGGGAAAGAATGATGCATTGTACGCCGAAATACACACCACCATCCCCCGCCCGGCTTTTCGTCAATGTTCAGCCCCAAATCCATCACGGCAAGAACACGAAATAATATTGCACCAAAGCTCATTGTCCCTTTCGACTCCTGTCTTGGAAGGATCGGGGTGCCAGATTTACAAAAAGTGTGACGGCCGCAGAACGATTTGACGCTTAACTTTTATCAGCTTCTAACGAGGAAACAGGCCGGGAAAGAACTGACGGAACGTATTGCAGAAATAAATATTCGCGAAATAATTACCACAGAGACGGGACTCGAATCCGTAACTTTTCCTATCCGGAGTTGGCAATCTGAAATGAAGGGAGTGAGGGTGAACTTGTGTTGAATTGCGTAGTTTAAGTAAATCAACTTGCATAAACTAGCGGAAATTTACAAATTGAAACACTTTCGAGGCCTACGATGAGCAACCATGATTAGGTTAAAGCCGAAATTAGCCCGGGGCAAAATTAGAGATTTGCCGCCCCGAATCTTTGGTTTAGTGAGCGAAAAAAAAACAGATGTACTTCATCTCCGAAAAGACGACTTGGACGATGAAAAAAAGGTCACAGGTCCCAGTTTGCCGCCTACCTAAAAACCGCCACCTAGATACGCCACTACCGGAACCAAAAGTCACAGTCATTTGATCTTCGAACTTGATCAATGACCCAATAGTAGCTTTCAAACAAGTCTTATGCTGTAAAAATCGGTGCACAGATATTTCCGATCTCTTCGAGCTGAGTCGATTAGTATATAACACAATGGGTCTCCGAGACTCCGTTCGAAAATCGTTTTTTGTCGTGAATACGACTTACTTTACTATGGGGTGCCTTTTCAAAATTTACCCTCTGAGAGAGTGATAAGTTTTTGATCGTGAATATCTATTGTTGTATCTGATGAATCAACATAATTCTTGCGACATGCCATCGGAAATATGATCATAATTTTATGATAAAATTTTCAGTTTCGTGACATAATCTCAAATAGTTCAAAATTCAACTTTTCTTTAATGTTAGGTATAAACGAGTATCAAAGAGGATAATTCATAAGGCGCGTCGTATTTTGAAAGCTCATAGCTCAGTGATCTGTGGAAGGATTTATATAATCTAACTACCAATAGAATCGAAATTTTTCAACTTAAATGTGTATAGCAAAAGCATTGAAGTATTTCAATAGTACACTATTGAAAAACCTATCTCATTTGACCCATGTCAACACCAGCCAATCAGAACGCGTTCTGAGGAAGAGAACAAAATATCTGCTGCTGTACAACAAATCGTCCGAGAAAAATGTTCCGAAAAGTGGTGAATATCGTAGTGAGTTCCTCAATTTGGTCCTTCTGAATGCTAGAAACGAATCCCTACAGCATATTGATAGTTTCTTTCAATGAAATATGCAAATCCGAAATGAAATAATCGACAATTAAATTCTGTATGCTGCTATTTTTATAGCCGTTAGGACCGCCCATTAGTGAAAAAGCTACAAACGAAATCACATAAAAGGAAATCTCTTAACAAAAATTGAATCATTCGTCATCTAACACTCGATGTGGATAGACGAATAACCTACTACGACTAATTTCGATTTTGTTTTATTTTTTATTCGCAGTTGTCTACCTACCCAAGCTATGGGTAAAAACCGCCATAGATCCGAGAAGGATCCAAAGGATGCTAAGCGTCTGAAGCCAAGTGATGTACAGGTAAACGACCGTTTGCTGAGTAAAAACCAATATGCTGATCTGCCAGTAGATGTCGAAGAGGAACTGCAGAAGAAGGAAAAAATGCCGCCTTTCTACCTGAAGGGCTTCCCACCAACTCTACGCTTGGATTTCAACACACTGATCAGCAAAGGACTACAGGCAACAATCCGTTTACGTTTACGCCTTCAGGGCTACAAAATAACTGTTCCGGTTTTGAACCACTACAAAGGTGTGGAATGCTATCTGAAGCAGACAAAAGCGGAATATTTCACACACGATATTGCCGCCAACAAACCTATGAAGGTTGTACTTCGAGGACTACCCGACATGATGGAAGCCGAACTAAAGCAGGCACTGTCGGAGGCTGGACTAAAGCCTTTGATGGTGTTCAAAATGAAGCGACATAATACGGACAAAAAGTTTAGAGATCAACTGTACCTGATTCATCTGGAGAAGGGCTCCATCACCATGAGTCAACTGAAAACGATTAAATCTTTATTTCACATAATCATCGAATGGCAAAAGTATAAACCGGTACATCGGGATGTCACACAGTGCACGAACTGTTTGAACTACGGCCATGGAGCGAGGAATTGCCACATGAAAAGTCGATGCGGGAAATGTGCCGAACCACACAATACCAACGATTGCCTACTAGATGACATCGCTGTAAAATGTGTGAACTGTGATGGCGACCATCCATCTACTAGCAAATCGTGTCCCAAACGTGCTGAGTTCACAAAAATTCGACAACAGGCGTCCCGTAAACAATCAACGCGCAAGAATGTTCCACAGAAGGATGAAGTTAATTTCCCACGGCTCCCACCGAAGAGGGATATTCCGAATTTGCCGCCACTTCCTCGCAGCAACCCAAAAGATTCAACCGCTGGATCACAAAAAGAATCTTCCTCAAAAATCCCTCCTGGATGGGGCAATAATCAACCACAAGCAAAGGATGACTCTGGTGATTTATTCTCTGCTGAACAACTGATCGTCATTTTTGAAACAATGACAACAAAACTACGAAACTGCAGAACGCGGTTAGATCAAATCAACGCCTTAGGCAAATTCATCATCGAATATGCAATATAATGAGTTGGTTATAGTAAATTGGAATGCTTGCTCACTCAGGAGCAAAACTGCTGAATTGTCCGACTTTCTTCAAGAGAAGAATGCCGATATTGCTATTTTAACTGAAACTCATCTTAAACCTGAAATTTCTATTTTTATTTCCAATTACAGGATTCACAGGCTCGACAGGGCAACTACCAGAGGAGGGGGAGTTGCCATTGCCATTAAACGATCCATTCAGCACAGGCTTCTGTCAGCCTTTAAATTGCAACTCATAGAAGCCATCGGAATTGAGATTACAACGACGATGGGACCCATCATCATCATTGCAGCGTACTGCCCCAAACAAACAAATCTTCGAGATGGTACGTGTGCATCATTGAAGCGAGATCTGGCTATGCTCACTCGACGACAGAACAAATTCATCATTGCTGGGGACCTGAACGCACGGCATGAGCTGTGGGGAAACAGAAGACAGAATCGAAACGGATTCGTACTTGCCGAAGATTACGAAGCTGGACAATACAACATCTTCGCTCCGGATCAACCAACGCGACTTTCCAGATCGGGAGTTCATTCCATTTTGGATATATTCATCAGCAACATCGCCATAGACAGCTCTCCGGTTGTCTTCTACGAGCTCTCTTCTGACCACTTTCCAGTAATGTTGACGTTGGGATCTTCACCAGAAACAGTGCATATTCCACCTCGGAGGAACTATTATCGCACCGATTGGGTCCAATTCCAACATATCGCCGACCAACTTATTAATATCGATTTGCCACTTGATTCCCCGATGGAAATCGATGCAGCCCTATCTTCCTTCCAGCATTCAATCACAGTCGCTCGTGATAGGACGGTTCCAGTACAACATATGCCGAGTTCCTCTCTTCAAATCGACAGTGTCACCAAGAAACTCATCCGACTTCGGAATATCTACCGGAGGCAGTATCAACGAACTGGCATCCTAGATAGGAAGACTACTTATAACAACTTAACTAGGATAATCCAGGAAAGGATATCTAAGCTTCGCAACAGGAACTTCCAGCAAAAGCTTCGAGAAATTCTCCCACATTCAAAGCCCTTCTGGTCCTTAACGAAGGTGCTTCAGAAAAAACCGAAGCCTATTCCTTCTCTGATGTCACCCCAGACGCAGCTGAAGGAATACCTTTAATCACACCAGTAGAGAAGGCAAATGCGCTAGGCCAGCAGTTTGTGTGTTCTCACAATTTAGGACTTAACATTGTTAGTCCACATGAAAGAGCCGTTGCTGATAGCGTAGCTGAGGTTGACCAATCAGACAGCTTGATTCCTGAGGAAAGTAGAGTCACTGCGAATGAGCTGATGGCTTTTGTGAAAAAATCCAAAAATATGAAGGCCCCCGGTTTCGACAACACATTCAACATTGAGCTGAAACATTTGAGTATTCGCTCATTTGTCTTCTTAGCTAAACTTTTTAACAGGTGCTGGGAGCTTGGTTACTTCCCTTCAATGTGGAAGTTAGCTAAAGTTATCCCAGTTTTGAAACCGGGGAAAGATCCTTCCTTTTCCAAGAGCTATCGGCCCATCAGCTTACTCTCTGCCCTATCCAAGCTGTTTGAAAAGTCAATACAAAGGCGAATTCTTGCTTTTGCAGATGAACAGGATATATTTCTGGAAGAACAGTTTGGGTTCCGGAAACGAAGATCCACCATCCACCAGCTCACAAGGGTTAACAACGTCATTCAGCAAAACAAATCAGTGTCCAAAACGACTGCCATGGCAATATTGGATATTGAAAAGGCATTCGATAATGTGTGGCACGATGGCTTGGTGTTCAAACTGCATCGGTATAATTTTCCCATGTATCTTATTAAAATTATCAAAAATTATCTTGCAGATAGAGCATTCCAGGTTTCTCTGAATAATGCACTTTCAGAAAGATTTACTATTCCTGCTGGTGTACCCCAGGGAAGTATCCTAGGTCCCATTCTATACAACATTTTCACATCAGACATCCCACCTCTTCCAGGTGGTGGTGTTCTGTCACAATTTGCTGATGATACTGCTATTCTTTACAAAGGTCGTGTCATTAATGCTCTGAAGAATAAACTACAGACAGGTCTGGACGCTTTAACGGAATATTTTACAAGCTGGAAAATTGTGATCAATGCAGCAAACACTCAGGTCATCTTGTTTCCACATTCAAGATCTCCAAAACTTGTTCCATCAGACGAATGCAGAATACGATTCGGTGATGAGGTCATTCAATGGTCCGATGAAGTTATCTATTTAGGACTCACCTTTGACAGACATCTGATATTCAGGTCACATGTTGACAAAATCGTTCAAAAATGCAGCATACTCATCAGGTCTCTGTATCCGCTGATTTGTAGAACATCTAAACTGTGCCTGAAGAATCAGATGGCTGTCTATAAACAAATCATCTACCCCGCAATTGAATACGCAGTCCCTGTTTGGCGGGGCTGTGCACGAACACACAAACTTAGGCTTCAGCGCATTCAAAGTAAGATCTTAAAGATGATTCTAAATCTACCCCCTTGGACAAGGACTAGTTAAGTGCATGAGATTGCCTCACTGGATATACTAGAACAAAAATTCGAACAATACTGCACGAAATTTGAAGAGAGGTGCTCAATCTCTGAAATACAAATAATTCAAAATTTGTACGTATTAGGCTAGGGATAGTTATAAGTAGGTAGACATTTTATAAATATTTAAAATAAATATTATGATTAAACATTAGTATGTAAAACAAGAGTAACTAAAACACCTAATATTAATAACGAATCGTATGAACAACAAAGATGAAAGGCCAAAGGGTCAAAACACTTGTACTGTAAAATGTTGATGTAATACACAAAAATAAGATTAATAAACAGATATTCATGCAAAAAAAAAAAATTGAATCAGTTTGGATTCTATCGCCACTGCGAGCAGATGTGTTTTGTGTTGTCTGCACAGCTAGTTTCGCTTTCGACAAGAGCGATTACGTCACAGCTGCCAGTCATTAGCATTGGGAAAAAACAACGGTGGAGAGCATTACACAAAATCAGCCGTTCTAATGGCTCTAAAAGTTTCCTAAAGAACTATTAGGATTTGTTGTTCGCAAATCGAAGGTCCTCAGTTTAGTGCAAATCAAGAACAGTTTGGTTAGATTTGTGCACTTTTTGCTGTGTGAAATTCACAGTAATCGAGATCAAGTGAAGCTTTCTTTGTTTTTGCGAAAAATGTGAAAAAGGGGAATGCTTGCATAATTCATACAATTGATATTCGGAAGTGTTAAGGAACATGTCAGTTGTTTTCGTATTCACAACATCCAGTTATGTCTCTGACATTACCCACCCGCCTTTTTTTTCAGCATTTCTAATTTATAGAAAAAGGCAATCTTAATCCACCTAATAATATTTCTCAGAAAGTCGAATTAAAAAAAAAACGTTTTCGAGATGAAACTAAATCTCAACCTTTCATGTAATTCTGAGACATCAGGCATTGTATGGTGAGTTTTCAACATCGAACATTTTCTAATCTTAACCACCGGGCAGAGCACCCCTTACCCATATTCGATTTAACTCAAAATTTGCATTGGAACTTTTTTCGAGGTACTTTTCTTTGCTGGTATCTTTCTGGCAGCACTGTTTTTGACAGATCGCGCGTGAAGCGTGTCTTGTTTTGTGTTCAGCGACGAAGCTCTCTGGTTTAGACATTCTGTAATTTCGGAGTTTCAAGGTTTTGAAATTGCAAAAATTTTTGGGAATTCTAGACTCAAGGAATTTTAGGATTTTGAAATAGTGTGACCTCGGAATTTGAAAATGTTAAGATTTTAGATTTCTGGGAACTTAGTATTTTGGGATCACGGGATTACGAAGCTATGGAAGACATTCCGGGTCGGGATTGTTCGAAACTTCAGAGTCCTGAGATTTCATAATTTCGTAATATTTTGAGAATTTGGAATTTTGAGCTTTTAAGATTCTAGAATTTGGAAAAACTAAGTATCTTGGTATGTTAAGATTTTGGGATGACGGAAGAGTTTAAAAATTTTGATATTTTGGAATTGTGGGAATTTGTGATTTAGGAAATTTGAAGTTGTCGGATTATGAGGTATAAAGATTATGAAATTTGGAGATTTTTCAGTTTGTGTTTTTTTTTTATAACGTGTTATAAAATTTTGAAATTTCAGAATTTCGGGTTTTTGAGATTCCAGAATTCAGTTCTGGGATCGAGAGATTTGGGGAACCTTTTTATTTTCCCGGATCTTGGTGTTTTGGTATATTGGGATCTCAAGATTTTTTGATTCTAAGATCATGGAATTATAGGAGTATCTGATTTAGGATATTTGGTATTTTACAATTGTGGGATAGTAGATTATCAAAATAAGAGATTTTGGTATTTAACAATTTGGAGATTTTTAAATTTTTTGGTATTGATATTTTGAAATTTCAGGGAATTTGGGATTTAAATTTAGCTAATTTCATGTATCGGAATTGTGGAAAGGTTAAATTATGAAGACCTGAAATTATGATATTCTAGTGTTTTGATTTTTATAGAAATTTTTAGATTTCGAGATTTCGGAGTTTCAGGATCTAGGAATTTCTTGGATCTCGAAATTTTGTGATTTAAAAATTTTAGAATTAAGGAATGTTTGTATTTTAAGATTTTGAGATTAAGGACTCTGGAATCTAAAAATTTAGATACTTGGGATTGCGGGATCTAGGGAATTTATTATTTCGAAATTGTCAAATTGTGAGGTTTTGAAATTTCTCAATTTGTGTTTTTTTATATTGCGTTTTATAATTTTGGAATTGTAGAATATTGGGTTTTTGTAATATCAGAATTACGGAGTTCTGGGATCTAACCATCTTGGCATTATTTTGTTTTCGGAATTTTAGGATTTTGAGATTCCTAGTCTTCAGAATTTTGGGATTTTCAGATTCTAGGACTCCCGGATCTTGGTGTTCTGGTATATTGGGATCGCAAAATTTTTTGATTTCAAGATCATGGAATTATGGGAGTATCTGATTTAGGATATATAGTATTTTACAATTTTGTGATAATAGATTATAAAAAAGAGATTTTTGGAATTCACAATTAATATATTTTAAATTTTTTTGGTATTGATATTTTGAAATCTCAGAGAATTTGGGATTAAAATTTAAAAAATTTCATATGCCGAAATTGTGAAAAGGTTAAATTATGAAGACATGAAATTATGATATTTTAGGGCTTTGGACTTTAAAGAAATTTTTAGATTTTGCGATTTCGGAGTTTCAGGATCTAGTAATTTTCTAGGAGTTTCAGGATCCAGGAATTCTTGGGAAAGTTTGTATCTGAAGATTTTGAGATTCAAAAAAATCGAATTTTAAAGACTCGGGAATTTTAAAATTTCGATACTTTGGGATTGTGGGATTTAGGGAATTAGGTATTTCGGAATTGTTAAATTATGAGGTTTTGAGATTTCTCATTTTGTGTTATTTATAATGCGTCATAATATTTTGAAATTGTAGAATTTGGAGTTTTTATAATTTCAGAATTACGGAGTTCTGGGATCTATCTGGGATTTTGGCATTTTTTTTATTTCGGGATTGTATATTGATATATTGAAAATTCTAGTCTTCGGAATTTCGGGATTTTCAGTTTCTAGGATTTTCGGATCTTGGTGTTTGGTATATTGGGATCACGAAATTTTTTTTTATGTAAGATCGTGGAATTATGAGAGTATCTGATTTAGGATACATAGTATTTTACAATTGTGGAATAATAGATTATCGAAAAAAAGAGATTTTGGGAATTTAAGAATAATTGTATTTGAAGATTTTCAGAACTAAAAAAATCAAAGTTTAAGGATTCGAGATATTCTAAATTTCGATACTTTGGGATTGTGGAATTTAGGGAATTCGGTATTTCAGAATTGTCTAATTATGAGGTTTTGAAATTTCTCAATTTGAGTTATTTTTTATAATGCGTTATAGTATTTTGGAATTTTAGAACATCGAGTTTTCGTAATTTCAGAATTACGGAGTTCTAGAATCTAACCATCTTGGCATTATTTTGTTTTCGGAATTTTAAGATTTTGAGATTTCTAGTCTTCGGAATTTTGGGATTTTCAGATTCTAGGATTACCGGATCTTGGTGTTCTGGTATATTGGGATCTCAAGATTGTTTGATTTTAGGATCATGGAATTGTGGGAGTATCTGATTTAGGATATTTGGTATTTTACAATTTTGGGATTACCGATTATCAGAACAAATAAGAGATTTTTGAATTTCACAATTCATAGATTTCAAAATTTTTTGGTATTGATATTTTCGAACTTGAAGGATTTGGGATCTCAGAATTGTGGAATTATAGATGCTAAAGTTATTATATCTTGGTATTTTGAGTTTCGGGGGTTACATAATTCCAAGATTTCGAAATTTCAACATTTTGTATTTAATGTATTTTGGGATCTAGTAAGTTTAGTTTTTTCAGGATGAGTGATTGCGGAGTTATGAAATCATCCTAAATTTTGCAAATTTCATGTGCTGGAATCGTAAAAAAGTTTAATTATGGAGACATAAATTTGTGATATTTTACGCTTTCGGATTTTGAAGATTTAGAAATCTTTAGATTTCGAGATTTCGGAGTATCAGGGTCTAGGAATGTTTGAATTTTCTTTATTTCAAAATTTTGAGATTTCAAAAATTCTAGAATTTAAGAATATTGGTATTTAAGATTTTGGGATTAAGAATTTTGGAATTTTTAACTTTCGATCCTTTGGGATTGTGGGATTTAGGGAATTTGGCCTGCAGTGAAGAAACTATGAAATTTTCGAATTTCTCAATTTGTTAGTTTCTCTAAATTTTGAGGTCATGAAATTTATGAATTTAAGGATTTGCAGTTTTTAGAATTTTAAATTTTTTTCATTTTGGGATTTTTGAGTTCTGATTTTTTTTTTATTTCAGTATTTTAAGATTCAAATTCCTTGGAACTTTTAGATTTTAAGAATTTCGACTTTTCGGATCTTTTTTTATATCGTTTACTTAGATTAGAGCCGGGTACCTTAATCTAATTGTATACTTTGCAGATCTTGGGGTTTTGTATTTTGAGATTAGCAAATTTGATGATTAGAAGATCACAGTATTTAGAGTGTTTATTTTGTTCAATATTTGGCGATTGAGAGTTTGTGGAGTAACGGAATCAAGAGATTAAGTGATTTTAGGATTTCGCAACCTCTAGATTTCAAAATTTTTGTGGTATTCAAAATTTCAAAAATTTCGATACTTTGTGATTAGAAATTTTTGAAAATAAAAAATGTGGTATTTCGGGATTCTGATATTGTGGAATGATGAGGTGAAGAGATTGAGAAATTGTAGGATTTTTTTTATATCATTAAACTCTCTTTTCAACGGGTCAGGGTCATTTCGCCGAAAGCCGTTTCACCGAAAGTCATTTTGACGAAAAGGTCATTTCACCGAATCTTTCAGTTGTCTCAATATCGTAATTCGAACTGATTACAGGTTTGTATGCAACAGGCCGCTGCCTCCGACGCTCAACTCAGCTAGCGAAATAGCTTTCGGTGAAATGACCCGCTCCCGTTTTCAACTATGAAGGGAGGATGATTTTTGTTTTGGATTTCGCAATTTATTTCTTTTAAAATTGTATTTTTGAGGTTTCGAGAATTCCGAATTTTGAGATTCTTGTAATTTCAGTGTTTTAAGTTTTGAGTTTACGGAATTTTGAGACCCTGAGATTTCATGAATTATGGAGTCGAGAGGTTATGAGATTTTGAGATATCGCAATCTATTTTTTTTTTAGTTTTGAAATTGTGAAATTCAGAAATTTCAGAATTTTATTTTTTTTTTTATTTAAAAGATGTTTTTTATTCAGGCCTATTTGCGTACAAGCTTTACGTGGCCGAATTAGCCGATTTTTTAAATAAACAATGTTTTGAAGTGGATCTCGTTGTCACTCTTTTTCTAGGAGGAGAAGAGCTTCCATTTCCCTCCTGCGAGGGTTGAGGGGCACTTTGTTCGTGGCTCGTCTCGTTTCAGAATTTTAGTTTGGCTTTCGACTTTCAAATTCCGAATTTCCAAAATTTTAACTTTCTAGGATTATAAGATTTCGACTTTTTTTTTTAAATTTTGGGATTTGAGAGACTTGCTGTTCCGGAATTATAGGACGCTGGAATTATGACATCAAAAGATTTTGAGATTTTAAGAAACCCGGAGTTTATAAATTAAAAATTTTTTTGTATGGAAATTTAAGAATTTTGACTATCGGGGTTCTTGGTTTCCAAAATTTTAGGATGTTTTGATTTTTCGATTCATAAATTTTACAATTTTGAAAGTTTAAATATCGGGGCTCAGAAATCTTTGTGTTTTGAGATATTTGAACAATGGGATCAAAATATAATGAGATTTTAGATTTCTGCATGTTTGCATGTTTGACATTTTGAGATTTTAAAATGTGAAAATTTCAAGGTCTTAGGATTTTGGAATTTCGTGGTTTTATGATTTTTTAAATCTTGAGATCTTAAGAATTTTAGATTGGAATTAAGGTTACAGAATCTTGACATTTTAGGCATGTCGAGGCTATGAAATTTTTAAAATTTTATTTTCATGAATTTTGGGATTATGGAAATTTGGGATTTTGTAATAATGGTCAAATTTCCTTAGTCCTATAATACATAAAACTCAAAATTTCTAAATTCCAGAACCTCTAAGCCCCTAAATTGTCGAAATTCTAGAATCTTAATAACAATCTAAAGTTCATAAAATTTCTAGATAAAGTAATCCCAAAATCCTAAAAACCTCAAAATTCCCACCTTTACAAAATCTTGCCACGCAAAATCTAGAAATTATCCCGGCAAATGAACGTAACTAGGTTAAGGCCGGGTATAAATAAACGATATAATCAATCAATCTCCTAGAAATTGCAAAAATCTGAAATCGCATAACTTTTTGATTCCATAATTCCACAATTCCAAAAATTTATTAGAAAATCCAAAATTTTCATTGTCCCAAAATCCATAAAAATCAAAACTTCAAAGAATCCACATAATTTGAAATTTATAGAACCTAAATTCCAATCTAAAATTCTCAGAATAGGTTTATTGGGTTATGAACAGTGTTGGAGATTGCCGAAAATTTGACAGAAGCTGCTCGAATATTTATCAATATTGTGTACAACATTTTCAATCCGGTAGGAGATGCTACAAGAACTCGAGTCTCTCAATGCATGAACTACGAGAGAATTGTTCTTCATTTCTTCGCTCCACTTCATACTCTGAGTATTTCACGGCCCTTAAAATAAGATTACAGTCTGATAATGATTGGTGCTGTGTGGAATTTACCAAGAGAGAATCGCAAGTTGACAATTATCGCAGAGAATCGAATCGATGATTCAACTTGATGATTCTCATACTAGGTTGCAATATTTCAAAACCCTTGTGCGGAGCATTCACATACATTTTCATAGACACAACTTATACAAAAAATCTTGTGCGCATAATTAGAATAAGCGGCAATAGTGAAATGATTCTATCGCAATTATTCACTCACCCATACAGAATCGGATCGCGAAACGTGAATAAGCGACCGTTTGTTGCTTCAGAGAGAATCCCCACAGCAGCGAGCTAACCTTTGATTCTTAGACAGGTCATCGAGAGAAATTCGATCTCGCACTGGTGTCTATTCTATGTTAGGTGAACCATGCCGGTTTTTTGTGTCTTTGATGGCACTGATTGAATCGTGTGAAAAGTTGCTAGTGAGCGTTCTTTGATACGATGTCAAATATCTTTACCGGGCGAACAATTGAAAAAAATTCGGTGTATGGATTGTGAATGCTTGCTTGAAGACGAGTAAAGAATTCAATAGTACAACATTGATTATGTAAAATGTAAATATACAAAGCTCGGCTCAATCATGTTGCCCTCTTACATGTTTTTAATTTTGGTGCTTACGGAATTTCGAGACTCTGATATCTCAGGAATTATGCGGTCGAGTGATTATGAGATTTCGAAACCCGTAATTTTTTTAATTTTGAGGTTGAAAGATTTGAAAACTTTAGATTTTCAGGTTTTTGGAATTTTCCGAATTTTGGGATTAAGAGATATAGGAAATTTTTGATTTCTAATTTTAGCTTAACTTTTAAATTCCGAATTTCCCAAGAAAACGAGTTTTCGAGATTTTATTATTTCGTTACTTAAAAAATAGTAAGATCCTACTTATATTTAGAAAACAAACCTACTCAAATTGAGAATAAAAGTCACTTTTGATTGCAACAACTTCACACATCCATTCGAAATTGAATAATATAGTACTCAGACTCTGAGTTTTATTGTCTTCGGCATAATTTCTATAAGTCCGACAGCCCGGTAATTTCGTCTAGGTCCGACACTGCCGGGCGAAGTCCGTGCAGTTGGCAACCCTACTTCGGAAGCAGAAAAACATATTTCCCCTATTTCGACTGCTGTCTTGAGACGCGTCGAAGCTGCATTGCAAGGAAGTGACTAAGAACACTTAACCTCTTGTATGGTTGCCTTCGGAATCGTCCAAATCGATTTTTGTACTTGACTGCGTCGGTACGGGGGCTCAGCCCTCTGCTGAGCCCCCGTACCCCCTAACTCCAACGGGGATGTGTCTACTGGCGGCGGTAGAAGCAGTTCACTTTGTCCACCCTTGGTAAGTGCTTCTGTGTGTGTGAGCCAAACCACCGGACAACGAAAAAGCTGACCATCAAAAATGCTCTGCCACGATTGTGATGACGTAGCGCAACGGAGAAGGGTTTCGGGTCGGGAAAAACTCGACGATGGGGCTACGACTACTGCCAAAAAGCCATACAAAATCCGAACCAAGCACCAACAAGAATAATACAAAGCAATAAGTGCCTACTGCCTGCCCTCCTCCGGAAATCCAACACCCACCCGACCCGTCGGCTGTTGTAATGCCTTTTTGTCGGTGACGAGTTCGTCGGTGCCAGCCCAGTGCCATTTGGATGACATAGCTTCCGGGGAAAATGCGACGGCATCTTGTGTTAGTGGAGTGTGACATGACTCGGTTAATGTCGGTACAGTCGGATAGTCGCTTCGAGTGAAGTTACGGTCGGACCCGAGCCTGGTCTGATTTGGTTTGTTGGCCAGGGCCGTCTTTGATTGGTTTTTGTAATAAAATGACTTGATAATGACGGCTACCGGAACCTTCTAAAGTGGATCTAGTTTCTCAATCAAGTTTGACTGAAATTGTGATTTTGAGGGGAAAATTGTCAACTAAAAGTCTACGGTAAAAACAAATAAACCAAAACATGACTACGACACTGCTAGGGCAGCTGGCTGGCTATTTAACAAGCCCGGAAAAGTTATTGCCAATACACGGCCAGAAATCTCTTGTGTGAAGCGCATGTTGCAATCGATGTAATCCCCCCGTTAAAGCTATGAGAATTGTACAAGCAACCAGCAGCAACGATCAGCTGATTAAATTCATCGACTCGAATCCAATTAAAGTTAGTGTAATTTGCAATGTAAATTTGACAGAACAGAATAGAACAGAACCGAAAGCAGTCGCCTCTAATGACACCATATTTTGTTTGCTCGGATCCAATTGTATCCTCGTTCACTTTAATCACTAGCAATAAAAGCCAATGGAATCTGAGTCGAATTGATTCATGGCAAGATGGAAATAGATACTGATATTACAGTTACGCATTAAATTCCGTTCTGTTGCTAGAGCAAACGCATCTCATCCGACACTGATCGATTAGATTTCAAACTACGGCTTTTCAAAACCGTCTTCCATGGGAAACTATTTCGCTTAGTACAAATTACTTCGTCACAAACATTTCCAATCTTCGTGTCCTGAAGAGAAAAGAAAATTTAAGAGAACAGAAAATTTAAAAAATTGCTATATTACAAATAGGTAGAGTGAGACTTGAAGCACTCGGTATAGATTTATCAGAATAGAGTTAGTAAAGAGTAGGAAGTAGGAGCTAGAAGACTGAAAGTGTACTGGATATAATTACCTGTAATTAGGCGACTAGAATTACTGAACCTTTGACCATCACAATTCAAAGAAGCAAAATGGTAGCGCGTATGAACAGAATGCTTGAACATGCTGATTCGGTTTCTGTTTCTAGAGAACAATTTCAAAAATAGGTAACATCTCTCGTCAGACTTTACATACAACCTTTGTACTAGTTTTCAGTGTGAAAAACAATTAATTTTTTCACGAATGTGCAGACCGATTCGGTTTAAGGTTGATTATTAAAAAGATCGAATGTATTCGATTCTTGCACCTTCTTCGGTTTGTTGTAACTCAAAAACTGCAGACTGCACAAAAAATGAAGTTGTAGGGAATCAATTAAAACTATCTAACTTCCGGTTTCGGAATTACAAGGTGTAAAATTTCCCACAAACAGAACTTTAAATAATTTCAAATAAATGGTTTTATGGTCAAACGAGCAAAACTTATGAGTTTTATCCGGATCCGGATCTGACTTCCGGTGCTGGAATTACATGGTGATTTTATATTATGAATGGACTTTATAAGATGGCCTTTTGGTCAAATGTTGCTTTACAAAATATTCACCCCTATTCTGTATTTCGATCGAATCGGATTTTGTCGAACGAATGTAAAAATTTGCATTCTCTAATTCGATCGAGTGATGGTGCTTTTGTATGGAACACTCGAACTCGATCAAGCTACAGAATGCCGGGGTGATTTATTTTACGTGAAAGGCCGACGTTTCGAAGAAATAGCCCTTCATATTCAGGGTTGACGAAAAATATTTGTTATCGTTTTTTATTCATTTATTTATATTTTGTCTTCGATTAAAATAAAATTATCGCGCATATATCGTTTTACCCTTAGCATGAAAGGATATTGCTTGGAATCGTTTGTCTTTAACGCAAAATGAATATTTTGTAAAGCAACATTTTCTCAAAAACGCCATCTTTCAATAAATTACAAGGGGGGGGGGGGGGGGGGGGGGGAGCTGAATTTTAGTCCAAGATTCAATTTTCAAATCTGGATGCAGAATTCAGCTCAGAAATTTTGTTCAGGAATCCACATCCGAAATTTAGTTTAAAAATCTTCAAAATCTAGTTCCTGAATTTGGTTACACTTCTAAATTTTTGAACCACCCTCTAGACTTGCACTCTGGATTTTAAACTTGTACTTAATTTTAGATCTACGTTCTTCAGTCAGAAGCTCCAGGACTTCAGATTATGAGTTCTGAGCTGAATTCTGAAACTGTACTCTAAGTCTCAATTTCGGACAAGAATTTTGGAACTAGATTCTGCTCTGCACGTCAGTTCCAAAATGTAGTTTCAAAATTCAGATCCAGAGTCCAGGTCTTCAAACAATACCCTGATCTCAGATCCAGAATCCCAACTCAGAATCAAGTTTTGAAATTCGGTTTCAATTACAGAATTCTGATACTCGATTCTGGCTTTGGATTCTGAACGAGGAACTGAATTGTAGATCTGGCTTAACAAAATGAAAAAAAAACCGAAAATTGAATTTTAGAACTAAGCCCTAGAATTGGATTCTACTGATTGTATTTCAGATGACGTAGAGAGGAAAATATATTTATATGATAAAACAAGAGATATTCACGATCGCAAACTTATCCTTCTCCCAGAGGGTAAACTGTTGAAAGGCGTTTCATAGTCGTATTCCTTTCAAGATGATGGAGGCTTTGAAACTGAATGCTTGATTCTGGAACTAAGTTCTGAACTAACTAACAAGCTAACTCATGTATAAACGGTACTAGAAAGGTAAACACGTTTCTTGAGTTTTCCTCTTTGAATATCGTTGATACATTAATTTGGAATTATTTGTGGTGAAATCATACAACTGAAAATTGTATCATAAATTGCTGATCATATTGAAGACCGCATGTAGTAAGAATTGTGTTGATACGTTTAATACAACAAGAGATTCACAATCGAAAATTTATCACGACCCCATTTTTAAAAGGCGCCCCACGTCAAAAATTCATTCAAGCAAAATAATATTTTTCTGTAACCTGAAACTAAATATAATTGTTATGAATAACCTATTGTTAGCGCCGATTATCGAACCACCAGATCTCACAACTTGCACACATATTCGACTTTACGCACAGTTTCTACGTGGTTCAATCCCAGAGAACATCCATCCAAGCCATAACAAACTTTCCCCAAAAAGCTGTGAAAAGCATACAAGTGCCATTTCGTTGACAGTCACCATTGTGTGTGATTTGGCAAGCATGAATAGCAATTGTCTGCAAGCTCGTACACAAGTGTCTATAAACGATCGCTGAGATACTCTGAGCGCTTCTACAGGCTGCAGTTTAATTCTTCGTCTCGCCTCTTGAAACGTCTTCGTCTCTCTCAGTTAATGCTTGCCGAAAAGAACCAATCAAAATCGATAAAGACTCTATATATATTGTTTCTACGATTCTAGAATTGAATTTATTATACACGTGGTGTTTCAAACAATATGCAAACTGTACATTTGATTGTTTTCCAAGAAAACATGTATGAGAAAATTTTATGATTTGAATTGTTACGACACTAAACAACCTATACATTCTATTGTAAAAAGCATGTTCACAATTAATGGAATAGTGTATAACAATACAAAATAGTGTATAACAATGAAAACACTCAATTTTCACACTATATTTGTAGGAAAGAAGACAATAACATATCGTTTCAACAAACTGAACGTGTATTTCGTTCAAGAAACGCTCAACGCCCAACAAGATCTGACCGCTTTCTCAGTGGGTAGTGATGGGCAATACGGCTCATTTCAATGAGCGGCTCTGAACCGAACGCTCTTTCGTAAAAGCCGGTTCAATTGAACGGCTCATTGGCTCTTTCTCAGTGAATGTCGATGTGGAGAAGCGGTTCGAGAGAGTGAGTGTGAGAACCACGGGAATACACGAGCGATATGGGCGCTCTAACGTGTTGTTTCACAACTAGAGGCGTACGAGAGATAATTGCAAATTTAGGGAAAAAAATTTCCACTTGTGAAATCATCTATAGATTATTTGCAACATCATTTGCTATTACGAAAAGTTAGTTAATGCGATATTACGACGGAAAATAGTTTTTAATGCCTTTTATTATTCCCCTAGCGTTCAAAATAACTTCAATCGAACCGAAACAAACTCTGGATCTCGCCATTGGTCAACATATTATCTTATGAAATCAAACATGATTACACGAAAAAGTCTGTAAACTCGAAAAACATAGCCTGCAGCCTTAAGTCCTCTGTAAAGAATTGACTCTCGGAATTGGATTGACGAAAATAAATCAAAAAACAGATGATCCACGGTTCATAGGTTGAGTCATATTTTAATGCTGGATGTCTCTCATCCATAGTTCATAGTGCCATAGGCTATGTCATACCTATGTATTCTAACTTGCTCACTGCAGACACATAAGACAATTAAAACATTGGCTCTTGAAACTTAACAAGCAAAACTTCACATGATTGGACAACGCAGAACGAGATTCTATTAAGTAAATGTTATCACAAACTCACGGTGAGGCATGAGATAAGAACTTGCAAGCAATGTGAGTTATCTCGCCTTCCGACTAGCCGTTTTCTTAAGCAAAACCTGACATCTGTTTGAAAAGCTTAATGAATATTACTAATCATTGCCTTTTTTCTTTCCTCTGAGAGAAACTAGAAACTGCAAATGTAACATAAAGTCTACGGAATATGATTCGCAATGAACGAAAGAAGAAAAAAAACGAACGAAGCGACTCAGTATCATGCATAAAGTGAATATAACCAAAAACTCATGGATTCCAAAGTTCTGGTTCTGGTTAATCAAGAGCTTACCAACTTTTGAAGGTAAATAATTTTATCCGATAGAAGCGATACGTAAATAGAATTTTGGAACGGTTGGAACCCGATTTTTTTTCCTAGCCACAGACAAATAAAATCTGATCAGTATTTTTCTCTCAAACAATTTGTATATTTTCCAGCGGAGCAAATAAAAGTCATTTTCTTCGACTTAAAATAGACAAAAATACGAAAAATAAATGTCACTCTCAGCATCACTTGCAAATTGTGAGAACGAGATCTTTGTCCAGTCCAAAATTGTGTTCTTTCTTTCATTTACTCCTTCATTCATATTCGTTTTTCAATGAAAATTGTATATTGTACAGTATCGACATTCAATCGAAGCTTCAAGAACCGATAATGACAGAAAACGATTAACAATGAGTTTCACCTGTTGGTGCTCGCGTCTAGAATAGTTTTGGTTTTAAAAGTGGCTTTGAAGTGTAATAACTTTGGTGCATCAAATTTAGGACACTCTTTTAAACCAACACTTTACAGATTTTCATTAAATTGAAGAATGAATGTAAATTGTAATTTGACTGAAATAACATACCTATGATAGTTTGTTTTCGTCTTGTCGTATAGAATGGAGTGACGTAGGCATTGATACTCTCTTTTGTTGAAGTTAAAACCGAAAAAAGCTTAGTCTTTTTTCGTTTGTTTTAAATGTGATGATTTACGAATGAGACAGTAAATAAACGAATATGAGTTTGTAGTGTTGGATTTTCAATTGAAAATACAAAATAATGCTCGGGTCTGATCAGAACCCCGCAAATGTACACATTCTGACTGTGCACAATCGGAGTGCTTCTGTTTTATGTCTCGCCCTTACCAGCAAGCATCACAAAGCCATTATAATTTACTTTATATTTCGTACTCGATTCGTCAGTACATAAGAAGATAACTGCTGAATGGCATAACGGTTCAACATAAACTGTTAGGCACTGACAAGTCTAAGACGAAATGTAAAGTAAAAATAGGCAGAAATAATTTTTCAGAGTCCTAATACTGGCCTAGACCGAAATGTTGGTTCGAGAACTCCGCTCCTGATTTCAGTTTTATCAATTCAGTTTCAAAATCTATGCTTTTAATTCGGCACCAGTATTCAGGTTCTGAACTCAGTTCCGAAATTCATACTTTTGGATCTGAACTTTAGCACTAAGTTCGGAAACTGAATTCGGGACCTTGATTCTAACCTAAAATAGGATTTTAATCTCAGCATTCCGGCTCAGAAATCAACACATTGAACTGCAGTTTGGAACTGAGTCCTGTAGCTAGAAATGATTTTGAGTTCCAACGGTCTGAACATGGATTCTTGATAAAAATTTTAGATCTGGGTTCTTATCCTAACCTGAATTTTAGTCCCATAATCTAGGTTCGGAATTTGGTATCTGAACTCTGTTTTACAGAATCCAGGTTCAGAGTTCATTTTAAAAATTGAAGAACTGAAGTTCCGAATTCCGGATTTCCATCTTGGAACTGAATTCCGGGTTCAATTAAGAGACTGCAAATCTGGACCAAGTGTCTGAGTATGGAACGTAAAACTAGAACTAAATACAGATCTTAAATTTAGAACCCAGATTCTAGTCTGGAGCAGAATTTTATTTCTACAATTTAGATCCTAGTTTGAAAAGATAGATTTAGGATTTTGAAACTGAATCGTTGATCAATATTCTGGAACTAAATTTTGGATCTGGATTCTGGTCTGGGACGTGAATTTTATTTCACGCTTTCAGGTCTTGATATCTGAAACAGAATCGTATCCGGGGACGGGTATAGAGCGTGATGGGTAAGTCAATGCCATTCACGGTTCGATTTCTAACCCCGCACATCGGGTTGGACAGTTTTTCTGGCCAAAAGAGGCAAATCGTTCAAAACAAAAAAAAACTTTGGTTTATCGTATTTTACACACTCTCTACTTCACAGATTTTCATTATATTGAAGAAACACAGATGATATTTTGGTTTCGTCTTGTCGTATTGAATGGAGTGACGTTAGCATTGATACTCTCTTTTGTTGAAGTTAAAGACGAAAAAAGTTTCGTCTCTTTTCGTTTGTTTCAAAGCCTGCAACTCAATTTTTGCTCCCGAGTTCGGATCTAGAACTTGGGTTCAGAATTCAGTTTCAGAATTCAGTTTCAGATGGAATTCTTGATTCTGATGGATCCTGTAACTGATTCTCGAACCGGATCGAGTGCAGAAACTAGAAATTTATTCGAGACCTGGATTCTGAAACTTGATAGAATCTACTTGTAGTCGTGATTGTAACGAACGTATGATAAAGAAAGAATAGGATACTAAATTTGAAGACGTCGAAAGATTCGGCAAGAAACCATGTTGAGTCTCAGATATATAGTTAGAGCAATTATGTGTTCTGATCTGATAAAACCGACGATGCTATTCAGATGGCGCTTTGATCGGTTGACATTGTTTAATTTTAGGCGATAATTTCGCAGTTTCCATCGCTTGAACATTTTTTAGATTCGCGAATCATTAATATTTGATAGATAACACTTTTCTCTAATCAACACACACTTGCCTCAGCTGTACAATCACTCAAAATAACTGCTTGAATCAATCACTTCGCTATAAGTTGCTTGATGCTCATTGAAATTAGACTTTTTCGAGGGTAACACTTAGGCACCTCAACGTACTCCCAGTGATGCCAACTCCTTCACACCACTCCATTTATGTGCATATAATAAGAAGTAAAATCACAGGATTTTTTCGAAGTGTGTGGAACTAGATTTTTGAATTTAGGAGTCCGAAGAAGAATTTTAGTTCCACAATTTACATCCTAGCTTCAGAAGATAAGTAAAAGATTTTGGAACTAAAATCAAAAACTGGAACTGAACCCTGGACCAAAAATTCTGGAATCAAATTTTGGATTCTGGATTCTGATCCGGAACGTAAATTCAATTTCACGCTTTCAGGTCTTGATATCTGAACCAGAATCGTTCCCGAGGGCGCAGTGGCGTCTCGTGACAAAATTTACGGGTTGTGTAGTAATTATGTGGTAGGATATTAGAAGTAACAGATCGTTGTAAGTGAAAACTAAAGCTTGTGTTTTTCAATACAATGAAATAACGGTACACTTTTGGATGGGTTTTTAATAAACTAATTCGGTGCTCTGCACGTCGAGAAAATCTGTCAATAACTGCATCAATAAATTTATTTTGACGTTGCAACTAAGACAACAATTTGTTTTCAACTGCCATAAGCATAAGCCACTGAAAAACTCTGAAACGTGACAGAGAGAACTACAAATCTCAGAACTGAGCTGACTTACTTTTCTTCTTGAACCGGTGCAGTAACTCGTGTACACGGAAAACAAACTAACACAGTAACAAGAACTCGGGTGCACGAGGCAAAGTGTTCGAGTTCAGAGCGCCACGGCAATGCGTTATGAAAAAGTCGTTTGATCAGCAAGCGCCAGCAGTTTAGGGTGAACTATTTTATACTCGGTACCCTCCGACATGCTTCCATCGAATAAATAGAGTACACTGAAGTCTTTTTTATGCGAGTTTACGTACCGCATAAAAAAAGCGAGTGGGTAATGTCAGAGACATAACTGGATGTCGTGAATACGAAAACAACTGACATGTTCTTCCGAATATTAATTAGTTGAACAATTGTATGAAATTGTATGTAGAATTTGAAACGATGCACCTAAACTAAAGTACAGATTAGTTACTTTTAACATTCTGAAACACAAATATTGCGAAATAACCAGTATAGTTCTTTATAATAAAATAATGGCGGCCTTTTATGAAAGCGTTTGTGATGGAGAGTGATGAGTTGAATTCGAATTCCGATGGATGCCACTGACTTCCGTCATCTAATTCCAGACTGAACTGTTGTACGTGGGTGCGATACTGATATGGTTGGTGTAGATGTAGCGTTTACAACCGATTATAATCTTCCAATAAAGAAAACATTAATTCGCTGGGTTGATCAATGATACAATAGGCCTAATGTATTGAACGAAACTATCAATATGCTGTAGGGATTCGTTTCTAGCATTCAGGAGGGTCAAATTGCGTAATTCTCTACGAAATTAAACTTTGGAACATTTTTTGCAAAAACAAAGAAGGCATCACTTGATCTCGATTACAGTGAAATTCACACAGCGAAAAGTACACAAATCTAACCAAGCTGTTCTAAATTTTCACTAAACTGAGGATATTTACCTTTGATTTGCGAACAACAAATCCTAATAGTTCTTTGGAAAACTGTTGAGCCATTAGAACGGCTGATTTTGTGTGATGCTCCCCACCGTTGTCCTCTTTTCGTTGTTCTTTCACCAATGCAAACAACTGGCAGCTGTGACGTAATCGTTCTTATCGGAAGCGAAACTAGCTTTGCAAACGACACACAATACATCTGCTCGCAGTGGCGATAGAATCCAAACTGATCCAATTTTGGTTAGGAGCTTTCTTTTTACGTGATTTCGTTTGTAGCTTTTTCACTAATGGGCGGTCCTAACGGCTAATTTTATCATAAAATTGTGATCACATTTCCGATGGCGTGTAGCAAAAATTATGTTGATTCGTTAGATACAACAAGAGATAGATAGAGATCACGATCAAAAACTTATCACTCTCTCAGAGGGTAAATTATGAAAAGACACCCCATAGTAAAGTAAGTCGTATTCACGACAAAACCGCATAACTCTGAATATTCGCATAAAAAACCGCATAACTCTGAAACTTCGCATAAAAAAAACCGCGTAACTCTTAAAATTCGCTTTAAAAAACCGCATAACTCTGAAAATTCGCATAAAAAAGTCGCATAAAAAACCGCAAAAGAAGACCTTAGTGTATCTAATAAATAATTGAATGCAGATGGGGTTGCAGGTAATTCCTTCCATTTGACCGGTTGTGCAGTGCACGAGGTGCACATGAGGACGAGACGCCTCTGCGAGGACTGGTATAGCATGGATGGGTAAGTCGATGCCATTCACGCAGCCCGCCTGGGTTCGATTCCCAACCCCACACATTGGGTTGGAAAGTTTTTCTGGCCTGAAAAGTCAATTTACCTTAAGCTTAAAACCTCTGTAATCCAACAAGAAATAGAATCGTATCCAGCACTCCAATTTTGGTAATAATTTTGGTTTATCGTATTTAGGACACTTTCTACAGTCAACACTTCACTGATTTTCGTTATATTGCAAAATGAATGAGAATTGCAAATTGACTGAAATAACCAACGGATGATATTTTGCTTTCGTCTTGTCGTATCGAATGGAGTGACGTTAGCATTATTACTCTCTTTTGTTGAAGTTAAAGACGAAAAAAGTTTCGTCTCTTTTCGTTTGTTTTAAAGCCTGCAACCGAATTTTTGCTCCCGAGTTTGGACATAGAATTCAGATCCAGTTTTTGAACTCAGGTCCAGAATTCAGTTTCAGATGGAATTCTTGATTCTGATGGATCCTGTAACTGATTCTCGAACCGGATCGAGTGCAGAAACTAGAAATTTATTCGAGACCTGGGGTGGCATTATGTATCTCGATTCGACTGAAATTTTATCGAATCGACCACGTTTCGTATTATGGTTCTCGATTCGAAGTCGATCATCGAGCTTCGTTCGACTTCACTCGAAGAAGTATTAGATTATCGAGAAGTTTTGGCATTATGGAACCAAAACAATCGAGCTCGTGAACGACTGAACTCGATAAGAAATGGTCGAAAGCCTTATTACTATCGACTATGAGTTTTCGAATACGTTCCTTTTTTTTTAGGTAGTTATCGATAACATCTTAGATTTTCATAAACATATTAGTATTGATAATCTTTATTTTAATGCATTGTTTTGTATATCGTTATATATATCTTGTGTGTTTGGCATATTATGTACAAGTCGAACTGTTTAGAAAGCATATTAATTGAAAGCTGCGTGGTGTTTACTTAAAATAACAAAAGTAAGTCGAAACTAACCTATGCCCAGTAACTGTAGTTTGTAATAAAATTTCTGAATCCTGTGGAATGAAAACGTCGCTCAAACGGATTGTAGGAAAAAGCTTATTCGCTCGATAACAATGAGCAAATAATGTTTTTACCCATATATCTAACTCAAGTAAATTGAAAAATTTGTCCAAACACCTTGAAAGTATTTAGAATATGCCAAAAGCATCACAATCTCGTGCTATTAGCGTGTGTTTGACTCTTCAATAGTACCTAAATAGATTATGAAGACTACAAAGAATGGGTTGCTCCTGGTATATTAGCTAAAGCAATATCTCCTAATAAATACGATTAAATACTACAAAGAAGGCTGCAAAACCTAAAAGCCTTTGATTAAAACTACACATATGAATGACGTAAATTGTATTAGATTTGAAACAATACATGAAAAATACCGATTTTTTTTTATTATAATTTCAAAAGTTCATCGATAAATTGTGTTCAAGAACACGCTTGTAAAAATTCTTTACGTTTTCAAATGGAGTGGAAATGAATCTGCTTCTTGATTTAAATTTCAGAAATATGTTCATATTAATTTCGTGCGGCAACTTAAAACCGCAGTATTACAAACAGTTTGCTTCTTTTCAGTACTTGAACTGAATAAATGTAATCGAAAATACTCGAACAATAATTCAGTTTAATTTTTTTCATGATTGCAATGTATATGGGTTTGTTTACCTATGTATATTATGACCAGAGATGCCAGATATTTTGATTCGTATAAAATATCTGTATTTATCTGTATTCGCTAATAAAATGAAATTTCTACAATACAATTATGTTAAAAGGTGTTATTCCAATAGATTATGGTTATAGAGTGGTATATTAAATTTCATATCTTATATTATATTCATCGACGAAATTTTATAGTTTTTTCCTATCAACAACAATTGAATTATGGTGCCATATACTTGTCTAATTTGAAAATGTTCACTTCATAAGTTGAGATGGATTTCCAAAACTTAATATGCAACGTCGAGTCAGGTAATACAACTGTCAGTCTGGCAATAGTGTTTCACGATGCCAAGACTTGTCTAACTTTTAAGTTTAATTTAGTTACAAATTTTAATATAAGTGGATTTCAGTGTTCTTCATTAAATATCTGCTCAAAAAATATATATTTTAAAAAGTGATTTGTACGTTGATTCCTAAACGTTTATCTCGTCATTGCAATCAAATACTAATAGATAGCTCAAATACTAATAGATAGTTTAATTTTTTCCTTCATACTTTTGGTGAAATCTGTATTAAATTTAAGAAATCTGTAAGAAATTTGTACTCTGTATTAAATCTGTATGCGCATGTAAAAATCTGTATAATACAGATAAATCTGTATAAATGGCATCTCTGGTTATGACAGTACGAGCAGCGTCAGTCGAAATCTAGTACCACATTGTTAGGATCTCGATCACGAGGTCGAAAGCGATACGTAATGCCCTAGTTCAGTCGAATCGACTTCAAAAATAATCGTTTCGAGCAACTCGATTCGAGATGCATAATGTCAGCCCTGGATTCTGAAACTTGCTTCCGGGACTACTGAATTCAGGTAGGTCGAGCGAAATTCTAAAACTAAAATTTAATTCTAGAACCTGAACTGAACTCTGACGAAATGACCACCCTAGACCAGGCACGTTTCCTAAAAGCACGCAAAATCCGTCCCGAAAACAAACACGCAAACAAAAAAGGGCGCCGTTTATCCCTGAATCTGGTGGGCCTCCACGCACTTGTGCTTGTCATTTTCGCATCAATTTCAGCCGTAAAGAGGATAAAAGTCTACTTAAAACTTTCGAACCGTACGCCGGGGAACAAAAGAAGATGCAAAACGGAGCTTCGGGCAGTAACTTTTTTTTTTTTTTGATGGATTTGGACGGGATGGTTTTTTTCTTCTGGGCATAAAAAAATGCGTAAACACAAACAGTAGAATAATTTAATTACGGATTATGGAGACTCCCGAGGAGGTGTAGCGGGTGAAGCTCAAAGCCTTACACCAGCCTCGTCAAGAATTCCAATCAATCCTGATTAGGCCGTTCGGATAGCTACTTTTATTGGAGTTCTTTGTTTGCTGTGCCCTCTGGCCGGGAACCATGGGTTGTCGGCTCCTTCAGAAATGAAAACCGAAATCTCCCAGCAGCAAACTGCGACCGGGTTTCGGGTGGTTGGTGTCAATTGACACTTCCCCGGATGACACATTAGTTGTGTGTTGGTTGGTTGCCGCCCCGCTGGCTAAGACGAGTGCAAAACTTTCGAGGCTCGGTTCGAGTGTTTGCTCTGCACTTGAGTTTCCTGCTCGAAGAACTTAACTTTCGACGAAGCTCCATCTGGGGAGGTCGGGTCCAAATGGATGGGATGGGTGTATACCCGTTCCAATCAGCTAATTACCATCACAAAAGCTTCAGGTTTTTCGGCTTCAAGTGATGCTGGGTTGTGGTAATTGCTTATTGACTAGGAGTCGACTGTCGTTTGTTTTTGTTTTCGTTTTGAGGTTTCAACACGTTTTTTACGACTAAGTTTAAGTGTTAAACGAGCAGCACTTAGACAATTTCTGCATTCAGCGAATTGCAACGCCAAATGTCACCGGCGAATGCGTCCACCAAGAGGGCAATAATTTCAGCCGAACGGGGCGGGAACCATAACATTCATCAAATGTCCACCACCAATTCGCACGCCAATGTGCGTGCCATCGATGAAATATTACCAATTACCCATCGTCAATAAGTCAATCAGACCGGAGTTGAATCGGGATGCAAAAGGCATGAAACAAAAGCCATGGTCCCAGTCCAGTACTCGATTCGTTTGCCAAGCACGTAGATTTTTTTTTACTCTCCATCCTGGTCCAGCAAACCATTATCAAACCCGGTTCATCTCCCGTGTCGGGCCATGGCCGGCAAAACCCGTCCCCAACCGTAGTAATCATCAATACCATTTACAATAATATATCGTGATTAATTTTTTTTTACCCTGCGCCGGATGCGGAAATGCCGTGAGAGAATGCCAGAATGGAACTGGGGGGAGGGGGTGGGCAAAAAAAATCGCTTTTCGTTTATTAATCGAATGTTCGTGAAATATTGAAACCCATTTACGCCTTATTGGAGCGGGAATCGGAATAGAACGGAACGGAACAGAACAAAAAAATCGAAGTTATTTTTTCCACTATCGGGGTCGGATGATGTCCTTCGAATCCGGGTGGAATCGGTGTTACACCGGGCGGCCGCCGACGCCGCCACCGCCGCAAGCAACACGCGGGGAAGACGCGAAACGATAAACATGCACATTTCAATAGGCGCCGCAGTTGAACGAAAAACGCAAATATTTACCGGTCAGTCTGCGGTACTTCAGTTGTTGGTAAGCCGCTCTTCCTTTCTTCCAACCCCTTCTTCCAGTTGGGACGCGGAATTTATGCGATTCGTTGAACTGTTTGCGAGGTTTTATAATTGTTAGTTATTCTGTGAAAAAAAAAAGATTGATTCAATTGAACATTGCGGCGCGTAATTGAACAGCCACGAACAGGAGGGGGGAAGGGGGATGCGTTGGAGTCTGTGTGCCAAAGGGAACGGACATCTAACCAAGTAATAATTTATGAGAGGGTTCGTTTTGCACACTGCAGCCGGTGTCGAATATTGATAGCAGGAACTGTGGCTAGAAAGCCATCGCGCCAGGCTGGTGACCGACCTGCCACGGCAATGGAATGGGATCGAAAGTGGGTGATGGTAGTGGAAAATCCAGAATATATGCAATTATTTTTTCGATCAAAATTTATAATTTTTAATTCGAATGAAACCAAACTAATAAAATTAAATCCGCGTTGGACGTAGAAAAATATTTACAGACCAATCGCAAAAAAAATCGGAACATATCAACAACAAATTATGCTATAAGTTGATCACTGCGGGCCAATTTTTACTAGTCAATTTTCCGAGTAATTGCATAACCTTTCTATATGCGAAAGGCAAAAATATTCTATTCTGAATATTAATTATATAGATAATTACTTTGTTTTTATTCAACACGGTTGATTTACATCTCATGTACCAATTTCGATTGAACCAATTGAACGAGTGAAATCCTGCGCTCATGTTACTTTTGTATATGAAACTCATACTATATAGGGTAATACTTTTAAACCAGCAACATAAAATACATATGCTTTGTGATTGGATTTTTATTATTACTATCATCATTATAATTATACCGGCTGCGATTTCGTATACATCACGAAGCATGGAAGTTCGACGCATGTCTTTTAAAAAAAAAATCAATCCATTGCACAGTGGGAAAAAATCTATGAAAACCCGCAAAGAATTCAGTAACTCTTGAACTAATTGGGATAGGTCAACAAATTAAAGCGTTTCTTATGTAAAACTGTCCAAGGAATTCAATGGAATAGTTTACAATGGCCGCACGAATGGCAATCCAGCTCGTTTTACCCTAAATGTATAGCAGTTTTGAGGTTTCCTATGACATTCGCTCTGTAACTAGAGTAGAAGTCGAGTGCAGAAGTATAATGGAAAAGCCTAATTTCATGTTAAAAAGTCTGGAGAATCGATTAGAAGAACCCACACTGGCCACACGAAACGTTTTGGTGGCTATTTTACCCCAATTCTTCCATTTCATGAGATCCTTACTGTAAATCGTCCTAGAATCGTACGGCCAGTTTAGGTTCTTCCATTCGATTCTCCGGACTTTTTTACATAATATAAGAGAGTTTTCGTATGCTTTCAACGTGGTTCCCTTGAGACTTGAGGGTAATTTAGATGAAAATTTCACATAATCGAAGAATTGGGGTAAAATAGCCACCAAAACGTTTCGTGCGGCCAGTGTGGGTTCGGGCATTCCATTCTACAGACTTTTTAATATAAGATAAGCTAGATTTAGTAAACATCCAATAAGTTTTACCGAGATAAAAGGACGATTTACAATAAGATATCATGAAATGGAGAAAATGGGATAAAATGGCCACCAAAATGTTTCGTGCGGCCAATGTACACTTTTCCATTCGATTCTCCAGACATTTCTACATAAAATCAAGCTATTTCAGTAGAATTCAGTTCGATTTCGTTCCAAGTTACAGAACAAATACTACAGAAAACCCTAAAACTGCTGGCCATTTGGGGTAAAACGAGCAGGATGTCGATTCGTGCGGCCATTAAAAACCATTCCATGGAATTTCTTGGATTTTTCACATAAGAAACACTCTTGTTTGTTGCCTTTTTCCATGTTTCCCGATTTTTTTGCGGGTTTCCTGGGGTTTTTTCCACTGTGCATTGTGGGCATCCACATCAATCAGCCACATTTCCTGTAAAGTGTGCTATGATTTATCTCAATCTCCGTTTCTCACTTGTGTTTCCAACCTCGAGCTTCGGCGTCGGTTTATGTTTTCATTACTGCGTGTACGAAACCGAACACAGCACGCTGTGTGCTTCGTTCGTTGAGGCGGTGTTGTGTTTCGGTCTTCCGTACCCGGGCGTGTAAGTACGGTTTAGCGTTGTATATAAAGCTTCTAGATTTTTTACACTCATCACCCTGATTCAGAAATTTTGTATATTTTGAAATATATTTTCGTGTTTTGCATCACCATCCCGTATAGCTTTGTATAGTTTGCAATTTGCAACACTCTTCATCTTGTGATTCCTGAACCGAAAGTCGAATCTAGATGAAACTTGATAGTTTTGTATGGGACCATGAGACCTTTCATTTGAAGTTAGGTTTGTTAAAATCGATCTCTCCATTTCATAGGAAAATGAGGAAGTAATTTGAAAGTGGAATTCCTATACTAATCACCCTGTAATTCCGGTTCAGGTATTCGAATCCAAAAAAATCAGGAACTTTGCATGAGATAATTATACCTTTCATTTAGATCAAAGTTTGTGAAAATCGGTTCAGTCTTTTCTGAAAAAAAGTTAATGCACTTGTTTTCCTTTTTTTTTACATATCACCCTGTAACTCTGGAACTGGCCATCAGGTTCGAATCAAATTTTGAAGTAAATGTCTGTTTTTGTAAGTAATAAAAGGGTATTCAAACCTCTGAGAAAATGGTACAATGATTTTCAGTGTTACATTTTCAGTGTTACATTCATTGAAGATTCAATGCATTTAAATTTCCTTTTACATCGATGATAGATTTCAATCAAAGTTTCGGTTTAAGGTATGTTTCTTTCATATTACCATGCGTGTAAATTCTATTTTTTTCTATGCAACACGATCGTTTATCAATGTGTGTTTTGCCTTTGGCATGTTCCAAAATTGATCACACAACGACGATACGTGATAGACATTATTTTCCTTGTAGAAGATCGAAACAGAATGGCCGGAATTTGACTTGGCTACCGGTTTTTGACGTACAGAACCAATACTTAGTTTGAGTATGTTCAAAATCTAACCACTACTTCTATTTATTTTTTAATCCGACAAAAAAATCTTAACAATAAACTAATTGACAATTCATTTTATCGGCATGTTTTAACTTTACGTTTGATTCTACCCAATTAGTTCTGCACACTTCTATGAAAACTTTTCCTCATTTTTTAGCAAAGTCTGTCCCATTATTTAGTGGTTTTGCCTTTCTCATACAGAAAGGCTGCACTGCAATTACAGTGAGAGCCGACTTTTCAACCGACGGTCGAGGCTCATGAAAACATTTATTTTTATTAAAATAAATTCTAACATGAATATGGGCTAATTTTTTAAACAAACTCATTCAGATTGATTCGGGTAAATAACAAACGTATGCTTCAGTGCTTACGTCGCATATTCGGCAACTCAAAGAAAAGAGTAAAAAAAATAATATTTTTGAACTTGATCATTGGGTCAATCTGATAATATTGTACGGATAGAAAATAGTGCTATTTGACGGTAACGTCACTTGTACTATTACATAAAGAAGAACATTAATTTTGTATGTTTGAAATGCCATAACTCCGGAACTACACAACGGGTTGCCACAAAACTTGGCACTGGTATCCGTTGCTTTTCAGAGATTGTCATGAGAATATTTTACACTTGCTACCCCCCAATGACCATGACAAATACTTTTTGAGGACCATACATACTTTTTGCACATCGCAGAGGGGAGATTGAGTAGGTTTGTAGTAGTGCCTCTAAACAGAGGGTTTAATGTAGAAAGAAATTTCAGGAACTATTCTCTTCGCTGAGTACCGATATCATTTGCAGCATAGAGAGAGGTTGCCAAACCAAACCCAGTTTCCACCCTAACTGCTGTCAAACCGTTTGTTTGAAGCATTTTTCGAACCTAGTTTCAACGTTGTTGAACTGGAAATCGAGTCAGTTTCGAACTCGGTTTTTATATCAGGTTTGCTCAAACTCCCGTTGCTAAGTGCGAACCTAACACGGTTTCGCAAAAAGCGTTTGTTTGAAAAAATTACCCTGGGTTAGTTTCAGTTTTCTCAAGCGAAAACGACATTAGCGTAGTTTGCAGCAAGTGTCCCCAAAAAAGGAGGTTGGGTATCAAACGTCAAATTGTTTGTGTTTGATCCAACACAAATCAGAAACTACTTAGAAGATTACCACCAAACTTAGCACTAATACTTTTGACTGTTTACAGGTTGCCATAAGGGTATTCTAAGGGGAAAGAGCTGTAGTAAGTGTTCTTAAGTCTAAGGCAACATTTTTCGAATGTTGCGAAAATCGATATTGTTTGACAAATGTTTACACTTGCTACTGTTTCTAAACAAGAAGTTCTACAGTCAAATTGTTTGTATGTTCCAACATAATTCCGGAACAACTCAGTAAATTATTACCAAACTTTAAACTGGTACTTTGTGACGAGCACAGTGCTTTCTGCACAGCTCAGAGATTAGCATAACGGTAAGCATGGAGAAAAGCTCGATACACTGAAGAAAACAGTCGTTTATCAATGGCACGAACGTTTCAGAAATGGTCGTGAGTCTTTGAATGATGATGAAAGAAGCGGTAGGCGCTGCTCACAGGTTTCATTGATTACAAGGGTGTTGTGTGTCATGAATTCCTTCCACAAGGCCAGACAGTCAACAAGTTATGAGACGTTTGCGTGAAGTAATTCACCGAAAAATACCAGATTTGTGGGCAAACAACTCGTGGATCTTTCACCACGATAACGCCGTTAACCGTCACACAATGTCATCGTTATCCGTGAACATTTGGCTAAACTCGAAACGAAAACCACGCAGTAACCATCGAATTCACCTGATTTGGCTCCCTGTGACTTTTTTCCTATTCGGTCGACTCAAGAAACCACTCCGTGGAACGCATTTCAGCACCCGAGATGAGATTATGGAAAAATCACAGATGGCTCTGATGGCCATACCGTAAACTGAATATAAAAAATGATACCCTTTGAACTTGTTGACCAAATCCGATCAGAGCAGACCCTGTCAGCTTGGAGTGAAATCAATCTTCAGTTCAGCAACGCCATCGCACGGCATCACACTGAACATATTATGTCAATTGCATGGGTGCGCAGTGCTGCTATTTTCGCGCGCACGAATTTGACACTTTTCTCTCCTACTTGGTACGCACGAGATTCGATCCGAGCTCGCCTGAGGTTCAACTTGTTTGGAATTTGCGAATAGAACCTTCCATGGCTAATCCGACTGGATTTACCACCGTATCCTGGCCGCTGTCGCCTACACGGTGATATTGATTCCCCAATGTCTCCGTAACTTCCTTGCCTCTCAACGATCTCTCCGCTCGACGAATCTTCAACCAGGATTACATTCGAATATTTTGCATTTTCCAAAGTTGAGCATCTCTTTGAATTTGGAACGTTTTCACATAAATTATCAAGTTATTCTTTTTTATAAATTGATCATTCGTACTTCGTGTTATTTATTAAGACTATTAATTGTCAGATGAATTATTGTAACAAATAGGCAAATTCGAATGCTCCACTCACCCACCAATCATCATTCACTCTACTCTGTGGATGAAAAAAGGCGCCTCATGGTAAAGTAAGTCGTATTCACGACAAATATGAACCACATAAATACATAATTTATTTCCTTTTTCAATATTGAATTAGAAGTTGTAATGGCTGTCATTTGTGGCTCCGGAGATGTAATGGCAAAAATGACATAACCGACTAACCGTACTTTTTTCGGAGTGCTCGATTTGCTTGGAAATGGTTAAACCGTTTTCAACTCGTTTGAAAACTACTAGAGATCCATTGATCATTAAGAAAAATGGAATCGCAGTCACTTCTGGTTCCGCATAAATAATGGCATAAAAAAATTTGTTATAGTTGAATCCGTTCTTATGTGAGAATTTGATTGAAACTCGAAACAATTTTCATCGGCATTTTTCTCGACTCATTTGGAAGTTTGTAGTCGGTTAATGCATAGATGAGGAGGTTTTATGCCTGCTGGAGAATAAGCTTGATAGAAGCTAACTTTCCCTCCTTGGAATGAAAGAAAAAAAAGAATAACAGGCCTATAAAAAGAAAATAAAAGAATAATTGAACACTTAGTTACGACAGGGTATGTTTGGCAGAAATCATACAAATGGCTGCCATTAGGATCACTAAATGAAATATTATTTGGATTACAAAAAATGCATTCATATTCATCGCGTTGGGACAACTGAAAAAAGTGCTTTATCCACCTAGCAGTGAGATGAATTGATAATATACTAATTCTATTGACAACACCGACGGACGCTTGAACGATACAGAGGCACGAACCAATGCTTGACTGCTATCTAGGTGAAGTACGTTTTCCTGGCCAAGTACCGAATTCTCTAATGGATTTGCAGCAGAAGATACTCGTTGACTTTAGTTACAAATTGATCACGCACTGTAATTTGTCGCTGTAAACCCGCAGTAAAATTTTGTCAGCATCAGCATGGTCGAACACGCTTTGCGACATTTTGCGTTTGTTTTTTTTTTTTGTTTTTATTGTCTTCCTTCGCAGTGAAGAACCAAAACCGCGCTTTGTAAAGCTTGCGTTTCAAGGGGTGGGTAGGGTCTAACACTTTTGAAAAATCATTTATTATTTTCTTTATATTTTCTTATAGTAAAACATTTCAAGAATTTTCTATGAAGTTTTCAAGCCTATTGGAACGAAACTCTGGAAGTTATGGATCTTTATCTATGGCTATCTCATTCTACGAAGAAGCAAGAGCTCGGCGCACATGCCCAAGATTTCTACTTCGATTGACTTCAAAACATGACAAAACATGCTTGCAATGTTTCGTTATAATAAATTATAAAAGCAAAAATATGTTTTTTTTTTAATGTTAAACCCTGCGGGCTCCCTGGAGTAATAAATTGTGTCCATTGATTTTATAGACAAAAACCTTTAAACGCGTTTTTCTCGAAAGTCCGTGTCCATCGTGATTCCAAATTTTGCACACACTTCTAATTTTCGTTGTTTGTTACTTCGGGGAGGTTTACCAGCTACAAAATGGTATATTTTTTCGTGAAAAATCATAGTTTTCACTTTGAACCACCACCAAAAATTCAAAATATTAAAAAAAATCAAACAGTTGGGGTCTAGAAAAACTTCTACTCTAACCATGTTGCGTTCCTTTGTTCACTTCTGATTAGTCTGCGCTGATATACAGTGGACACCGCAAATCATGATTTTCTAGAAGTGTCCTCATAAATACCTCTCTCATAAATATTTCTCAATATTTTTCCACGAACAAAATTACATAAGGATCGAAAAATAAAGGTTAATAAAAATAATAACCCACAAACAAAAATTATTACTTGTCACCTTGAAGAAAGGATATAGAATTACAGGAAGGTACGATTTTTTTATCGAAGCCTTGAGAACCTTAGTATTTTGTACCATTCGACTAAAATGTCAGTTCTTTGTGTGTACCTTTCAAAGATTTTTCTAAGCGCTTACCGAAGATGCACCAAAGTTTCTCGGAGATGAATAATTATAATAGAACAAAATCTCTTGCCTAAACTGCACACTTCCGTGGCTTACTGTGGAAAAAGATTTTCCTTTACCACTTTACAAACAATCTGCAATCCAAATCTCATGTATGTGCAAAGTTTTCGGTGTAAATAAGCTATCTGTGACTAAGATAATAAACGATGGAATGACTTTTTTTTTGCTGTAAGGAGAAGTTTCCGAAAGACCACCAAAGCAAATAGTGCCATTTTAATGTCCGTAATTGTACATTTCCAATCGTAATTTTTTCACTGTCAGTTGCCAAACTGACGCCGTCACTTGCTGCCGGCAAATTTTCCTTGACGGAAGTTGCATCTACGTTATTTGTACCGTAAACGTATTCCGGCACCTCACCGACCTCAATTCAACATTCCAAGTCCTGAATCATCGCGCTAGCAAATTGGGAATGTACGTGTCCGTCGTAAGAATAAGAAAAAGATACCGCTTCTGCACCACGATATCTCCACGATCTGCAATGATAGTCCTACTTGTGAAATTATGCAAGAGCCGCCGCCACCGCCGTGCGTCTTCCAGTGGAACGGGGGAAAAATGAGTCCGCCCGCTTCGGGAAGATCCTTCCCGGAGGAGAAATAGACAAAGAACGGAAGGAAATTTATTATCATTTGTACTGTGGTGCTGTAAATTTCAAACTTCCCGGCTTCCATCTCAACATAGACAGTAGGTGCCCGTCGAGTTAGAAACATCACAGATAGGTTGTGTCGGGCAATGTTGTCATTCTGCCAGCCAGCCAGCCTCCTTGACTCCTCGGTTGGAACTGTACTTAACTGGCTAACGTGGCGTCTTCCTCGATAGCCGGAGATCTTCGAATCTTTATTATCGTTTGGTAGACCGCCCTCTGTGCTGTGCCGTGCCGTGCCGTGCCACTCACTGTTTGCCGACAGCCGGCAATGACGACACGATACGGGTGTGGTGTCACCAAGCTTCCAACCAAGTGTCATTTCGTGCCGTTGTCGTCGTGCTTCCATCTTCCACCTATTCCGCACCGCCGCACCGTGGTCATACTATCGTAAAAAGCCCCCGGGACAAGTTGTCATCACAATCAGTTGCCCGAGCGTTTTTCTTTGTTTTCTTTGCTCTTTCTTGGCATCATCATATCCGACGGTCAGGGTTGAAACGGGAGTCGCGGTCCGGATCGAAACGGCCGAAGCCTACTACTCTTGTAAGATTGGTGATGATGATGGTTTCCAGCTCATTTATTTACGTAAAAAAAATGCGTCCAATGTTTGCGCTACGTCAACGCTTCTGCATTCCACAGTCGATTGACAGCTGCGGAGTGGAACGAACCCCACACAGCCAACCCTGATGCTGGCTTTGACTGGCCAACCAACCAACCAACCAGCCAACTTCTCACGACCTGTGCTAGGCTCTTATGCCCCGGGCTTGAATATTCAATGCGCTCAAATTTAAAGCCGTAGAAATAAAGAAAGAAAATCGTTCCCCAAAGAACCGTAAGGCAAGGGCAAACACAATGGAAGCCAGCAAGGAAGTAAGGGCTTGCGAATCCAGATTTAGCCAGGGGGCGGCATGTGTGCTACTGATTTCCATGCTTAGCGAACTCGTTGACTGGAGAAACGCGACAAAGCCGGATTGAATCCGATTCGATTGCTACAATCGACGTCGGTAATCCCTCCGGTGATGTCTCGGCAAAAAAATTTATTCGGAGAGCTTTAATTTCATCTTCAAATAAAACATGCATTATCCTCTTTTTTCGTCTGAAACCATCTCTCCATCTATTCCGCTTCTGACAGCTCTTGACTAATTACGCTAATGTAATCAATATCACCCAAAACACATTCAATTCGATCACCCCAATTTCCAATTCAATTTCCCCCAGTCCAACGCACAGTTGTAGATGACATAATTTGTCACTACGGAACGAATTGCGAGTACACACTTTTAGAGCATTGTCGGGTTGCGCGAGTCGTCTCTCCCATCCCTTCCTTTTTTGATAAAACACAACCCTCCTTCCCGCTAGGCTTTCCGTCGATGGATTATTGTCCATGCAAATCTACGCGCAGTTTTACATCAGCGAAAAAGAGACCGAAAAAAAACGTCCCTCTTTCCGTTCTTCCGATTAAACGGATATACTCCGACAGTCCGACGTCGGAATCAGTTTCCGCTAATCCGTCCGTCCGGGCGAAAGCGAATTACTTTTCGCCAGACACCAATCATCCTGCGGGCGCAAGAATCTGTCACCAGACGATGGCCGCCATCAATTATCATTATCGATTCCGGTTGACAATGACAGTGTGGGTTTGAAAGTAATTAAATTAAAACTGTCCCGCCGATTGGTGGCCATCGTCGAACCCGGGGCCGCAGAGACTCTGATACGGGCCGGTGCCCAGGTTTGGCCGGAGAAAAACATTTGCCGAATCTGATTTTTTACGAGGGAGATGGCCGAGGTGGTAAACTAGATGACAATTTGGTGGAAATGCTTGCGAAATAATTGACATTAACAGAAAGTTGTCAGTTGATTGAGAGAGACTGCGAAAAAAAGAGAGCAGGCTTAGACAGATTTACTTTATTCACAGATTTTCCTGCAAAACCGCAGATTTTTTCTTGTTTGTCTACACAAATTCTGCGTCGCTGAACACAGATTTTAACAAAATTTTCAGATTTCTGCAGATTTTTATGAATATTTCATCAAAATGCCAAATTTTCAAAAAATTCTCACAGATTTTCGCAGATTATGCTCGAGAATATGCAACACAGATTGAAACACATAACACATATTTTAAAATGGCAACTCTGGTACTTTATCGAGCCGCATCGTGCCAATTATTGAGGTCATACCCACATTATCAGATCCGAATGGATTCCGAATTGATTCCGAATCAATTCCGAATCGGCGAGAAATTTTCATTCGGAATTTCATGTGGAAATCATAATGAATTCCGAATCAATTCCAACTCCAGTGCAACAACCGATTCCGAATGAATTTCGCCTACAACCGGTTGATTCGGAAATCAGTCGGAATTGAGTGAGAAGATGCGGACTGAATTGTCAATTTGTCTTCTTCTTCTTCTTTCTCGATTTTGCACGTTTTCGTGCTGACTTTCAGTTTATTTTTAAATGAAAACATTACATAACTGATTATACACATTGAAATCTTCATGTTTTTCGGAAATACAGAACTAGTAAATAACCAGTTCTTCTTAGAATTCCAACATAAACTGTTGAAATTCGCTGGAAATTAACAAAACGGCCTACCTTAGTCAGCATCATCCATTCCTCTAGCTGGAGTGTAATGAAATGGCTTAAGTCGCCTAAATTTTACACTAACACATTCATAAAATGAGCGAATATTCAATGACATTTATAATGTCACTGTCAATCAGGTTGATCGAGCAGCCAACTCAGGCGAAAATTCTTGCACTGAACCGATCGAGCACTGGAAAATCATGCAGTCGAGTAAGAATTCATTACGCATTCCGTCATTTCGATAATGTGGGGAATTGCTCAATTCTCGGCTGATTTTTCAAATGCCCGTATGAACATGTGACAGTTTCTCTTTGTTAACTTTCTCTTTCGATTATTGCAATTCTATTTGAAAGACGAAGGTTCCCGGTATCATTTTATACAAAGAGCTGAGTAATAAACGTGGAAACCGCTTGGTAATTATAAGAAGCCTTTTTCAAAATCAACCGAGCATTAGATTAGATTCTAAGCAGCGATGTCAGATCGACGGTAATCTCCGTAGATCTACGGATTTGAAGATTTTTTTACGAATGTGCGGTTCCGTGGATAAAATCTACTGAAAAGGAATATTTCTACGGATATCTACAGAAAATTGAATTTTTAAACGGAAACTGTTTGTCTGGCTGCCGGAAAGAAAAGTCTTTCCCTGCTTTGCACCGAGGTAAATGTCAGTCTACGGAAATGACAAAACAACTATCTGGCATTACTGGTCCTGAGTGCGAAAGTGTGAACAGAGATGCCAGATCTGCAGATTTGTCTGTAAATCTGTAGATTTCGAACATAGTGCTGCAGACTTTTGCAAATCGAGTTTTTCGCAGATTTTCGGTCAAAATTTATAGACTTTTGAAATTGTCGCGACCTTTTGTTTTTGTTAGTCAGTTCAAGTCATTTTAGCGTATCATACTTTATAGAGCAATTGCTGCCAGCAAGACATACTTGCTAAATGGAGATCAGAAATGAAGAAGAAATGAAGAACAGAACCCGAATCTGCTATCAATATCTTCGATTCCGGGTAAAATGTTCAAAAAATCGGACTACTCGAGATGAGATGAGAACCAGTGCCGATAAAACTAATTTTCACTGACTCAAAATAGACGAAAATTAATGATAAATAATCCATTTTCAATCAACGACAAAATCGGAACGGTGCGGTTCTTTCTTCCGTTTATCCTTCCAGTCATTTTAAGTTTTCAGTGAAATCTGCATACTATGCAGTACCGAGATTTGGTATTCAAAGAGATTCTGGAGTGTTATGACTTTGGTTTATCATGTGAAGTCTGTGAAGTTTGGCTATAAATAATGTCTAAAATTTATAGCCAAACTTCACCGACTTTCATTATATAGAAGAACAAATAAGAATTTAAATTCGGTTGAATTTGTCTTTGGAACTAAATTTGAAAACCGATTTTTTCCATTCTAGGCTGAACCTGGATTTTCATTTCAGTACTCTGGATCAAAGATCAGTACCAAAATACAGGAGCTGCAATTGGGAACTGAGTCCTGGAACTAGAACTGAATTCGATATCTGAACTTAGTTCCAGAATTCATTGCTAGAATTCAAATTTCAATCTTGGAACTGAATTTTGAAATACAGTTCCTTATTCTGGTTTATTCCATTATTCAGAAACTGGAATCTACATCAGAATTCTGGATAGGAATCCTGGAACAGAAACTAGATTCTGATCTTGAATTAAGGACTTCGATTGTATTCTGAAGCTGAATTTCAGTTTCGGAATTTAAATTCTGAAATGGGATCTAGTTTAAAAAGATAACACACCACTCAATAAGTCGTGTGACTGACACACAGGTGGCGCAATTATTGTCAAATCCATATGACGTTTATGAAGTACCAAACTTTCAGAAGACTTTGCATGAAATTTCAAGACACATTGATTAGTCAGCGAAAAGAGACAGTCTTTTAAGTGACGCTACTTAAAGCCAGTAAAGCCATTTTGGAATCAATTTCGTATAGTAATTTAAAATTACTTCTTAATAAAAAAAAATCTGTAAACTGTACAATCCCAGCAATGGCTTTGAAAAAGGTGGTTACTCTGAAAAACACACAAAATAGTCCAAAAAATGTAGTAAATCAGATTTTTAACGTCGATATGTGACAATGGATGGAACATGGATCGATCACTTCACTTCGAAATCAAAACGATCATCATCTGAGTGGACTGCAGCTGATGAACCACGTCGAAAGGTAAAAAAGTGTGAAGGCTGTGACTTCAGTATTTTGGGATGCACATCTTCATCGACTATCTTGAGAAAGGTAAAACAATCAATAGCTTAAATGCAAAAATCACGGACAATCGTCCTCATATGTCGAAGCAAAAACCACTGTTTCACCAAGTCAATGAACCGATTCGCAAGTCGGTGGAAACAATGGTTAAGTTAAACGAATTACACTTCAAATTGCTTCCTCATCCACCGTATGGTCTAGATCTGGCCCCCAGTGACTATTTAACTCAAAAGAAGCAATTACTTCATGCTAAGCCTATTTTGAGGCCAAAGACAAATCCTTCTACAAACACGGTAAAAAAATTATGTTTGAGGTCGTTTAAAAATTCCAGATGGCGTAGATGAGTATTTTCGGAACGGATTTGATGAGTAATTGTCGGAAAACAATATTTGAGGTGATTCAGAATTCCAAAATGACGAACGGCATCTGATCTTCAAACCCACTCCGAGAATACCCATATTGTGAGGATTTTCAAGAAATGTCGATAAACAGGAAGTCGCCATCTTGGATTTCGTAACAACCGCAAACATTGATTTCTTGTACGTAATCATCAAATTAATTACAAAAGTACCCGAACTACAAGAGTTTTCGATGATTTTCTATGAACCGGAAGTCGCCATCTTCGATTTAGAAACGGCTTTAACCATCCGGCTTTGTATGCTTAGGGTATATTGTAAGGGTATTCAAGAAATATCAAGAAACCGGAAGTCGTCATTTTGGATTTATAAAATGCCTTGTAGTGGTTTACATAGAATATATAATAGTTCGCAAGAAAAGATTACGTTATTTGGGATTTGGTTCGTAACGTGAGTTACATAAAATGAGGGAACGTAAAAAAGTGTTTGTTAACGTAGGTTTGGATGTAGAGTTCGGCTTTGGGCAGTATCCTAGACAAACCTTGATTGTGACCTTGGCTCAAGTGGTGAACTTTAAATTGAAAATCCAGTCCACTAAAAAAACTTCTGATTCGGGAAGAAATTTGCAACTGCGGACAAAAATACCCAGGTTTGATTAATGGTAAAATGGTGTTTATTAGACACTCTTTTCTGTAGAACTTACTATTAACTACTTACTAAAGTTTTGCAGAGAAGAGTGATGATGGCTTTAAACTTTAAATACACCTCACTCTGCTGTTTCGGAACCGGAAGTCGCATCCGAACAAAGCAGACTATGGAACCAAGAGACCTTTCGTTTGGTCTCAGAGAAAATGGGGGAAGTTTCGTTCCGGAGAGAAATCTGAGTGTCTTTACTTCCGGAACCGGTTTCCGATATTTCCGGAACCGGGATCGAAGATCCGGTATACTCGAAATCAACGTATTTGGTCATCAACTAAACATACCTGCCTGATTGAAGAATTATACGGCTGTTGGATTGTATCTGGTTTGATTTTCCGTGTCATGTATAAAAACACGCTACTGAAAATTAATTTTTAATGCTTATCAGCCTGTAATTCCGGAACCGGAAGTCGTATCCGGATGAATTTCGGTAGGGTTATATGGGATTGTAAGAACTTTTCTTCGAGAAAATCGAGTGCACTTTTCAAATTATGTTTTGTTCATTTTATCACATACCTCCGGAACCGGAAGTCGGATCAAGATGAAATTCAATAGTAGACCTTTAATTTGAATCTAAGTTAAAGGAAATTGGCGAAGCTCCCTCCTGGCCTCGGTTCAAAAGTCGTTTTTCACAGTGAGTTATGAGACATAACCTTTCTATATGAGAAAGGCAAAAAGGGACTCGAAATTTTTCTGAGATTGAAGAACGGTACAATGAAATGACCGCAAAAGCTGATGATCAGAGTTTCCAAAAGATGAAGTGAAATATTTGAAGAGAATTTGATTTCATCGAGCGAAGTTCGAATAAGACTGTTGATGTTATTTTCCTGAAAGCACAAAAGAGCATTTCGTTTTGACTGCTCAATTGTATTATATTATTACAACAGTCCCAAGACAGAGTTGATTTCTTTTAAACAGGCTTCGTGTGGGCCTTTTTGTCGTGCGATCATAATCTGCTGTCTCCGATTATTAACTAGAAGAGTTTCACTTATTGAGATATTTAAAATAATGCTTAATTTTGAGACAACCAAATACAAAAATTCTGGAACATTCAAAACTTGACAAATGATTTTCAATTTTGAATTGCTCAAATTTCGAAAACTAGGTTTGAAACCTGGTAATTATATAGTGAATGCTTTAATTTTGATAATGTGCAAATATTTGCAGAGACGAAATATTTAATCACCTTGATACGCCTTGTCCCGAGTTGGAGATTCAATACATAGGACTCGGGTTTTATAAGCCACTTGTCGTTTGCTCAAGCTCCAACACGGAAGGATTGTTAGTGCCAATAAGATCGTAGCACGAGCTATGCAATGCCTCCGAAGTCTGTTGAAACAGAACAGTTGAACTTCATACAAGGAATGCTAGAAGAAGACATTGTTTGAACACCTACAAATGTTTAAAAATGGTAGCAATCGTGATGATTACTTGTATTAGACACATAAATGTCCCTTGGTAAAAGCTAAGAAATGCGGTTATAGATATCATTTCGAAAACAAATTATCGATAGAAACACCTACAAGTACTTTTGAAAAACTTTTGACCCAAAACACATCCGTACCAAAACTGTTGCAAGCCAGAAATATTCCAGACTCTATTCCGAAGATTTATCGTGACGTCAATTCCGAGGATGAATAGTTTTTCGTTTTCTATAGCAAAATACCGAAATGCTCCCCTGTCATGCAACAATAATACCCCTGTGCTGGTTTGAATCATATTCAATTTATTGATTCAGCACTTGTTTGTGCTCATATTCAATTATTTATCATTAGATGTTTCCTTATTTTTTCCTTATTTTACCATTAGATGTTCATAACCGGCGTAATGGATTCGTGACGAGCACTTTCTGCCCTTGTGGCGATGGGCTATCAGAGCTCATCAAGTATGTCTTGCGTGGTCGTGCGGAAAACATCGTGACGTCAGCTTCCAGCTAATGAGCCAAGTAACTTGTCAGGATCATTTAAATCGTATTGAGTGATTTATGTCAGAAAATACTGTAACTATTTTAGTTTTAAATAGATTTGAAATGTTCAAACCTATTTATTTGGAAAAATCAAAACGAAACTTAACAGAAACCCTAAACCTCGTCCGTCAAACAAACCGGAGTGGGATCCTTTCACCTGTCAGACACAAGATAAATATCGCACTGCCAATTAAGAACATTGCGTTCGACAACAATACCGGCAATCACCGATCATTTGCGTGATGCATTAGCACAAAGTATCGTGTAACAAGAACCCCTGAAGGAAGCAATAAAACGATAAAAATCTGCCAACCTACGACCGACAGAGAGACCGAGAGAGAGATAGAAATACAGATACAGACGGAATAAAAACGCAATACGGATCTGTTCGTTCTGATAGACTTCGCTTAAGCCAACCATCGTTGCTATTATCAACGTGGGGCCGCCAGTCGTTGGATGTCGTTGTCGAGAGAATGGGTAAAAAAAACTTCATCTAGGCATCAGGAGGCAAGCCTATACAAAAAAACACACACAACGCCGCCGCCGCCGCCGCCGTTTTAGAACCGCTCGATGCCATGTTATTGCAACAGCAGCATCAGATCATTATCGCCCATCGCATTCAGGCGCACATCCCGAACTGGTTTCCCGACTGACGGCTGCAAATCCTGCTGTTGACTGGTGTTTCGTGTTTTCATTTCCGCTTTTTATGTCTGTAAATATTTCATCCCCTTATCTTGTTGCCCGTCCCGTTTTCCTTCGCATAGCACCAAATACAACTTTTTTCGCGCGCTCCATACGTTCCTGTGGGAAGACCTTGAAAAGAAAAGTTCATAATGCCCAGGCTGTGGTGCGAAACAAATCCATCGAATGCCCTCCCAACGGACAGACCAAGCAGCGACTCGATGGATGGGTGGTAATTTTGTCTACATTGAATCCTGTTTATTTTTCTGTACTCACCTGACTCGGGGATCTGTGATTGCCTTGAACGAGTCGTCGTCAACCAGTCATTGTCAACCATCAGATTCGCAATCGAACATGTTTGAAGGCCCCTTCTCGATGATAATTATTCCAGACCATTCGATGTTACCAACGGGAGGGAAAGTGATTAGTTAGTTCGATATTTTCATGTTTTTTTTTCAAACGAGTCATCGACCAACTGAACAACTATCAACACCCGCAGGCCATTCCTGGATCTGTTAAGCCCCCTCCCCCCCGGAAGATTTGATTAAGTTTCCTGCCATCCGACCCGGGAATTGCATCGGCCGATAATGGTCCCCAGGCGTGTCAGCCCTTCAGTTGAGCACATAAACGGCGGCTCGATGAACTGTCCACTTTTCCGAGGGCTTTAACACCTACGTTCCAGGGCCGTACGTACGTTGATCGTTAAATTACATGCTAACTTAATAGTCTGCAACATGCTACACACCATTAACAGTCAACCTTGGGGAGGGGGAGGTCCAGTTCCCGGGGATCCGAACCAGCCCCGATCCAAACCAAATATGTTACGCGGTGATCCTGCACCGATCCGGCCGAACAGGCTCTTACCTCCTGGACAAACCATTTTTCCCCCTTTTTGGACGGTAATGGAAGCTAATTTCCAGACTCAATAAATCTACTGCCACCGAACCGGGCCCGTCGCGCTCTCGCCCTCCACCAGCACCTTCTCTAATGCGTTGTCACGCCCGAATTGGCCCTGCCTCTTTCGGCTCGCATTCGAGAAAAACATGCACATCCACTCGTAATGGGAGCATTGTGCAGATAAATAAATATGTGCTATGCAATCGGCAAAACAAGCGTAATTGAAAGTCATTGTTGGGTGGAGTTTTTGATTCAGGCTCGACACAAACGAACGCGCAGCAGGGTTTAAAGTGTCGAATTCATTGAAATTAAATATTGTGTCATGCACACTTCGATGCAGTTGGTTAGACTAAAATGCAGTAATCAAAAATCTAAAATGCTGAAATTTGAAAATAAAAACTATCATAAAATATCACAACATCTTAAAATAGTAAATCCAAAATTCTCCTAATGCTGTACATAATCCCACCATCTCAAAATTCCAGACTTATAATTCAAAACTTAAAACTCAAAACTCAAAACTCAAAACTTAAAACTCAAAACTCAAAACTCAAAACTCAAAACTCAAAACTCAAAACTCAAAACTCAAAACTCAAAACTCAAAACTCAAAACTCAAAACTCAAAACTCAAAACTCAAAACTCAAAACTCAAAACTCAAAACTCAAAACTCAAAACTCAAAACTCAAAACTCAAAACTCAAAACTCAAAACTCAAAACTCAAAACTCAAAACTCAAAACTCAAAACTCAAAACTCAAAACTCAAAACTCAAAACTCAAAACTCAAAACTCAAAACTCAAAACTAAAAACTCAAAACTCAAAACTCAAAACTCAAAACTCAAAACTCAAAACTCAAAACTCAAAACTCAAAACTCAAAACTCAAAACTCAAAACTCAAAACTAAAAACTAAAAACTAAAAACTAAAAACTAAAAACTAAAAACTAAAAACTAAAAACTAAAAACTAAAAACTAAAAACTAAAAACTAAAAACTAAAAACTAAAAACTAAAAACTAAAAACTAAAAACTAAAAACTAAAAACTAAAAACTAAAAACTAAAAACTAAAAACTAAAAACTAAAAACTAAAAACTAAAAACTAAAAACTAAAAACTAAAAACTAAAAACTAAAAACTAAAAACTAAAAACTAAAAACTAAAAACTAAAAACTAAAAACTAAAAACTAAAAACTAAAAACTAAAAACTAAAAACTAAAAACTAAAAACTAAAAACTAAAAACTAAAAACTAAAAACTAAAAACTAAAAACTAAAAGCTACAAACTTGAAACTTGAAACTTGAAACTTGAAACTTGAAACTTGAAACTTGAAACTTGAAACTTGAAACTTGGAACTTGGAACTTGAAACTTGAAACTTGAAACTTGAAACTTGAAACTTGAAACTTGAAACTTGAAACTTGAAACTTGAAACTTGAAACTTGAAACTTGAAACTTGAAACTTGAAACTTGAAACTTGAAACTTGAAACTAAAACCTAAAAACTAAAAACTAAAAACTAAAAACTAAAACTTAATACTTAATACTAAATACTAAAAAGTTTAATGTCTAAAGTATCAAATCTAAAGTCTAAAGTCTAAAGTCTAAAGTCTAAAGTCTAAAGTCTAAAGTCTAAAGTCTAAAGTCTAAAGTCTAAAGTCTAAAGTCTAAAGTCTAAAGTCTAAAGTCTAAAGTCTAAAGTCTAAAGTCTAAAGTCTAAAGTCTAAAGTCTAAAGTCTAAAGTCTAAAGTCTAAAGTCTAAAGTCTAAAGTCTAAAGTCTAAAGTCTAAAGTCTAAAGTCTAAAGTCTAAAGTCTAAAGTCTAAAGTCTAAAGTCTAAAGTCTAAAGTCTAAACTCTAAAGTCTAAAGTCTAAAGTCTAAAGTCTAAAGTCTAAAGTCTAAAGTCTAAAGTCTAAAGTCTAAAGTCTAAAGTCTAAAGTCTAAAGTCTAAAGTCTAAAGTCTAAAGTCTAAAGTCTAAAGTCTAAAGTCTAAAGTCTAAAGTCTAAAGTCTAAAGTCTAAAGTCTAAAATCTAAAGTCTAAAGTCTAAAGTCTAAAGTCTGAAATCTAAAGTCTAAAGTCTAAAGTCTAAAGTCGATATTGTCTAAAGTCTAAAGACTAAAGTCTAAAGTCTAAAGTCTAAAGTCTAAAGTCTAAAGTCTAAAGTCTAAAGTCTAAAGTCTAAAGTCTAAAGTCTAAAGTCTAAAGTCTAAAGTCTAAAGTCTAAAGTCTAAAGTCTAAAGTCTAAAGTCTAAAGTCTAAAGTCTAAAGTCTAAAGTCTAAAGTCTTAAGTCTAAAGTCTAAAGTCTAAAGTCTAAAGTCTAAAATCTAAAGTCTAAAGTCTAAAGTCTAAAGTCTAAAGTCTAAAGTCTAAAGACTAAAGTCTAAAGTCTAAAGTCTAAAGTCTAAAGTCTAAAGTCTAAAGTCTAAAGTCTAAAGTCTAAAGTCTAAAGTCTAAAGTCTAAAGTCTAAAGTCTAAAGTCTAAAGTCTAAAGTCTAAAGTCTAAAGTCTAGTCTAAAGTCTAAAGTCTAAAGTCTAAAGTCTAAAGTCTAAAGTCTAAAGTCTAAAGTCTAAAGTCTAAAGTCTAAAGTTTAAAGTCTAAAGTCTAAAGTCTAAAGTCTGAAGTCTGAAGTCTGAAGTCTAAAGTCTAAAGTCTAAAGTCTAAAGTCTAAAGTCTAAAGTCTGAAGTCTAAAGTCTAAAGTCTAAAGTCTAAAGTCACAAAATCTCTGAATATCGAATTGTCAAAATTTCAGTACCTTGAAATCTCTAAATCCCGATATTCCAGAGTCACCAAATTTTCAAACGCGAAACCTGAAAATTCTAAAACTTAATTTCACGTAATCCCAAGGTAAAAAAAATACCAAAACCAAAATCATCAAAATTTAAAAATTTCAAAATCTAGAAATCGCAAAGCCAAAAAGAATGTAGATCTCGAAATCTTGAAATCTCTTAATCCAGAAATACTCATATCCCAAATTCCGAAACTTTCATGTTCACATGATCCGGAATTCAAAAATCTCAAAATCTCGAAATCCAAAAATTCTTTAATCCAAAAAGCCCGTAATCCCTGAATCTGAAAATTCCAAAACCAATAAAATTACAAAATCAGAAAATACAACAAAAAAATATTTCCAAAACCATGAACTCCCATAATCTTCAACTCTAACAATTGCGGTATCCCAAATCATAATATTTCAATTTCGTAATTCCAGGACCCAAAACTTCCAAAATCAGAAGAACCCATCAGGAAATAATGACAAAAAACAAAAATTGTAAGCTCTCGTAATCACAAAATTTCTTAAGATCGGAATCTCAAAATCGAAGTATTTAGAAATCTTAAAATCATCCCATTTCTAAATCCCGATATTCCAGAATCACCAAATTTTCAAACCCAAAACCTGAAAATCCTGAAACTCAAAATCCAATAATCCTAAACTCAAAAAATTCCAAGTCCCCGAATCTCTCAATCCAAAACTTACGAATAACTAAAATCCCTTTTTGCCATGATCCCATAATTACACAATCCTAAAGTCCCATAATCCTAAAATCTCAAAATCTCGGATTCTCAAAACCAAAAATTCCTATAATTGAAAAATTCAATACAAAAACTCTAAAATCCCGAAATCATAAGATCCCAAGATCATATTGGCGAAATCCTATCATTTCCAAATTTCAAAACCAATAAATCCAACCAATCCAAAAATCATGAAATTCCGAAATTCGAAAATCCCAACACTCGAAACCTCGAAATCGAAAAACTTCGAATTCCTTAAATTTTATAATCCTAATCCACAAAGTTATAAAATTCCAACGTGCTGGGAAAATCCAAAATCGTGAAGGGATAAAATTCCGGCTAAAAAGTACCCAATTCTCACTATCCCGATATCTCGAACTCTCAAAATCCTAGAAACTGGTGATCCTATAGTCCAAAAATCTTAATCTTCCAAAATCTCAACATTTCCAATCGCTCCGTAAAAAGTTTCAAAAATCCCTTAATCAAAAAAATGAAATAAATTAAAATCATTAAATCCCACGAATTACAAAGTTTTAAAATTCTTAAATTATGAAGTTCCTACATTTAAATTTTCAATATTTCAAAATTCTAAATATCCGATATTTGTAAATTCGAAAACTCTAAAGTCCCGAATCTCCAAAATGGGTCGAATTACGTCAAATCGTAGCTTTGGACTTGAAACGAAAAGTTTGAGATTCAGGACTTGAAACGTGGAACTGCAAGCTCCACCGTTCAAAGTCCGAACTACTTGGGACGTCCGATTTGAGGTCTGAGAATTGAGGGGGTAAGGACATGGTACTTGAAACTTGATACTTTGGACTTGAGATCTTGGACTTGGGACACAGATTTGATCCGCTTGAGCCAATTGGTTCACATTCTCGGGCATAAACTAGGGATGTTAGGTTTAAAATTTGAATCTTGGAAACCTGGGATTCAAGATTTGAGGCTATGAAAATTGGAATTCAAGATTTGGGATTAGTGACTTGGTACTCCAAATTTGATATTTAGGACTTTGGAACAAGGCCTTAGATTTTGAAACTAGGGAGCAGGGACTTAGAACTTGGGATTTGGAACATGGTGCTTGATACTGTAGCGCTTTGGGACTATGAATTAGGAAGTTGGGTCCTAGGGTTTGAGACTTGGGATAAAGAATTGGGACTTGGGACTTGGGACTTGGGACTTGATACTTGAGACTTGAGACTTGAGACTTGAGACTTGAGACTTTAGACTTGAGACTTGAGACTTGAGACTTGAGACTTGAGACTTGAGACTTGAGACTTGAGACTTGAGACTTGAGACTTGAGACTTGAGACTTGAGACTTGAGACTTGAGACTTGAGACTTGAGACTTGAGACTTGAGACTTGAGACTTGAGACTTGAGACTTGAGACTTGAGACTTGAGACTTGAGACTTGAGACTTGAGACTTGAGACTTGAGACTTGAGACTTGAGACTTGAGACTTGAGACTTGAGACTTGAGACTTGAGACTTGAGACTTGAGACTTGAGACTTGAGACTTGAGACTTGAGACTTGAGACTTGAGACTTGAGACTTGAGACTTGAGACTTGAGACTTGAGACTTGAGACTTGAGACTTGAGACTTGAGACTTGAGACTTGAGACCTGAGACTTGAGACTTGAGACTTGAGACTTGAGACTTGAGACTTGAGACTTGAGACTTGAGACTTGAGACTTGAGACTTGAGACTTGAGACTTGAGACTTGAGACTTGAGACTTGAGACTTGAGACTTGAGACTTGAGACTTGAGACTTAAGACTTGAGACTTTAGTCTTTAGACTTGAGACTTGAGACTTGAGACCTGAGACTTGAGACTTGAGACTTGAGACTTGAGACTTGAGACTTGAGACGTGATATTCAACATTTTAGAATATGAAAATTTTTGAGTGTTGGAAGTTTGGACTTGGGGAATTTTGTAATTTAAAAAGTTTGGGATTTTGAAGTTTCTTTATTTGGATTCTTTCACTTTCGGATTTTCGGAAGCTCTGATTCGACCATTTGGGACAGAATTCGTAAAGTCGTTCTGAAAAAATGACAATTTTTTTTTCTGGAAAACGGATGCGCCCAATTTATGTTGATTTTTAATCAAAGATAGCTTAGTGATTGAATCATTTACGGCGGATGATAAATTATCCATCAAATGATACAAAACCTGAAAGAACTGGTCATTGAACTGATAACTGTTTCAAAAAAGTTCTAGCTATTGGAAAGAATGCCGTTATGATGGTCTTGAGAGGTTCAGAAATATTGAATGCTGCGAAAATCCATTCTACAATTTCCGAAAACTTCAGTAATCCTGATGGTGGCTCTGAAACGGAGCCACCATCAGGATTACTTGGTTTGTGAATGCGACAAACCAGGAGGCACAGTTTTCGGCTTTAAATTTGGCTTTTTAGATTTAACACGGGAATCTTTTTTTGAAGATGTAATTTTAGGTGTCTTTTTTGGTATTTTGTGGTTTGTTATTCTCCTCTTAACAGACCCTTGAGGAGTGACAAACGAGGTATCTTCACTATTTCCGTCAGAGTCAGATTCCTCTGGTTCCGCAAGATTTGAAAAAATCGTTTTCGGATTCCAAAGGTGGGACATAAAGTTGGAAAAATTTTGTTCCAAACCGTTCAGATTTTGGTATTAGAATTGATTCCACAACTTTCAAATTTTCCACGGTTGTCTTTACGAATTTATTAAAATGTTCCTATGTCATTAAATTTTTTTTAGGAAAATTCATATATTTTCTACACCCAGTGATAAACCTTCGCAGGAGTTGATAAGCAGAAAAGTAATACTTCTATCCAAGAATGGCTTTTATCGTATCAAAGAATGCTCACTCTTCACTCTTTACACGATTGAATCAGTGCCATCAAAGAGAGACTAATATCATCGCAACAACAAACACCCGGCATGGCTCATTTAACATAGAATAGACACCAGTGCGAGAGCGAATTTTTTTCGATGACATTTCTGAGAATCAAAGGTTAGCACGCTGCTGTGGGGATCCTCTCTGAAGCAACAAACGGTCGCTTATTCTCGTTTCGCGATCCGATTCTATACAGGCAGTTGATAATGGCGATAGAATCATTTTACTATTGCCGCTTATTCTAACTATGAGCATATAATCTTTGTATAAGTTGTGTCTATAAAAATGTATGTTTGAAATGTTTGAAAACCCACACAAGGGTTTTGAAATATTGCAACGTAGTATGAGAATCATCATGTTGAATCATCGACTCGATTTTCTGCGATAATTGTCAACTTGCGATTCTCTCTTGGGAAATTCCACACAGCAACGATCATTATCAGACTGTATTTTTTTTCAACGGCCGTGAAATACTCAGAGTATAAAGTGGAGCGAAGAAATATAGAAAAATTCTCTCGCGGTTCATGCATTGAATGACTCGAGTTCTTATAGCATCTTCTACCGGATTGAAAATGTTGTATACAATATAGAGAGCAATATAGCAGCTTTTGTCAAATTTTCGGCAATCACCAACACTGCTTCTATCAATGTTTCGCTATCTAAAAATAACGACGTCTGAAAGTGAATATAACATCAACCCTACGGTACGAATTATTTTTGATGTGTTTTTATGAATTCATCATGAATAATTCACCTTTTTCTGGTGTCTAGAATTTGTCGCCATGCTAAATTTTCATAGCTCTTCTGAAAAAATAAAAAAAAAACCTTTCTTAATCCACCTAGTGGTGTGATAATGCCTTTCTCTTCTTTCATAACAGTCTCATGAAAATATGTTTCATACTTTTATTAAATTATTTCGGGTACTAATTTTGACACCAATTGATTGAGATTGATTCGAGTAGTTCACAAAAGCATGCTTCAGTGTTTATGTCACACAGTCAGCATCATTTTTCCAAACTAGTGCTTGACATTTGGGTTGCCTATTTGTAATCAGTGATGCTAATCTAAAAAAAAAGCCTTCTTAGTCCACTTAGTGGAATTTTCATATATCTTGAAAAATCACCATAGGGGGGAGTACATGAAATTTTCGAAATCGAAAAAAAATTTTTGATGCCAAAAGGCTTAGAATTTAGTGTCATCTCGAAAAAAAAATTTTTTGAAAAAGTCGACTTTTTGGGATTTTTTTCGAGATAACACTAAATTTCGATGTTTCATGCAGTTTTAAGAGTTTCGGCATCAAAAAAAATTTCGATTTTGGAAATTTAATGTACTCCCCCCTATGGTGCTTTTTCAAGGTCGAAAATTGTCAAACCTTTACCACCGGGCAGCACCTCTTACGCATGTCCGATTTAGGTCAAATTTTGCATGAAGGCTTTTTTCGAGGTGCTTAAACTTTTGAGCACTAGAACTTAACGAAAATAGAGGTGATCCTAAAATTTTGGCATCCATATATATATATATATATATATATATATATATATATATATATATATATATATATATATATATATATATATATATATATATATATATATATATATATATATATATATATATATATATATATATATATATATATATATATAAGAGCGGTAAAAATCAATGTGTTTTGTCGGTTACGTCACTTATACCATCATATATCTGGAACCAAAAGTCACAACCATTTGATCTTCGAACTTGATCGATGGCCCGACAGTAGCTTTCAAACGAGCCCAAGTTTGTTAAAATCGGTTCAGTTATCTCTGAGAAAATTGAGCGCGTTCAAATACAACGCTTTTTGTCGGTTACGTCACTTATACAATCATATCTCCGGAACCAAAAGTCACAGCCATTTGATCTTCGAACTTGATCAATGGCCCGACAGTAGCTTTCAAACGAGCCCAAGTTTGTTAAAATCGGTTCAGCCATCTCTGAGAAAATTGAGCGCGTTCAAATATCTTCTAAAAGTGCACACACACACATACACACACACACACATACACACAGACATTTTCCGATCTCGTCGAACTGAGTCGAATGGTATATAACACTATGGGTCTCCGAGGCTCCGTTCGAAAGTCGGTTTTTCCAGCAATTCTAATACCTTTCTATAGAGAAAGGCAAAACACACACACACAACGCAAGTATGTTCTGTCGAACTGCGACGAAAGCCAAAATTACGTATGCTGGTTACCCCAACCTCGTCCGCTGTCCATCACCTCGCACCAGAAATGTCATAAATCTCGACCGTGTTGACGGTCGGAACGTTTGGGAAACGGGTAGGGTAGGGGAAAACCAAGAGCTTTTCATCTATTTGATTAAATTTTTTTTCCTTATTCACTCAAGTCGTTCGGTCGGTCGGTTCCCCATTTTGTCAATCTTTTACAAGCCACGTAAGCCTGCATTTGTTTGTTTGAAAAGGGGAGGATCCTTTTTCTCTCTCACAGTAAGATGAAAAATGGGTCGATTTAATGCCGCTTGTTACGTTGGCAGGCCAATTTCCATCCGACCAGCAGCCCGGAATAGTTTGTAGGTTTTACTGGTCAACCATAAAAAGTGGCATCCCGTTCCGAAAGGTTGACGGATTCGCCTTTTATTCAATAAAATCATTAGAATCGCGAAACACCCGACCAACAACCTCGGGCAAACAACGAAAAGCACAGTCAGTAAAACTTTTTCCTGACGAAGGGTGAAAAATTGTGAAGGAAACCGGAACCCGGCAAGACAAAGTTACAAATTGATTTTTTATTCAAATTATTTCACTTTCTGTTGATTGATGAGCCACTCGAAGTCATCCCGACCGACCGACCGCCCGATCAACCGGAAGCGGAAGGACGGGATGCCGCAAAGTGACGTTTTCCCCCGACAACAGTACGCAAAAGGGAAATATTGCGAAAAGGTTTTCGCCGTCCCGGTCCCGGAATTCTCTTTTTTTTTGTTCACTTCTTCAGCGGCCGTGACAGCATTTGATCGGTTTATTTTTCCTCATTTCCTTCATTGGATTGATTGAAGGTTTATTTGCTAAATCAGATTCGGCTGGTGACGGTTTCCATCGATGCAGGACCGCAGGAGTTTTTTTTTCTCCAGACCGACACGTGGAACACAGATTCATTGCACCGAAGAAACCGATGAAGTTGAAGTGCAATCGTTTTGCTATCTAGCAGGACGATGGACAATTTTCCGGGACGATTCCCCCCGGTCCGAGAAGCCATAAATTTCAATGGTTGTAATTGTCGTTGGGGTCATTCGGATTCTCTTCGTTCGAAGGATGCCGGAAAACAGTTCACTTTCGAAAAGGAAAAAAAACCCTCGGTTATGCGCTTTTCCAAAGATGGAAAACATGGAACAAAGTTCAAACTAAACGAACGGAACGTAACGTCAAACAATAGCAAATGCAATTGGTTCGAGTCGTGTCGTGTATTTTCCCATCATATGCGAGAAAGGAAAATAAAAAACAGCCAACATCCCAAGGGAAAACTGTTTGCTGCCAGGCAACAGATAGCGCCACTATCGGTAACCGGAAAAACGGAGCATGACGAATGAACCGTAAAGTACTTTGTGGTTAGATTTGATTTATGTCCTTTTTGCCGCCTCAGCTGCTCCGGTTTGTATCGATTTTTATCTCAAATTGGATTCGAGTCGGACTACGTTCTACGCACATTGTTGGTTGGTTGTTGTTTTGTGGTTTTTTGGGATACTCACAGGAGGATAAAATTGTTTACCACGTGTTTACACACTCGATATTAAACCGGTCGAATACATTTCTATTTATGGCATTGGTGCCCGGGGTTTTGGTCGCACAAGCCGGAATTTACTCGCGATGCGTGAGCTCCCGAACCCTTCATTTGCGGATTAATTTTTCACGAATTAATCGATGTACGTAACCAAATTTCGAATAACGTAAACTTACAAATAACGATTTTGGTCACACACAAAAAGCATTTGACGAATAGTAGTTGGGAAACATTATTTGAACTCAATTCAGAATCCAAAGTTGCGACATCCGGTATTTAGATATTCCTTCAAAATCTTTACAGTATGCATATTTTCGGGACGAGTAGGCTACGAAAAATGTTGTTCGCGTTCTACACCCAAAACCAAAAATTGTCATATGAATTGTGGTAAATCGCATTCGAAAGACGTTTGTCCAATGAATGAAACCACTGATAAATTTTCATGTTCAAATTGAAATGGAAATCATGAATCCAATTATTTGAAATGTCCTGTCAGGGAAAAAATTTTAAACGCTCGTTCGCTTAGACAACAAGTCAAATCAACGACCTTAAATTTACAGAACATACCTGAAAATCAAAAAACCGTTACAAATGCCACGCCTAATTCTTCTAAGGAATTTATTTCTTCGAATTCAAAATAAAAAACAGGTACACCTGCCAATTCGTCTTCTAACGAAAACAAATTATTGACAGGTAGATCGACCTCGTCATCATCTCCTTCTAATTTCAGTTATGCTAGTATAACAGGTAGAAATCTACCACTTAAATCTTCTAAAACACAGGACCGCCTTGCAGTTCATCTTCTGACGAAAACAATTTATTAATAGGTAGATCGGCCATATCAATGCCATTCTTCTAATGGCAGTCTACCTACAAATATTCCTTCAATGTCATGCGCTTCTTTAAATGAAGTCGATTTAGGCGATATAACTGAAAAAGTCCTATTGAAAATGAAGTCTCATTGAAATATGATCGTATTTCAACCCAAGTGTTATCACAAGATGACATTATTGAGACGAATTTTGATGAAATTAAATCAATTATTAGGAAACTTAAAAACATGAAGGCTCCTGATGATGATGGAATTTTTAATATTCTTACTAAAAATCTTCCCGATGTCTCCCTGGTTAAAATTTTCAACAAGTGTTTTTCATTAGCTTACTTTCCAAAACGATGGAAAAACGCTAAAGTAATTCCTATCCTCAAACCTGATAAAAACCCAGCAGAAACATCAAGTTATCAACCAATTAGCTTACTTTCTTCTATCAGTGAACTTTTTGAAAAAATTATCTTGTTGAGAATGATGTCTCACATAAATGAGAATTCAATTTTTTTTACCAGAGCAGTTTGGATTTCGTCATGAACATTCAACTACTCATCAACTTGTCAGAGTAACGAACATGATAAAATCGACACAAGTCTGTTAGCCACAGGTAGAAATCTAAGAGTGATCTGCAGTCGCCTACAAAGAAGTTTAAATATTTTCAGTGATTATCTGTCAAAATGGAAAATTAAACCAAATGCTGCAAAAACGCAAATAATTATCTTTCCTCCTAAGCCAAGAGCTTCTTTTCTTAAACCAAACAATAATCACATTCTCAAATTGAATGGCTTGAAATTGACATGGTCTGATCAAGCTAAATCCTTAGGTTTAACGTATGACAAAAAACTCACTTTCAAGGATCACATTGAAGGAATCCAGGCAAAGTGTAATAAATATATTAAATGTTTAAATCCTCTTATAAACAGAAATTCTAAGCTCTGTCTAAAAAACAAATTGTTAATTTATAAACAAATTTTTTATAAACCAGCCATACTTTATGCAGTACCAATTTGGTCAAGTTGTTGTTCCACCAGGAAGAAAACGCTTCAAAGGATTCAGAATAAAATTCTGAAAATGATTTTGAAGCGTCCTCCCTGGTTTAGTATAAATGAGTTACACAGACTCACAAATATTGAACCATTAGATGTAATGTCACATAATATTATAAGCAAATTCCGACAAAAATCGATGCAATCTTCAATTGAATCGATTTGCTCTCTGTATTAGTTAGTAAGTTAGTATATAAGTTCTTTTGCCCATTACACAATACAAGTATTAGGTTTAGAATTTTCCCTACACAAAAATCTCAGAATTGCGGAAGCAAATGATGTCCTCATGGTTAGAACCAAATCATATATATAATAGGGCTGGAAAGTCACATCTTGTGGCTGAACACCCAATTTAAATCTTAATAATTTAATTTTAACTCATATTCCAACAAATAGTTATCTAAAAAAAGGAATTTATGAAGTTCGAAAATTTGTAATTCAAGGTGGTTTAGATTTTTACATATTGAACTTAAAAATTTCGAGATTATAAAATTGTGAGATTTTTAGATTTCAGAAATAATTCATTCTAAGGTTTTGAGATTTCGGAGTTATTTTGAATTTTAGGTTTTTTGAATTTGGAATTTTGGGTTTCAGGATTCTGGGATTATTGTGTTTTAAGATTTGTTAAGATTTCAGGATTGTTGATATTTGGATTCATGAAATTTAAAATTTACGAGCAATAAGAATTTTAGATTATGGGACTTTGTGATTTAGATATTTTAAGACTTCGTTATTGTCGGAATATTTTAGGATGTTGAGATATTAAAACGTTCAGATTTAATGATTTGAAGATTTAAGGTATTCAAGGTTGTTGTTAGATTTGGATATTTCCATTTTTAAATATTTTAACATTTTAAGATTTTAGTATTCCATGAATTTGAAATGTTTGAGTATTTGGATTTCAAGTTTTTAAGATGTCAGGATTATGAAGATTATGAGACTTAAGGATTTTTGGAACTTATGGATTTTAGAAACTTGAAGATCCTAAGAACATAAAGATTTTAAGATTTTCACAAGTTAGGGATTTCAGGAACCTTAGGTCTTTAGGACTTTGGGACTTTGGACCTATTTTACAAGGATATTTCAAATACATAACCCAACTGCAAGTTTCCCAACTATTAATTTCTTTTCTCTTATTTGTTCCAGGTTGGTGACACTTATGTAAAATATCTCGAAATATCAATCATTCCATACACCCGGTGAATACCTCGCTTTAAACAAATATCAAATATTTCAATGGTTCCAATCCGTGTATTAAACCTAAAAATAACTATTTGCTTTCGATATTTGCAGGGTTGTTACGGTCGCGCGGATTTAGCGCGGTTTCTGCTCAGATTTTGAGCTATGGCGCGGATTTCGCGCGAATTTCAAGAAACTACAGTTCGAGCCCCGACCTGGAAGGATTCGTAGTGTCAGTAGAATCGTAGCACCAGTCATGCACTGGTTCTGTACACTCTGAATCGGCTGCGAAGTCTGTTGAAACAGATGGTCAAATTCCACTACAGGAATGTAATACCAAGGCTTTGCTTGGGGTCTGGTTTTTTATATGTAGAAAGTCAGTGCAAAGTTTGAAACAAATCGGTGTAGTAGTTTTTGAATGACGATGGACACGGACTTTCAAAACCTGCTTTCGGGAAAAACGCGTTTAGAGTTTTTTGTCTATAAAATCAATGGAAACAATGTATCACTCAAGGGAGCCCGTAGGGTCAAACATTTTCAAACAATCATATTTTTTCTCTTATAATTTGTTATAATGAATCGTTTCAAGAATGTTTTGTCAAGTTTTTAGGTCAATCGAAGCAGAAATCTTGGGCCTGTGATCCGAGCTCTTACGTCTTCGCAGTATGAGATAAGCAAAGATAACGACCCATAACTTGCTGAGTTGAAAATTTCACAGAATATTCTTGAATTGTGCTACTATCAGAAAATAGAAAGAAAATAATAAAGGATTTCTCAAAAATGCTAGACACTACCCGCCCCTTTAGTAGACTGGGATTTAACGGATCATTTTTGAATTGGCTTCGATTAAATCTAACTATTCATGAAATGATAGTGGAAATATAAGACTGTACAACCTCATCATTTGCTGCTGCCTCTGAAGTTCCTCAAAGAAGTCACCTTTGACCTTTTATAATTTTACTGTATATCAACGATCTAAATTTTTCGATCAAGTGTATGAAACTATCGTTCGTTCTTGATTTTAAATGATTTCATACAATCACATCTGCAGCTGACTCAGAGTTTCTACAAGAACAGTTGGATAATTCAACTAATTGGTGTAACATCAACAAAATGGAAACAAACTAAATGCCACTAAATGCTTCGTCATCTCTTTTTTCGCAAAAAGTCTGTATTCAACTTCGACTATAATATTTCACAATCTGTTCGAACGCACATCGTCTGTTAAGGACCTGGGTGTTCTTCTGGATTCCAAGTTAAATTTGAGGGAGCGCATGGAGTTTACTATCACCAAAGCCTCTAAGCTATTCGGATTTATTTTCCACGTTACTAAAATATTCTTTGATGTACATGCTTGAAAGCTCCGTATTTCACTTTAGTTCGCTCAACTCTTAAATATGCTGCTGTTATCTAGATATAGATATCCAACGCATTGAAGCGACTCAAAATCGTTTCTCATGTTATTGTCTCATTAAATTTAGTTACTATAGAAGCACTAGATTCAAGGGAATGTATCATTTAGATGATTGTAACCTGTAGATGCAAAAGATTAAGAGGTTTTATGCCTGCTGGAGAGCAAAGCTGAACAGAAGGCAATAGATAATTGAAACTAAAAAGAATTAAAAAGAGCAAAGCAGATCATCGTGATGTGGTCTACTTTAAAATTCTTGTTACCGAGAAGAAAAAAACTTGCCGAGCAAGAAGATGTTGAAGCAAAAAAAAAGCTTCGCTGAGATCTGAACTTCTTTCAAAATCACAATTGTGAGCAATTTTATTTTTACTGTAACTATTTGCGTACATCTGAGAATATAAATTAACTAAAGACATCGAAAAAGGATGAAAATAAAAATGAAATTGTTTTCACGTCATCTCAAAGTGACGTGTTGTATGCGGACTTATTTGTTGTGTTTATAAGACAAACTTATGCAGATTTTTAATTATATGTAAGCAGATTTTCAAGTTCTGCGGAATGTATCACATGCATTAAAAATAGTGGTGTAATGCTTCGCTCGAATATCGCGCGTTTTAGCTTTCAACTTTGCGCGGATTTCGCGCGTTTTAGTTTTCGACTTCGTGTGGATTTCGCGCGTTTTAATTTTGAAATTATTCGTAACAACCCTGTATTTGAAGACATAAAAAATTCTCTCAATTAGACCGTGAGAGCCGTCCATAATTTTTTTTCTAGTTCATCAGTGGTTCACGATAATTTTTTGCAACATACAATTTAGTTGCAGCTGAGTATTATTCTTGATAAACATTTGCAGTCCTCAGCAGTTGAGAGCGACTATAAAATGCTTCTTTCCTTATTCAATAACTTTTCCTTCATTTCAAATAACAAAACAAGGTTTTACTACACTATTTAAAGCAGAAATAACACCATTCATGTCGACGGATGCCATCGCCATAAGCTGACATTTGCTACATCCTCCTCGCACAACTCTTAACCCATTCGAACATTTGAATAAACATCACGTTAACGATAATGAGATGGTTTCAAACTGTTACGGAAGGAAACCTTCGAGGGCGATGACATCCTGCATGCATCCAGATCGTGCAGTATTTGATCCTCCGGCACCACTTCCAGTAGATTTCCGCGTCCCACTTCCGTCGCGTCTCGCTTCATTAGTAGAGGTCATTTGCGGGCGGTAGGCCAGCTGCACGATGTGCAGTCCTGTACTCGCCTCACTGAGGCCGTTTTCAATGGAGTCTGCACGTTTTTTCCCCCCGAAGACAACTGTGTAATAATTATAATCGTTTACTCATAAATAGACCTCCCCCCACCGGCTCTACCAACAAACTGGAACCAAACTCACCCAGGAACCAGTGTGGGATAGGAAAAGTTTTCGCTTTCAATCAAGTGCATTTTGTTTTTGTGCTCGTTCGGTCATTAGCGATGGGGGCGGAGACAAGAAGGATCGCAGGTCTGTTGGTCGGGTTTTGCCAGGCCAGCAACCGTAATCCTATTTGCATTCTCTTCAGTTTTTTCCCTTTCGAGAGAGGTTATCTTACCGACCCGCGCATTGACTACTAAATTATTTTTAAGTCCTATCAAAGGAGGTCCAAACCGAACCGCGCGATCGTGGCCGGTTCGGCTCTCGGCTTGTGAAACTTTCCGCACCCTTTGAACCCCAAACCTCGTTGTCATTCCCCAGGTCCGCCAGGTGGACGGATTTACCACAACCGCCCCGCTCGAATATCTCGAAGTTGGCTCATTTTTCTTTCGTCAAAACCAAGTTGCCAAGAAGCATCACGATTTTTTCTTCAAAGAATGGAAAAGAAAAAGAATCCAGCCGACCAACCAGCAAGCAAACGTTGACCAAGTTGACCGAAAGAAACCGAGGGAAAAAAGCGAGCTGCTTTCATACAAACAACGTTCAGAAAGAACTACAACCAACGCGAGATGGAATGTGCAAGGATCCTGCTGAAAAGAAAAAAAAACAGGTTTTTTTCGCCGGTTCATTAAACAGTTTACGAGCTTAATCTCTTGAGAAATTTTAAATTTATAATTTTTACTCGTAACTTCAAATTGAATGCCGAAGAACTGCAACAACAGACAAGCGGTAGGAACTACGGCGAGACTGCGACGAACATTGAAACAGGATACCGAAAGGTAAACTGCATCAGAGATTAGTGAGCGATGCTGAGGTAAATTCGGTTGCTTCTTGAGCATGGTTCGTAGTCTCGTTCAGTGAGGGAAAGGTAGGGGGCGAAGGGTATCTTGCAGTAGCTGCAACGGTTTTGGCGGTTTTCGAAGATGAAATTTTCTCAAGTGATCATTCTGTGACAAAAGATTTAGTTGGTAAAAAAAAACTCATTGAAATTCAATCCAAAGTCGTAAAATGCCAACAGTAAAAACTAAAGAACATATTTGAGACTGAGGTGATTGACTTTGTAAACATGGACTTGTAGTTTGGAATATTTTTGTGATATTGACTATTAAAAATACTGTTGTCTTATTTACCATTTCAGAACAAGGAACCTAAAAATACAATTTTCTTATCAAATGTAAAAATATTCATGTTTTTCACTAAAATTAAAACAATTCTAAAAATCACATCAGATCCAGAGTCCATTAAACGGCCCTTTTCAAAGCTCAAAAATGCTCGAAAAAATAAAATTAAAGGAACTTTTAAAAATTACATCACATCCAGAATAGTACGAATTGTGTAATCAATCCTAAAAAATTAAACGGCCCTTTTCAGGGCCACTAAAATGCTCGAAAAAATACAATGAAAGCAACTTTTAAAAATTACATCACATCCAGAGTAGTTCGATTGGCGGAATCAACCTTAACAAATTTAAACAGACTTTTCCAGGGCCACTGAAATGCTAAAAAAATACAATTAAAGCAACTTTTAAAAATTACATCACATCCACAGTAGTTCGATTGGCGGAATCAACCCTAACAAATTAAACGGCAGTTTTCAGGGTCACTAAAATGTTCAAAAAATGTAATTAAAGAAACTTTTAAAAATTGCATCACATCCAGAGTAGAACAATTGACGGAATCAACCCTAACAAATTGAACGGTCCTTTTCAGGGCCACTAAAATGCTCAACAAAATACAATTAAAGCAACTTTTAAAAATTGGCGGAATCAACCCTAAAAAATTGAGCAGCCCTTTTCAGGGCAACTAAAATTCTAAAAAAAATACAGTTAAAGCAACTTTCAAAAATTACATCACATCCAGAGTAGTTCGATTGGCAGAATCAACCTTAACCAAATAAAACATCCCTTTTCAGGGCCTCTAGAATGCTCAAAAAATACAATTAGAGCAACTTTTAAAAATTGCATCACATCCAGAGTAGTTCAATTGGCGGAATCAACCCTAACAAATTAAGTGGCCCTTTTCAGGGCCACTAACATGCTCAAAAATACAATTAAAGCAACTTTTAAAAATTACATCACATCCAGAAGATTTCGTTTGTCGGAATCAACCCTAACAAATTAAACGGCCTTTTTCAGGGCAACTAGCATGCTCAAAAAATACAACTAAAGCAACTTTTGAAAATTACATGACATCCAGAGTAGTTCGATTGGCGGAATCAACCTTAACCAAATAAAACATCCCTTTTCAGGGCCTCTAGAATGCTCAAAAAATACAATTAGAGCAACTTTTAAAAATTGCATCACATCCAGAGTAGTTCAATTGGCGGAATCAACCCTAACAAATTAAGTGGCCCTTTTCAGGGCCACTAGCATGCTCAAAAAATACAATTAAAGCAACTTTTAAAAATTACATCACATCCAGAAGAATTCGTTTGTCGGAATCAACCCTAACAAATTAAACGGTCCTTTTCAGGGCAACTAACATGCTCAAAAAAATACAATTAAAGCAACTTTTGAAAATTACATGACATCCAGAGTAGTTCGATTGGCGGAATCAACCCTAAAAAATTAAACGGCCCTTTTCAGGGCCACTAACATGCTAAAAAAAATACAATTACTGCAACTTTTTAAAATTACATCACATCCAGAGTATTTCGTTTGGCGGAATAAACCCTAACAAATTTAACGACCCTTTTCAGGGCCACTAAAATGCTCAAAAAAATACAATTACTGCAACTTTTAAAAATTACATCACATCCAGAATAGTTCGGCAACTAAAAGTCTCAAAAAAATATTTTCGAATTACATTAGTATTTTTTTGCATTGCATAACGAAATTGTGGAATACAATCACCAACGCTGCTTAAATATTCGAAACAAAAAATTAACATAATGGTTTTGATTATAGTTGTGTAGTCCTACGTCAAAAGTTTGACCGCACAGGCCGTTGTTGTTTATTTTTCTACCAAATGAGTTAGGATTTTGAGATCAGCATTTCGCTACTTATTAGTTGGTTGAGGTAACCAAAGATTGTATAATTAATCTGGACATAAAAAATCTATATCTTGATATAAAATTCTTAGAATTTCATTTAAAAGCTGTTCTGCTATTAATTTCAAATTCCGGTATGTTTTTAAAATGAATAAAATTTGCACGCGTTGTGAGTCGACTCTAGCCTCAATCGCTTTTTCTTCAAATAACCCCAATATTATTTGATCGGACAACATTCTTTTTTACGAAATTCATCATGTTCTATCACGAATGTGCCACTTGACAGTTTGTGTATGTTTGTCAGATTTGGCCAAAACTTGACCCGAGGTCGAACACAATTTTTCATACCTATTTTCTAGTGAAACTTCGAGCTCATAGCCTCCTTTTTAATGACGACTTCAGTTTCCGGTCCGTAGCTTCAAATCGCTTGCCAATTCGTAATGAGAAGTTGAGTTTTTGGTTCGTTACCTCAAAATAAGCTAGGCTCGGAACTCGAATCTAGATCTGGATTCTGGAACATAATTCGATTTCTAAAATCGGTTTTCTAAACTACTTTTTAGAATTCAGTATCCGAATTATATTCATATATTCAGTTTTGGAATTCATTTCCAGAATTCATTTGAACCTTCAATTTCGATTCTGGAGTTAAATTTTGAAACTGAACTCAGTTTCTTAATTAAGATTTGCAGTAAACGTTCAGAGTTCTGTTTTAGAACCTAGACTCAGCTTAGAATTTTTTTTGCGTTGTTTGTTTCGCCGGTTTAGGTGACGGTGTACAATATTTAACCCACTTTATCCTATAACTCCGGAACCGGAAGTCGGATCCGCATGAAACTCAGAAATTCCGTATGGAACCGTAAGGCCTTTCATTTGAATCAAAGTTTGTCAAAATCGGAAAACCTAGTGAATTTATTTGACACATACACACACAGACATTGCTCAGTTCGATGAACTGAGTCGAATGGTATATGACACTTGGCCCTCCGGGCAAATTTCTACTAGTCGATTTTCCAAGTGATTGCATAACCTTTCTACATAAGAAAGACAAAACAAACCACAAATACTACTGGTTCTTAGATTGGCAAAACTCCTGCTGCTGAATATTGCCACAGGTTCGGATAATAATGCTCTTACTCCGGTTGGTGGCTAAACGTGAAAAATCGAAAATTGAACAAAAATAAGGGCGGGTGGGTAATGTCAGAGACATAACTGGAAAACGTGAATACGAACAAAATTGACTTGATTCTATCAGACTTCCGAATACCAATAATCAATCAACTTATTGTATGAATTTTGCAACTTTTACTGCTTCGCTACCAGAATTGTATAGTAATTTATGATAAACGTTTTCTAATACACAAATAGCTCTGAACAAATTAGAGTAAAACAATATTAGGTTTAGTTTTTGCAATGACTGTGTGGAAATATATATTAGAGAAGCCAAATGAATGAAAAACTTACAGAAAAGATGATTTTTTGAAAAAAGATACGCTCAGAGACAGGATTAAAACCTGTGTTTTTATGCATTCCGTACATACGCGCTACCATTTCGCCACTCTGAACCTTGTTATAGACACTCTAAAACGCAGTCAGACATGGTAGAACGTACATCGAACATGATCTAAATCCTGTCCGTCTTCCGATCGATACCATACATCAAAACATCTTCTCTGTTCATCCAACACTAGTCTTCTCGCTCTATACCTATTTTCCGCTCCAGCACTGAGTAGGAGGGTGTATTTATAATCGGTTGTCACCTTCTCCACTGGTGCCAGTCGCTCGTCAGCGATAGACCCTATGCCTCTATGGTTGAAAGACGGACGGGATGAAGACCATGTTCGATGTACGCTCCATCATGGTTAACCGTGTTTTAGAGCTGTGTCTATCACGGGGTTCAGGGTTTAGAAATGGTAGCGCGTATGCACGAAAATCCAAAAAATCATCTTTTCTGATAAGTTTTCCATTCATTTGGCTTCTCCAATATATGCTTCCACTCAGTAATTGCAAAAACTGAACTTGGTTACGCCGACCTTACGTCAAACCAACTAAAATTAATAAATGTTATGTTTGTTTTTTTTTCTTTAAGAATTTCATACTGAGTGAAGGAGAGCCTCTCATAGTTCTTTGGGAATGTTTTATGGGTCAAAAAGGAACCGATTTGTGAAATTTGTTCGATGTTTACAACTGTGGAGTACTTTTTGTCACCATTCTGGACATTCAGGAACAGGAACTGGATTAACGAACTAAATTCTGAACCTGGGGTTGGCTCCGGAATCAGTTGCAAAATTCAGGTTTTGAATTCAGATCAAGAACTCAGTTCATGAATTTTGTTCTCGAACTGAAAATTCTCTCACTGAATTTCCGATGATATAGAGAAAAATTATGTTGCTCTGTTTAATACAACTAGAGATATTCGTGATTAGGTTCTACCCATTCTTGAACTGGGTAAATTTTGAAAAGTCGTCCAATAGTAAAGCAAGTCATGTTCACAGCAAAAAACTAATTTCTCAATATGGATGACGTACGTGGAAGCAGATTTACGGCAGCTTCCAAAATTCGTTTTGTTTTTCACTGTTTATCATAAGTTTGATGTCCCAGAAGAAACAATAGCAAGCAGATGTTAATATTTGCTTTAAATACATGATTTGGCAAGCAATTTGTTCGTGTGGAAAACTGAGCATTCCTCTTGTGACAATCGGGATGATCAACGGTATGTAAAGGGTGATTTTTTTACAGGTATTTTTTGGCAACACTGTTTTTGACAGATCACGCGGGAACCGTGTATTGTGTCATTGTTAGACTGTAATGTAATCATGGAAGGGAGCTGGCAAAGTTGGTGAAAGATCCACTATTTTATCGAAAAATTGTGTTTAGTGACGAAGCTCATTTCTGGTAAAATGGATACGTGTCAACAATCAAAATTTTTGCATCTGGAGTGAAGACCAGCCAAACATCAGCCGATATGTTGGAGAGTGTGCGCCAGAACTAGACCTTACGCATGGGCTATCGAAAGCGGAACATTAAATTTTATTGATCGTTCTATCAATTTCAATAAAGATACAATCAATTTTCTTACATTTTTCGTGTTTCATTTGAAAATCAAATCCTGTACCTCTTATAAAATATGTATATATGTAAAAGAATGCCTCCAAAAGCATCTAGTTTCATTTCTAAGGTTACACCGTGGTTCTACGCATTCCTGGTCGGATTTAGCTTCGTGCCAGGCCAATAAAGTAAATCTCCGAAACGCACTGGAATTATGGTCGATTGATGAACACTGGGTGATTATGAAACAGACACTTCGGAAACATCCTAAGCAAGTAAAATCTGAGTAAGATATGAAAATAAAAACCTTCTGTAATCCACCTAGTGGTGTAATGGTGGCTTTCTCATATTACTTATATTTTCAAAAATATCACTATAAGATTCTGTTAACAATTTTTTTCCAATCTTGAATAAAATAAGAAACTTTCTTTGGGTATGAACTAACATAACTTTTGCAATTAAAATTTTTCTTTATTTTGCATCGTCGCACTAAATGATTAAACACACTTTATCCTATAGTTCTGGAGCCGGAAGTCGGATTCGGATGAAATTAAACAGCAACCTATGAGATTATAGGAACTTTTATTTGAGCCTGTTTGTGGAAATCGATCAAGTCATTTATGTGAAAATTGCCCAAACTTTCACACCGTCATTCACTAGTAATCCATGGGACTATGAGCTTTTTTAATTTATGAGTGACATTATTTGACACATACAAACACACACACAGACACATGCATTGCTCAGCTTGATGAGCTGTGTCGAATGAGAAAGGCAATAAGTGTACTTTTATAGAAAAGCATCGTTATCATGATCTTGTAATAACACTAACAATTAGGTACAAATAAAAGAATTAGAAATGTACATTTTTTTTCACCTGAAAAAAATAAATTTTAATGCAGTAACCTTCCACGCTATACGAAATTGAACAAAGCACGCTGCGAACGGAGCCAAGCCGGTGGTGTTTTCTTCTTCCGTACCGGTTTTGCATCGTCATTTTGAATGACGATTTGAATGTTTTGACACTCATCGCCCTATAATTTCTGAACCGGAAGTCGGATCTGGATGAAATTGCGCAGTATATTTCAAGACAATGAGAGCTTTAATTTGATTCATGATTCGTGCAAATCGGCTTTACCGTTGCTGATAAATCAAAGTGTTGCCCGTTTTTGAAGATTTTCTTCACTATTATCGGTCCTTTCGGAAGCGGAAACCGAGGACAAGTAGTCACGAAGATGTTTTATATATTCACTAACTAACAAGATCTGCCAACTAAATGACTTTAGCAGTAAGTTTTATGAAAATGTGCACCTCGTTCCGCTATCGCTAGTGAGAAAATATTAATGAAATTGAAAATTCTCACTAATCGCACTGTAATACCGGAACCGACAGCCGAATTTGGATCATTTTTTCTGGGACTTTTTAAAGAATTTCTAGGCCTTTCATTTGTTTCTTAATTTGTGAAAGTAGGTTAGGAAATTTCCGAGAAAATTGAGTTTGCATTTTTTAATAAGTTTGCACATATTTGCTTGTAATTCCGGAACCGGAAGTCGTATCCAAATAAAACACAATAATTTTTATGGGGCCTTAAGACCTTTCTATTCTCATATAAAAACTATAGGCAAAAAAATGTTAGTCAAAGCTTTATGCAAAACCTTATGAGTAGTATTAAGAAGAAAGTTAATGCATCTGAAAGTGGAATTGAAGTTAAATAAAACAAACACAGAAAGATATCTTTGATTTGATTCCCTGAACGTTGGGAGATGATCGATTAAATGGGTGAATTTTGACGAATATTTTCTTGTAATGCAATTCATTTCTGTACTCCCTTTTATTCGATTTTATGCGTCGTTTTGCCTCTCGAAAAAACACCTCCACTGTGTTCTTTTTTGTATTAATTTTTCATTAAATTGTTCTCTTTCAAAAGGAAAAGAGGTTTTCAATTTAGTTAAAGCGAAATTCTCTATTCTACGGAAGCAAGTGAAATCTCAATATCAATATTCAAATTATTTATGAAATTGGACTAGGAAAACACCATTCGTGACTCAAATTTAACTCTTATAATTGCCCGTACCTCTAAAACATAAAGCATTCGAAAGTCTCAACTTTAAACAAAGAATCTTTCGTCAAATTTCCTTGAAAACCACACTGCCATCAAGACGACGACGACGACGACGACGACGTGTTCAAGTGTATAATTACAAAACAAAACAAAAAAGAAGTAACGCCCCGGCACTGCACATGGCAATTGCAAAACGCATTCCCAATCAACACCCGCAGGAACTCGCATTAGGAGGGAGTACATAACTCTTCAGACCAGTTGACATGCCAACATTAAATTCAATTAATACCCCCCCTTTCCCTCACCCGTCCTTCGCTTTGTGCAAGGCGAATCCACTCGTTTGTTCTAGTTGCCATTCGAATACTGGTTGACTGGCTTTCCTGGCTGGGTGTTGAACCAAATCTACGCCGCAGAGAATGTTTCGGTTCGACACGCCAACGCCGACTCGGTAGAACGATCCTACCGAGGATCGGGTGTTCAGTCAGACGATGCTGCTGCTGCTGCCCTCTAGGAGATAAAACTGATCCGAACCAACCAACCAACTCTCGGCTCGGCTCCAGGAGTAAGCTTAAACTATGCTTGCGGGTTGACCCGACAGTCCTCGCCAACCACGTTGTTCACCGCCGATCCGTGCTTATCTCGGCAGCGGCATCATTGGCAGTTTCGCCCGTTTCTTGGGCTGTGTGAGGCGCGTACGGTGACTTCGAAGAAATCCCACTCCAAGAATGGCGCATGGCTGGAGAGGGAACGGCGTAAACGGAGCACTTAAAATAGTTTGTGCAACTATAATAGCGTTTGATAGTTTTCTGCCCCCGGGGGGCTGTTCGACAAACCAACAATCCGGCCGATGAACGGTGATTCTGCCACAAAAACAAACCACAATCGGCGGCGGCGACGATGGTGAAAGGATGGCGAAGACGCAAAGATGCAGGCAGTGATGATTCCCATTAGTGGTTCGGCCGAACGGGAAGGTGGCGACGGATGACGTTGGTTTTTTTTTTACAATATACCCCGAATGTTGCAATTCGGTCAGGTTGGGGTTTATAATGGGGCAGATTACGTTGCAGAGAAACAAAACCACATCAGTGCAGAGTATTTTTTCGAAAACCACAGCGTGTTCGCCTTGGTCACCGAAATGCCCGTTGTTTTTTGTTTTTCGTTGTTGCATTCCTAAAGACTGCATAAATAGCTCGATTTCATTACACATTAACAGATAATGTAACCCATTTTCCAAACGAAACCAACAAGCGAAAACAGGGAAAAAAATGGCAATCTCACCGAACATCCAAGCAAGCCCCGACCCGATGATCATCAGTTCCTCTGTCCTGTCGAGCAATTGAGAACCGCGCTGCTGAAAAATGCATACCCAATATCCATTCATCAAACTCGGATAACGTTTTGTGACGCATCCCGTCTGCCTGCAAGCGCAACTGCCAATCATCAATCATTGCAGGACCTGGCCTCACGTTCAACGGAACCGATATAGCGAACCACACCAAGAAGATATGGATGACAGGCAGGCAGGCAGACTACTCTGGAGGATCGAAGAAAAAAAATATTGATTGATTCCCGCTTGATGACAGGATGTGAACCATTTTTGCGATGTGGGCCCAGTGTCTCTTCTGCGTCGGGACGTGGTTTTGTAGGTTCAAAACTTTGCGATTCCGCGCATTGCTTTCTACAAACACGCCGCAACAAACCGCAAATTACTTCACTTATAAACCGCCGAATGAATGCCGGTAGATGCCGGATTGCGGCAATTGAGTGTCTATGCAGAGAACTACACACACACACACACACATACGGGTTTGATCGACTTTCGCTTTGCACTGCTTGCAAACTCCCCGGAAGATGGATGTGTTTGCAACTGGGACCACCGGAGCGAATGGTGATGATGCAAATTTTTGATTAATTTTATAGGATAACAATTTGACGCTGGCAGGATATGACCTGCTGAGCTTAGAACCAGTGAAAATGGCGCTCGGTTTTGAGGTTTGCCACGCTATATGTAAATGTTTTTGAAAATCATACACTCGCCAAAAATTTTTAAAATAACTCGTGACATAAACCTACACTCTTAGAAAAAAAACATTAAATTTACGCTTGACGTAAATTCAAGTATGCCGTAATTTCTTCGGCGATGCCACGATATTACATCTACTAACATGTAAACATAAATTTTGTGTCCTGTATCGATGTAAGCTTCAGCTAAATTAACTGTAAAGTTAATTATATGACTCATCTTTACATGCTTTGTATTGTGAATTTAGGTGAATCGCGATGCTTCCTTTATGTGCATCTAAAAAGATGTAACTTTTTCTAAGTGTGTAAGCATGCAGTATTCTTAACAGTAATGACTTAATATTACATCGATGAACCTTTAAATCTGAACTTTCTGTCTGCTTCGATGTCATATTCAGTCAAATTAGTTGTGAAATTTTGGACATGAAACATTTTTACATCTTCTGGGATGCAAATTTTGATCGATTACGACGTTCCACAGTGGGAAAAAATCGATGAAAACCCACAAAGAGTTCTGTAACTCATGAACTAATTGAGATAGGTCAACAAACTAAAGCGTTTCTTATGTAAAAATGTCCAAAAAATTCAATGGAATAATATACAATGGCCGCACGAATCGCCATCTTGCTCGTTTTACCCCAAATGTACAGCAGTTTTGGGGTTTCCTATAACATTCGCTCAGTAACTTGAAAAGAAGTAGAGTGCGGTATTCTGGAATAGCCTACTTTCATGTGAAAAAGTTTGGAGAATCGATTAGAAGAACCCACACTGGCGGCACGAAACGTTTTGATGACTATTATACCGAGAATTAGGGACGTTTTACAATAAGATATCATGAAATGGAAGAAATGAGGTAAAATAGTCACCAGAACGTTTCTTGCGGCCAGTATAAGTTCTGGCATTCGATTCTACAAACTTTTTTCACATAAGATAAGCTAGATTTAGTAAACTTCCCATAAGTTTTACCGAGATTTAAAGACGATTTACAATAAGATATCATGAAATGGAGAAATGGGGTAAAATAGTCAGGAAAATGTCTCGTGCGGCCAGTGTAGGTTCTTCCATTCGATTCTCCAGACTTTTTTACATAATAAATGATAGTTTTCGTATGCTTTCAACGTGGTTCACTTAAGACTTAAGGGTGATTTAGATGAAAATTTCACATATTGGAGGAATTGGGGTAAATAGCCACCAAAATGTTTCGTGTGGCCAGTGTACACTCTCCCATTCGATTCTCCAGACATTTTTACATAAAATCAAGCTATTTCAGTAGACCACACTCGATTTCTTTTCAAGTTACAGAACAAACACTACAGAAAACCCTAAAACTGCTGGGCATTTGGGGTAAAACGAGCAGGATGGCGATTCGTGCGGCTATTGAAAACCATTCCATTAAATTTCTTGGATTTTTTTACATAAGAAACACTCTCGTTTGTTGTCTTTTTCCATGGTTCCCGATTTCTTTGCGGGGTTCCTGGTTTTTTTTCGCACTGTGCGTTCCTTTCATGTGCATTTATCGAGACGTAAATTTACATGTTTTTTTTCGTACTGTGTAACGTTCGTTTCGGTTGTTGCTAAGCCGGTTCCTTTTGATTACTGCAGAACTTGTGAAATTACACCTAGTGGTGTAATAATGTCTTTCTCAAATTACTTAATTGTTTTTCACATTATTTCCATAACGAAAATCCATGGTTGACGAATATTTGGAAGATATGAGCAAACATCATTTTTATGGAACGTCTCAAGAATGGAATGCATAAGCTTAATGTTCTACTCTTTTATCAATTTGATTGAGGAACGGTGTTTGTGAATTGCGACGCATATGATGTAAAAGATTTATCGATAGTTTCCTTCGCACCCGACAAATGCTGCATTTTTAATGGTTCGTAATGGAACGTCGAAAATCTGCTCTGTTATCACTTGGAACAAACACGTTGAATCACGAGCTATCCTACACTCTGAGAAATTAATGAAATTTACGCTGAACGTAAATTCAAATGTGCCGTAATTTCTTCGGTGATGACACAATATTACATCTACTAACATGTAAATATAAATTTTGCGTCTGTATCGATGTAAACTTCAGCTCGATTAACTGTGAAGTTAATGATATGACTTATCTTTACCTGCTTTGTATTGTGAATGTCAGTGAATCGCGACGCTCCTTTTATGTGCATCTATGAAGATGTAACATTTTCTAAGTGTGTACACTCCAGAAAAATGTGAATTTTACAGGTGACTTAATGCCTCATACGATGTAATTTATAAAGACCTAATTTGTCAAATGACCGAAAATTTTAGTTGTAATGACTTGATGTTAGCTTTAATTTTACGGGTTTCGACTGTAACTTGCGTTCTGCCAGCAGGTGCGACTGTATGAGTTTAAATGCACCTTTTACCAACCAAGCAGATGTATGCTTCTGTGGCTCAGTCGATTAACATACGTACTTGCGTTCCAATGATTCTCGGTTCAATTCGCGTCGGTTGCTATCAGTATTCTTTTTTTTTTATTTAAATGAATTTTTTGTCATGGAGTTTTAGACACAATATTAAATGTTCTTCGACGTAAATTTGCGTGAACTGCGACGCTCCATTTATGTGCATCTAATAAGATGTAAAATCACAGGTTTTTTTTTAAGTGTGTAGGTTCTTTAGCGCACAAGAAAGTAATCGAAACTTCGAAAAAAAACCTGTGATTTTACATCTTATTAGCTGCACATAAATGGAGCGTCGCAGTTCACACAAATTTACGTGGAAGAACATTTAATATTGTGTCTAAACTTCCGTGATAGCGAACACCGCGACTTGAACCGCGATTCATTGAATCACAAAGTTTGTCCGTTAATCGCCCAAACCACAGAAGTACTCAACTGCTAGGCAGGTGAATGGTTCATATAGATTCATATAGTACTAGCAGACTGCAAGTTACAGTTGAAACCAGTAAGATTCAAGCTAATCTAACATTAAGTCATTACAAATGAAATTTTCCGTCATTTAACAGATTAGGTCTATATGAAATACATCATATGAGAGATTAGGTCACCTGTAAAATTCAATTTATACAACTAAGCTATCGAATTGGCAATGTTCTCCAGAGATGCCAGATAAAAATTTCAAATATCTTCAGACAGGGTTGCAAAAGTCTGTATATTCGAAAACAAACCTGCAGTTAGCAAGTATGTCTTGCTGGCAGCTATTTCTCTATAAAGTATAACACGCACTCTCAGAAAAATTTGCATCTTGATAGATGCACATAAAAGGAGCGTCGCGATTCACTTAGATTCACAATTCAAAGCATGTAAACATAAGTTTATCATTAACTTGACAGTTCATTGAGCTGAAGCTTAGATCGATACAGACGCAAAATTTATTTTTGCATGTTAATAGATGTGATTTTGTGTCATCGCCGAAGAAATTACGGCATGCTTGAATTTACGTCGAGCGTAAATATCATTTTTTCCTGATAGTGCGCTAAACTGACTTGACGAGCAAAAAAAAGGTCGAAACAATTTCAAAAGTCTGTAAATTTTAACGAAAGTCTGCGAAAAACTCGATTTTCAAAAGTCTGCACAACAAAAAATGTCTGCAGCACTATGTACGAAATCTGCAGATTTACAGACAAATCTGCAGATGTGGCATCTCTGATGTTCTCAGCGTTTGACATTTGCATCAGCGCTGCCAACTTTATCGAATTTTCGTTTTTTTTATTGATTCTTGTACTCGATACAGGAGTACAGATCACGCCTTTTTTTGAGAACGGCCAATAAGCCATCCATCAACATTCACTTTGAAGTATAATTTCGAATGACTCGGCACTCGCTGAGAGTAAGTCACAATAGTAAACGGCAGAGTAAAATTTTCTCTTTCGTCTGGTGTTAAATTTAATACTCTATCTTTCATAGCTCGCTTGCAATTTCTTTCCAAAGGGGAAATTGACAGGTGGCTTATTGGCCGTTCTAAAAAAAACGCGTGAGATATGCTCTTTTAAAATACCGATAATTCAATTTTCATACAAAAAATACCAATTTTCTGTTTTTGTGTTCGGTTCCCTAGGGTTAAACTAGGTTGAGCTTTTTTTTTGCTCGCAAAACCAGTATCCTCAATAAACCGATTTCAGATTTTTCGATATACACTCCAAAAAAAATTTGAATTTTGCAGGTGACCTAATCCCTCATACGATGTAATTCATAAAGACCTAATTTGTCAAATGACTGAACATTTTATTTGTAATGACTTAATGTTAGATGAGCTTGAATTTTACTGGATTCGACTGTAACTTGCGTTCTGCTAGCTGGTGCGACTGTATAAATTTAAATGCATCTTTTACCAGCCAAGCATGCTTCTGTGGGTCAGTCGATTAACAGATGTCCTTGCGATCGAATGATTCTCGATTCAACTCGCGGCGGTTGCTATCAGTATTCTTTTTTTTTATTTCAATGAATTTCATGTCATGGAGTCTTAGACACAATATTAAATGTTCTTCGACGTAAATTCGAGTGAACAGCGACGCTCCATTTATGTGCATCTAATAAGATGTAAAATGACAGGGTTTTTTTAAGTGTGTAGATATTGACAGATAGATTTTTCCACCAAATACAGATTATTGAAAAAAAAACAGTTGGCAGCTATGATTTGCATAGTAAATATGATGTTGGTAACACTGAGGAGTGCAGCAACTTTATCATCATTGTTGCCAGTTTCATGGAGGACCGTGGATGTGCGACCAAAAAAAAAGGTTGTCACTGTCATGTCTGCAATTTGTCTGTGATACGATAGCAGAAAGAAATGATTGTCAAGTACATTGCAATAAACGCTACACAGCAAAAAAATTACGTTATTTACAGGTGACGCAAATCTACATATGACACAATTCATAGAACGTACTCCGTGAAATGACGGAATTTTACAAGAATGATTTTAATATACGCCCGTATTTCAAGCAAACGTGTAAATTTACATGTTTTAGCACTTAAACGTATGTCAGAGTGAATAAAATATTTGTTATATTTACTGTAAAATTGAATTATTTTTGACGCTCATATATGTCGGTCTCAGAAGACGCAAAATTTACACGATTTTTTCTGGGTGTGTACCTCTAAACAAAAGGTAGCTGTCATTTTCAGATTCGATTTACTAACTTTCTCATTTCTTTGCGCTTTGATTTCTTATCATTTTCATATATAGAGTTTGAATACAGAATTTTGATCTCCTGATACAGATTTACAGGAGCAAAGGAGCTGGTGTTTTCTTCTTCCGTACCAGCAAATACCGATGCGTACCGGTTTTGCATCGTCATTTTGTATGACGCCCTATAATTTCGGAACCGAAAATCGGATCCAGATGAAATTTCACAGCATTTTTTAAGACAACTGACAGCATTAATTCGAATTAAGATTTGTGAAAATCGGTTCAACCATTGCTGAGAAATCTAAGTGAGTTCCGTTTTTGGAGCTTTTCTTCACTACTATCAGATCATTTGTCAGACCCAAAGTAGATTTATAATTCCACCGACTAGCAAGATCTGAGAACTAGATGAATTTACCAGTAAGTTTTACAGAAATTTCTACCTCGTTTCACCAGCAATTGTTAACAAAAATACTCATGAAATTGAAAATTATCACACTTATCGCGCTGTAATACCGGAACCGCAAGTCGGAGAACAATAAAATTCAATAGTAAGCTATGGTACTATAAGATCTTTCGTTTGAATCTTAGTTTGTGAATATCGGTTCAGCCACCTCCGAGAAAATTGAGAAATTGATTCGAAATTTACAACTGTTGAGTACTTTTTACCATCATTTATTTATCGAAATCGAGAAAGTGGTAGTGAGCTCACTTCGTCACCGTCCCTTGTAGTCAATTTTTTTTGCAAGTAGCGATTCGTTAGCAATGCTATCTTTCATATCTTATTGCAAACTTAAATTGTGTTGCAAAATTATCATCGACTGCATATTTTACTAAGAACGTTTTACTTTACTATGCCTTTTCCAAATTCGCCCTGTGGAAGAATGGGTAAAACTCAAACGTGAATAAATCGAGTTGTACTAGGCGGTTCTAGGCATAGGGCGCTGATCTTACAAACCAGTTGTCGTATGTTCAAGCCCCGACCTGGAAGGATTCGTAGTGTCGGTAGAATCGTAGCACCAGCCATGCAATGGTTCTGTACACTCTGAATTGGCTGCGAAGTCTGTTGAAACAGAAGGTCAAATTCCACTACAGGAATGTAATACCAAGGCTTTGCTTTTACTAAACGCAACAACATAATTCTTTCACAATGCTATCAGATATATGATCAGCAACTTTTGAATAAATTTTTAACAGTGTGAGAAAACCTTACATAACAAAACAAATCAAGTTTTCTAGATTTTTTTGCACACGGACGAAGGTTTTGAGGTAGTCTCAGTCCCGATGGTCAACTGGACGAGTATAAAACGTAAACCATGATCGAAAACCGAACATTTCCTATTATTTCTGATACTCGGAACTGAACGTCGTTGTGACTGTGAGGACCTTCCGGTAGCTGCTACAGGCCTTCTACGTGGTATTAAGCACTCAGATTACGCTCTCATTCGCATTTCGTACCTCGTGTCGACCAGCTGACTATTCAATCAGCAACAGCAGCTTATCAGTAATCGCATTCTGCTTCTGAATACTGGATCTGGCTTGGGGAACTGAGATTTGTTTTGTATTTAGGAACAAAATTCTGAAACTGAACAGCAAAACTGAATTCAGAGCTTAATTTCAAGTTTATAATTTAGTACCAGAATTCAGTTTCAGATTTTAGTTCCAGATTACAGGTTCAGAAATAAAAAATATGACTATGAAACTGAATCCTGATTCTGAATTCTGGAACTGGTTTCTTGACTTGATTTTGAAACTGAATTCAGTTCGTTTATTCAGGTTCGGAATTCAAGTTCAAAATTCAGTTCTACAACTTCTGGATTCTGAAAATGAGCTAAGTTTCATAATTCTAAAACTAAACTCATGAACTAAATTCTTGATCTAAATTCCGAATCAGAATTTTTCAACTCAATTCAGAACAAGCTCATATTCAAAATTTAGATCTTGTATTCAGTTTCAGTTCTTGAGTCTTGGTCCAGAATTCAGGTTCTGGGAGTAATTATTCCGCAGATTGGTTATTTTTAAAACCGTCAATACGTTTTCAAAGGATTATGCAAAATTTTCCTCTACTGAGTATGTAAATCCATTAAAAAAACTACTATAACATTGTTTGTTGTATTTTCTCACACTCATTTGTTCCGCGTTATTTAATTGTATGGTAGAATATGATAGTCATCGATAAGTACGGCTGTCTCAGTCTTATAATACCAACGAATGTTGTTTACTGTCCGACGTTTCGGCCTTTGGTGTATTTTCCTTGAAAAAAAGCCTTCACTAAAGGCCGAAACGTCGAACTGTAAACAACATTCGTTTGTATTATAAGACTGGGACAGCCGATTTTTTTCCCAACCAGTCTTTCTGTCGCTATGAACGAACTGTTAGGAAGAACCAGTTCCGTCACATTGATGACAGTTGATTTGGTCACATTCAACAATTTCATCAACTTGACGAGCATGTATCTCGGATTTTAGCAATGCACGAGCGAAGTTTTGACGCGTTGCTTCTCTTGCTTCAAGGCAATTGAAGAGCAAATATCAGAACATCCAACACAGATCTTTGAAGGGGTTTGTAAGTTTTGCTGATGCACGATGAAGAAAAAAAGCGTCAAGTTGATGTTGTCCAATTTTTGATCGTAACACCCTTTATTAGAGTTTGAACAATTTCATCACACTTTTCCTTAACACAATCTGTATCTAACTAATCTCAATATGTTTGTACAATTTCGCATCCATACATGTGTATTGTGAAGGTTGATTTTTACCGTGAAAACTTTTATATTCTTCGGTATAATCTCCATCTAGAGCGATACACTTGACGTATCGGTCCTCCAAAATTTTGAAACAAAAAAAGATTTGTCAGATAGGCAATTAAAATAGGCTTCCGTTTCTGCAATGACCTCAGCATTCGACGAAAATTTCTTTCCCTGGAGAAACCGCTTTCAGGTTTGGAAATAGATAATAGTCTCGAGGGGCCAGGTCTGGAGAATACGGGGGATGGTGGACCAATCCGTACCGCAAATCATTCAATTTCACCGTTACTTTTACACATGAATTCTTTTATGGTGCGTCTTATTCCATAGCTTTATGTGAACTAAAACTCGTCTGACACGATCAGCCTTTATTCAAACACGAGTAATTAGATTGTCATGAAATTAGGTATTGGGCCATCTAGAGCCTTGTTTTCAACAAAAATATACACGGTTTGAAACTATTCACGTCTTTTCTGTTAGGAGAGGACTGGAGCTTTTCATTCCATGTAGTGATACGAAGTTTATATTTCAATAATCAAATTGCATACTGTCGGAAAATAAGTGACAGTTACACTTAATTAAAACTTCCATGACTAGTGTTACGAACCTACTGGTTTTTTTTTAAATTTATTTTTTTTATTTAGGCTTACTCGCGTACACGCTTTACGTGGCCGAATGAGCCATTTTTTTTTTGTTAGTTAAAATTATTTTGGTCGCCCTTTCGCTTAGGGGAGCGGAGCTTCCATTTCCATCCAGCGAGGATTGAGGGGCACTTTGTTCGCGGCTCGTTTTATCATCCATTGGTTCATCGTCGGTGTTGTTGTTATTGTCAAACGTACTGTTGTGGGAGGATTTCTGTTTTGTTATCATTTTGTTTCATAGTTGCTCGCAGTTGTGCGATCATTGTTAATTCGACAGTTGTGCATTTATGGCAGTTAGTTGGTTGGTTCGATGATGAAAGTATTTTTGAAACAGGAGTACTGAGTTCACTAGTTACCGTTGCTGAACAGGTTTCCATGTCTTCGGGTGAAGTTGTCTTTTTTCGCAGGCTCAGTGCAAGGTTTACCGTAGTAAGCAGATTGTACACAAACAACTGTTAGACTTCAATTGCTACTTATTTTAAATATACTATGGTTCGCTACTCTGTCGCTTTATCAGATTTGTTTTAAAATTTGTATATTTGACTAATTTTCACTGGACATCGAATAGACTAACACAAAAAATTAAAATTCATGATCAACGATTTAGAAATTCAGGAAAAAACTTTTCGATCAAAGTTAAAAAAAATAACGAAATTATAATTCCAATTCTGATCACTGATTGATTCTATTAGTTTTTTTTTTCGTTCTCCAAGGGATGCTTCATTTCCCAAAATATTCGAATCAATCATCGACGTTTCCTCTTCAAATCTGCATTCCTCTCGCACTGCTAACGCCGCACCGTTTGAGTCAACCAGTCCCGCCCTCAATATCCGTCTTTCATGCCCAAAAGCATCGTCTCGAACTACGGCAGTAATGAGCTCGTAATAAATTTCCGATTATTGTAATTTTGATAAATTGAACTTGCAAGCAGAAGAAAAAGAAGAAGGTACCCTTTCTCGTGAAATCCGTGTTGTGTTTGTTGCGCATTTGCCCGGGGTAGAGGATTCTGTTTTCAACCGACCGGAGGCCCCCCTTCCTCCGTCCGTTGCGATATTGGCGATGTCAGACTATAACTGAAACAGTTTCCTCATCGCTGCGCTGGTAGAACTGTGGTAAAAAGCCGTGGTGTGATTGATTGATTCTTTGAGCTTAGAAGTCCTCAGCTGTGCAGTCGGACGAATTCGGATTGCCTCCCAACGTGCCGACTCATGACGTAATCCCTGAACACAACCCCGTACCATATATCAATTTAATAATAATACGTGAAACCGTTTTCTTCGCCACTTGCTCGCAGTGCAGTCTCATGCTGGTATGAAGCCTGGTACTGGCAGAACACAAACACACACACATACACGTGGAGGAGAAGAATCGACGAGCGGTGGATTCAAATAAAATCGATGGACAAAAGAGGAGGTAGCGGGGAAAGCGCAAAAAAAACAGCCAGCACAGAAAGCAGGATTAAAGAGTCATGAAATCTGTTAGCATCAGTGGAATGAAGCAAAAAAAAAACTAAAATAAAGAGCTGAGAATTTCAATATTCCTCGCACTCCTTTAAGACCTCTTATCGACTGCTGAGATGCTGTCGTAGCAGCGCGAAACAAGAAAGGAACGGTGAATTCGCTGTATTTTTTTTTTTGTTGCACCCCCTCGTGCTGGAACAAGTCACGATGCATGTAAAGAGATTTGCGAGATGGCGACGACGACGACGACGACGACCACTATTCTTAAGGAATGAGTCTTTTTTTATTAATAACTGGTTGGTTGCTTCGTTGGATCGTTGGTTGGCTGTTTTGCGAAAAGGGGAAGAAGAACGAAGGCGAGCGGGAGCGGAGAAAAGCTTAATAAACCATTATTTCATTAATCTTCTTGGTAATTTTTATGGTCAAAATATTTCATTTCTTTTATTCATTCTGTCGGATTTGCGCGGTTTCCGTTGGTTCATATTTTCGGTTTTCTGCCAGTCGCACTGCAGCTGGTTTCGAGTTCCTCCAGTTGTCGGAGCCGTGCAGCGACCTTTTGTGTGAGGAAAAACGGTCCTCTGGAAGTGGATATATTTAATATATTTTTTGCGGTTGTCAACCTGATTATAGCTGGCGGGATTTGCATTCATTTATGGGTTGCATCTGTGGATGAGTTAGCAGGATCGCTTAACGCAAAAAAATGCGAAATTACTCCCCGTATGTCATTGCAGAGAAAACAGATTCCGAAACTGTATCGATTGTCAACCCGGATTTGATTCGATTACAACTCATTCATGACTCCGAAATATTCTAGCAATATTCAACAGACAAGGATGGCTTTTATCGTATCAAAGAACGTTCACTGGCAACTCTTCAACGATTGAATCATTGCCATCAAAGAGAAACGGAAATCAACGCAACTACAAAAACCTGGCATGGCTCATTTAACATAGAATCGACACCAGTGCGAGAGCGAATTTCTCTCGATGATCTGTCTGAGAATCGAAGGTTACCACACTGCTGTAGGGATTCTCTCTGAAGCAACAAACGGTCGCTTATTCTCGTTTCGCGATCCTATTCTACATGGGCAGTGGATAATTGCGATAGAATTATTTTACTATTGCCGCTTATTCTAACTATGTGCATATAATCTTTGTATAAGTTGTGTCTATGAAAATGTCTGTGAATGCTCCACACAAGGGTTTTGAAATATTGCAACCTAGTATGAGAATCATCAAGTTGAATCATCGACTCGATTTTCTGCGATAATTGTTATCTTGCGATTCTCTCTTGGGAAATTTCACACAGCAACGATCATTATCAGACTGAAAATTTTTTTAAGGGCGTGAAATACTCAGAGTATGAAGTGGAGCGAAAAAATGTAGCAAAATTCTCTCACGGTTCATGCATTGAGAGACTCGAGTTCTTGTAGCATCTTCTACCGGATTGAAAATGTTGTATACAATATAGATAGCAATATAGCAGCTTCTGTCAAATTTTCGGCAATCACCAACACTGTCAACAGACTAGTGTATAAAGTGTTCAGTTGCTAGCTTTGAGTCCAGTTGAGATATCATAATCTACATAGAGGTTTACAGCGCCCAAAGTCTAGACTTTGAAGTCCAGAGTTTAGAATTCAATATTTTTAGTCGACTTAGTGTCAGCGAAGTCCGTTGAAAACGAAAGGCCAAATTCCACAAATGGAATTTAACGCCAAGCTTTGCTTGTATTCCCAATCCAGATTTTGAAAAGAGGAGTCTGCAGATCTCGGTGTTCCGAGTGTAGAATTCAAAACTCTGCCAATTCAAGAATCTGCAGAACCTAGTGCTTAGAATGTACTCTTTTTACATTCGAGTGCAGAGTGCAACGAGTATAATACTGAGTCCACATTCAATACTTTTGTACCAAGAGCCCACTGCCTAGAAATTAAAATTTGATCTGTATCCAGAGCTTAGAGCTCGAATTTCGGAGTCAACTGATCAGTGTTCAGCTCTAGAGTTCAGTAGCATTTACACTTCAAAGTCCTGTGTCCAGGGTGAAGTAGCTTGAGAACAGAGTTCTGAATCCAGAATCGAGACACAAGTGTCAACGACTAGAGCTTATAGTTCGCAGGTTAAAGTCCTTTGAATGCCGTGTCAGTGTCCAGCGTTTAGAATTTAGAGCTCAGCGCTCAGAGTCCAGATTTTCGGTTTAGTATCAAAATCCTGAAACCAGATTTCGAAGTTTCGGCTTCTGAAAAGTTCACTGAACAATGTCTAGTACTCAAATCTGCAGCATCTGCAGCCCACAATCGAATTTTACATACAGAGTGAAATGTTTAGAGCTCATAGTAGAGTTTTTAGTGCAGTGACTAGAATAAGACAAAGCAAAACCTTGGTGTTACCTTCCTTTTGTAAAATTTGACCTCCAGTTTCGAAAGATTTCGCAGTCAATTAAGAGCGTACAGAACCATTGCTTGGCTACTGCTACGATCCTTTTGACACTAAGAATCCTTCCAGGTCGAGGATCGTACATACGACAACTGGATTGTAAGACCGGCGGCCTATTCATTGAACAGAGAACCCGAGGTGAACAATAGCTTCAAATTAAAGAATACCAGAGTATTAAGGCCTGAGTTTACAACCTAGAGTTTCAAGTGAAAGGTTTCTAGCTCCGAGCTAAGTTCAAAAGTTTTAGAAACTCAAATCAAAATCAGAGTTCAGTTCAAGAGTACGGACTCTACGCTATGAAATCCGGACTCAGGGCTTAAATTTTCTTGATTTTAAACTCAGAACTAAGTACTCATGGAGCAGCAAATAGTTCAGAGTTCAGTGAAGAATCCAAAATCTGTAGTCAAGCATTCAATTCATAGTTCAATGCTTTATAGTCACAAAATAAGCCTTCCGAATGCAGAGCCAAAGTCCAAACCAAAACTCTGAGTTCTGACTCTGGGATCCAATCTTGAGGCTTAGATGTCCTTAGTCCCAAGTCCCAAGCCCCAAGTCCCAAGTCCCAAGTCCCAAGTCCCAAGTCCCAAGTCCCAAGTCCCAAGTCCCAAGTCCCAAGTCCCAAGTCCCAAGTCCCAAGTCCCAAGTCCCAAGTCCCAAGTCCCAAGTCCCAAGTCCCAAGTCCCAAGTCCCAAGTCCCAAGTCCCAAGTCCCAAGTCCCAAGTCCCAAGTCCCAAGTCCCAAGTCCCAAGTTCCAAGTCCCAAGTCCCAAGTCCCAAGTCCCAAGTCCCAAGTCCCAAGTCCCAAGCCCCAAGTCCCAAAAGTCCCAAGTTCCAAGTCCCAAAAGTCCCAAGTTCCAAGCCCCAAGTCTCAAGTCCCAAGTCCCAAGTCCCAAGTCCCAAGTCCCAAGTCCCAAGTCCCAAGTCCCAAGTCCCAAGTCCCAAGTCCCAAGTCCCAAGTCCCAAGTCCCAAGTCCCAAGTCCCAAGTCCCAAGTCCCAAGTCCCAAGTCCCAAGTCCCAAGTCCCAAGTCCCAAGCCCCAAGTCCCAAGTCCCAAGTCCCAAAAGTCCCAAGTCCCAAGTCCCAAGTCCCAAGTCCCAAGTCCCAAGTCCCAAGTCCCAAGTCCCAAGTCCCAAGTCCCAAGTCCCAAGTCCCAAGTCCCAAGTCCCAAGTCCCAAGTCCCAAGTCCCAAGTCCCAAGTCCCAAGTCCCAAGTCCCAAGCCCCAAGTCCCAAGTCCCAAGTCCCAAGCCCCAAGTCCCAAGCCCCAAGTCCCAAGTTCCAAGTCTCAAGTCCCAAGTCCCAAGTCCCAAGCCCCAAGCCCCAAGTCCCAAGTCCCAAGTCCCAAAAGTCCCAAGTTCTAAGTCCCAAGTCCCAAGTCTCAAGTCCCAAGCACCAGTGAACCGGAAGCCATCCTCCAACCGGAATCACTGGACCAACCTTGGCATCCTTCCGATCGATTCGTTCACTGGTATCGTGAACGACGGTTCCAGGAAAACTTCCTTTGTCGGGGAACTTTCCGTTGGAATATGGTAAGCGCATCGTCGGATTCTAGTCGAGTAGTTTCACGACGTAGACTAGCTCTGGGTCGTCGAAAAGCCAGCAAGCCGAAAGCAATGCTCCAACTGGAATCGCCAAACCAACCTCGACGCCCTACTGGTCAACCCCTGGAGTAAATCTAGTGGTTCAAAATCGAGAGCTAAAGAGCTCCAAGAGTGTTCAGAATCTTCAGTCCAAAACCAAGAGTTAAAAGTTTATAGTTTAGAGCTCATAGGCCGCAGTAAAATCACTAGAACAGACAATCCAAATCCTAGATATTAATCTAAAGTCAGTGATATATCACAGGCTATAGTCTAGAGCTCGAAGGCATTTAGAATTCAGAGCCTAGAGTCAACCGTCGAGTGTTGAATTCCGATTCTATCATCAGGGTTAGAATCAGAAAAGCGAAATTTGAATACCTGGATCCAACTGGTCCCAGTCACAAGATAAGACTCCAAAAGCAAGAGCATGAGTTCCGTTTTCTAAAACCCGTGGCCTAACATTCATAATTAAGTAATTTTAGTTATGATTCTCGAGCTCAGAATGGGCAGTTTGAAGCGCAGAATTTTGAAAATGTTCAGGTAAACATATTAAAACTAGAAATCAGATTCCAAAATCAGTATTCAATCAAAAAGGAAACAAGTATACAGTATCCAACTACCCCGGAATAGCAGCTTTGTGCGCCGTATCTAAGCTGAAATTATAGCTCTGGATTTTATAACACATAATTGCTCTAACTATATATCTGAGACTCAACATGGTTTCATGCCGAATCGTTCGACGTCTACAAATTTAGTAACCTATACTTCCTTTATCATACGTTCGTTACAATCACCTATTCTCTGCTGCGTTCGACAAGATTAATTATCGAATAATAATCTCAAAGTTAAATAGACTAGGATTCAACGGGTCTTTTCTGAGTTGGCTTCACTCATATCTTACTGGTCGCGAAATGATAGTGAAAATAGGAGACTGTACAACCTTACCATTCGCCGTTACCTCTGGAGTTCCTGAAGGAAGTCACCTTGGACCGTTTATATTTTTACTTTATCTCAACGATCTAAATTTTTCGATCAAGTGCATGAAACCATCTTTCGCCGATGACTTCAAATTATTTCATGTCATCAAATCCAGTTGAATAATTTGACTTATTGGTGTAATATCAACAGAATGATTTTGAACGCCTCCAATTTCTCCGTCATTTCTTTTAGTCGCAAACAGTCTATAGTCAGTTTCGACTATTATATTTTTAAAATTGTTCTGGAACGTACATCGTCTGTGAAGGAGCTTGGTGTACTCCTGGACTCTAAGTTAAAGTTCAAGAAACACATTGAGTTTAATATCTCCAAAGCCTCCAAGTTGCTAGGACTCATTCTCCGCGTTACTAAAGAATTGGATGATGTACATCGCTTGAAAGCATTATGTTGTGCCTTAGTTCGCTCTACGCTCGAATGTGCCTCGGTTGTCTGGTCACCGTGTACTACCAAAACGATATCCAACGCATGGAAGCAATTCAACGGAAATTTGTTCGATTTGCTCTGCGTCGGCTTCCTTGGAGAAACCCTTGGAACCTCCCAAGTTACCATGCCAGATGCAAACTGATTGACCTCAATTTGTTATCTGTCCGTCGCGACGTCAGCAAGGCAACTTTTGTGGCTGATCTCCTCCAATCAAGGATAGACTGCTCCGAGCTCCTACAGCTTTTACAAATAGATATCCATCGCCGTAATCTTAGAAACTATTCTTTTCTTAGGACCACCTATGCTAGAACTAATTATGGGTATAACGAGCCTTTTGCCAGCATGTGCCGAATATTCACGAAACTTTGTCAAGAAATTGTTTTTAGGGTTACACTCTAATTAGTTTTAGGTTTAGTTAGTTTAGAATGGCTATGTTTAAGTGAAATGTATCATTTGGATGATTGTAATCTGTTGATGCAAAAGATGACGAGGTTTTATGCCTGTTGGAGAGCAAGTTTGACAGAAACTAACTTCACCTGGCTTTTCTCTGCTCCAAATAAACAAATAAACCAGTGTTTCAGTGTTTAAATTTGAGTTCCGAGTTTAAAGAATAAAATCTGAAATGTAAAAGAATGGATTCTGAAGATGAAGATGAAGTTTCAAGACACTAATCAAGCTTCTAGGATCTAGTATGTAAAATTCAGACTCTTGATATCAAAGAGTTCAAAGGCTCAAGACTATACAAGCTGAACGATTGCAAGTATTACAGTTCGATCATCGTTTCCATTTTTACCTAAGTTGCTCTTTCTTTAATGAAGTCGAATGCGATTACTTCCATATATGGTGTGGTGTGGTGTGTGTTAATGGCGAACATGACAACTTGTGCGTCTTTAGTGCAGAATCAAATTGCAAAAATTGTGTGAAATAATTTCCTATTCGTGAAAAATTGTGTGCTGAATTAGTGCTTGAATTGTGTTAAATACAGATAAGTAGTGTGTTCTGTGCATGCTTCTATTTGTATTGATATTGAGTATCGAAATTACCGTGCGACGTTCGCCCAAAGAAGCGGCGTCGTTCCGTAATTTATTGAATGATTATTGTATTGTTTTTGCACCGTTTTTTGTTCTGTGATTTGTTCTCCTCTTGTGTGTGTCGGGCCGCTTGGTTTGTTCATGAAGCATGGGGGAATGCAAGAAGTGTGGGGAGAACATAGCCATATCAGATGTTGGAATTAAATGTTTGGTTTGTGAGAATGTATTTCACCAGCGCTGTTCTGGCCTTACCCGAGCTATTGCTAATTGGGTAGCGGATTTACCGGCGCTATTGTTTAAATGTGCAGAATGCTTAGAAGGTAACGTTGTATCTAGTATTGTCGATAACGATGTTCATTCGTTCATTAGCGATATGAAGAAGGAGATGGAGAAACTAACATCCATTTCTGAATCGTTCGCTGGTTTGCGGGAGAGCATCGAAAAGCAGATTAATGTCGCAATAGAGAGTGGAATCGAGAGACTGATCAGGTCTTCCAATGAAGCTTTCGAGAGAAAGATGGCATGCTTGGAAAATAGTGTTGCCAAAAAAATGGAAGATTTGAAAAGTTTACCGATTTCAAATAATATGCAAAATTACAATGAATTGGCTGTAAAAAACAGAAAAAAAATTATTGTTGAGAGGAAGACTCATTCGGAGTCTGACAAAAATCCCTGCCGAAAACGAAAATTATTGTCGAATAATGATGAAGAAACGATGCTTGTTGACAATGATAATGACGAAAACAATAATGAAGTTTTTGCTAAAAAGGACATTTCATACGCAGATATTTTATCAGGGAAATCTAAAATTAGAAAAGTTAGCATCAAAAATCGTAAGACTCGCCCGGTTATTGTGATAAAACTGATCGAGTCGTCACAAACGAGCGATGATACAAGAAAATTTTTGAAAGACAAGTTGGATCCAAGGGCACACAAGATTAGTAACTTTAAAAATGGTAAAAATGGTTCGATTATTGTTGAGTGTGCAACAGGAGAAGACATTCAAACTTTAAAAAATAACATCGAAAGCAATTTGGGAGTTAATTACAATGCTGTTGTACCCACGCCTGGTAAACCAAAACTGAAAATAGTGGGGATGAGTGATCGATATTCCGCTGATGTATTTATTGATCTTTTGAAAAGTCAAAATCAGGAAATTGTGATTGAAGACGTAAAAGTTGTAACTGACTTTGAGAATCCTCGCTTCAAATATAACAAATATAGTGTTATAATTGAGGTAAATAAGAACACTTATTCTAGCTTGATGGCCGCTGGCAAGGTGTGCGTCGGCTGGGATAGGTGTTCGGTTTTCGAGTCGTTCTACGTATTGCGCTGTTTCAGGTGTGGTGAGTTTGGTCACAAGAGCACCGAATGTTCGAATAAAGAAAATTGTTCCAAATGCAATGCTGCACATAGAACATCTGAGTGTACTTCAACTGATTTTAAATGCGTTAATTGTCTGAAAATGAACACTGTACGTAAAATGAATTTGGACATCAACCATCCAGCATTTAGCAAGCAGTGTCCGGTATATTTGAGACTGCTTGAATCGAGAAAAAACAACATAAGTGAATAGCAACTAACGAAGGGGAGATTATCGGAAATATTGTACTTAAATATTGCCGGTTTATCTACTAATTTTGTCGCATTGCGGCATCTTGTGGAGAATAACTGTCCTTTGTTAGTTTTGCTCTCAGAAACACATATAGTTGATTCTGATGCTTTCGATCAGTTCAGTATTCCGGGTTACACTATTGCGTTTTGCTTGTCACATTCCAGACACACGGGTGGAGTGGCCATTTACGCCAGAGAATCGATTAAGTTCAGCATTCTATCAAACGAAGTAGTTGGAAATAATTGGTTCTTGGGTATATCAGTTGAGAGAGGCATGCAGATGGGAAACTATGGAGTTGTATATCATTCCCCTAGTTCAAGCGATCGCCAGTTTCTGGAAATTCTAGAAAACTGGTGGGAAAATTTTGTAGATTTTAGTAAACCTAATATTATTGCGGGAGATTTCAACGTTGATTGGCTCAGTGATCAGAGTTCGAATCACTTGAAACAGTTAGCAGAATTCTTCAGTTTCAAACAAACTGTGAATGAATTTACAAGAATTTCGAGACATAGCAGAACTTTGATAGATCACGTATATTCCAATTTTGACGGAGTTTATTCGTGTGTGGAGACCGATTGCAAGATTTCAGATCATGAGACAATTGCAATTTCCATAGCGAGTACCCCTAGAGATTGCAAAAACACAGTGAAAATTAAATGTTGGAAAAAATATTCAAAGCAAGCCATGTCTCGACTTGTGTCAAGTAGCTTGTATTGTACGCAGTTGACTGGAAATTTGGTGTACGGTGTATTATGCCGTCTGAAAAATGATTTAACGACCAGTAGTAAAATTCTTCTGTATAAATCAATAATCTCTCCTCACATTGACTTCTGCTCATCGATTCTGTTCCTTGCTAACAACACGCAAATATTGAGACTCCAGCGATTGCAAAATAAGGTCATGCGATTGATTTTGAAATGTAATAGATATACTTCCTCTAATATTCTATTGAACGCATTACAATGGCTTTCAGTGAAACAGAGAGTATATTATTTAACAATGGTGTTCATTTTCAAAATCTTAAATGGAATGCTGCCTCGATATTTGTGTGATCGGATTGAAAGAGGAAGTGACTTGCATAGGTACAATACTAGCAATGCGTCTGATGCGAGAACACCAAGCTTTTTGTCAGCCAGATCCCAGAACTCGTTATTGTACAAAGGGATTAGTTTTTTCAATTCGATGTCAGGATGAATCAAGCGGGCTGCAACATTGAGGGAGTTCAAAAAATTGTGTATTTCACACATAAAATCTATTTTGTAATTAGATCTTTAATGAATTAGTGCAATTTGATTTTTTCGAAAACTGTGTAAAATGACGAAGATTGTATTTATTTTATTTTTGTTTTTTTTTTCAAGTAAGACGCATTAGGTTGTTATGTTCTGTATGATGATGATGGATTTTTAATAATTTGTTTAGTTAAAAAAAAAATGAGTTGTCTACAAAAGTATGAGCCTCGCGCGCGCAAAGCAGGTAGAGGCAATCTGGAAATTGAATATGACTGAAACTGGATACGTTCTCTTTTATTTTTGAGAGCTTTAGCATTCTACGTGTCGAGATCGAATCTTAACTTTGTAAGATTTGATAAATTATTTATTGATTATATTTCGGAAATAATAGGGATCGGAAGTTGTTGATGGAATTGGGCTTGGCTCTGCTCATCCGCAGTCTCGTTACTCCATCGTAGCTGATGTGTGTAGCGATGAACTGGTCCGGCGGGAAGGGCCAGGTGAATTACTGTCTGATACTGACAAAGATATCGGGTTCGATTCCTGATTTGTTCAAGGATCTTCCCGGGTTGGAAATTTTCTTGAATGACCCTGGATAGTAAATCGGAAATATTTGAATGTTTTCTTGTTCTCAGTTGTACTTTAGAAGGAGAATCTATACCTGCTGGATTAACCAGATCGTTTTATATTTAGTTAACTGGTTAAAATATGTGATGCAATATTTATTATCATTTAGATAAATCGTCCAGCTCACACCTTTGTAGGGGTATGAGGCGGGACCATCATCATCATATACTCCTAGAAGGTTGCAAAAGACGACTGTAGCCTCTAATCCAATTCTGCTATTTTCAATCTCCGGCAATAAGTATAAGTCTTCTACGGTATGCGTTGTTTTTAACTTGCCTGCATGTACGAGTGTACAATCGGAAAAATGAAGGCTCATGGTGACTGCCTTGCAACATGTCATATCAGAATATCAGAAAATATAAAACTAAGATATAAAACTAACTAATATAACCTAACGAACTTTGAAGTGGCTACTAATAAAGAGTTGGATTTAACCTTTCTATTTAACCAAAAACTACTGAACTCAGCATTTGAACTAATCCTTCAGAATCAGTAGTAGATGTTCAATGGAAGATACAATGAATATTTGAAATAATAGAGAGTTTGTTTCGAAATTTAAACGTCAAGAACTTATCAAGAACATAAACATTTGACATTTGCTTCATTCTATGCAAAAAATAAGAAAATCACAAAAAATAGGATACTTAATGCGATTTAAATACACTAATTTACCATGCCCTTAAATGTGTTTCCCCCTCTAAATCATCGAAACTCCAAACTAAAACAGCTTCCAATTATCGTTTTTTTTTTCGTTTACAGGTAACCGAATCGTTCCGCGGGAAGACTGGCTCTCTGATTATGGAAACAAAACGACCGAACAAAAACTCGGCAAGCCCCCGGTAAGCCACCCACGAACAAAATGTCGAATCCGTCGAAGTAATCTGAACCGAACGAAATCACACCACTTTGAGTATCAATTCATTAAAAATAACACACATTTTTCCTTGCCCCGCTGGGCCCCAGCGCCGTAGATTCTCACCAATTAAGAACGATAAACAAGTGAAATTTACGACGGCTCCCCGGTCGAGCTGACACTAGTGAGTCTCGGACGGCATCTTGGCTGTCCGGCAGTCCACTGGTCCTCCTCCAGACCCAGTTCCGTCCCATCGTTGACAGATGATGTACGACAGTTTGGCGGTCTATCGAAGTCGAAATTAATTCGCTGGTCGCGGGCTTCCCCCGCTGGTTTGTTGTTTTGTGTTGTGGCAGAAGCGGCCTAATATTTGAATACCCATTCGGACTGTCCGGGGCGAAGATCCATTACAGTTTTCGTTGAAGGGGGCCTCGTTGAGTTATCGAGAAATCGTCACCGGGTCTGAAATTCTATTTTACACTCGATTCACCTAAATTCTAATCGATAGAAGCTAGACCCTTGCTGACACCCGAACCCGTTGTTTATGTTAAATTATGGTTCGTTTAGTGTCCCATCCGGCGACGCAACTCGGACCAACCGGTGGGAAAAAGGCAGTCGTTTGGCCGCCACCTAGTAGATGATGGAGATGGACGGGACCCCAGGAGAGATCCACACACACACAATGTGTTGCTAATTGCTTGGCTAGTCACCAAAGTTACCGCCGTTGTTTTCGTTTTACCCAAATCAGTCCGGCCCATGCTCGAATTTATCGAACCTGCTTCGTTCGCTCCGATATGCAAATCCGGGCTCGTCCCGTCGCGATCGGTGCCGCTCGAGTGTGTGATAAATTCGATCAGATTAGAAAACCTCCACAGGCTTGTTAGTGGATGATTTGTGTAGAAACTGCCGAGAGCTGACAAAAATGTCATGCTCGGGATGCCACCGATGACCGATGCCATCGGATTGGATCCGGTGATCCACACCATCATTTCAATTTGGAACGTAGTAAAAATCAAAATTTATTAAAATTGCTACATCATTATGGCGAACTTGCAGCCCATTTCCGTGCCCCCGCCACGGGTCGAGAAACTTCCAGCAGTTCTAATAATATCTTGCCAAAAACACGTCCCGAAGCATTCAATTTCGAACTGGCACCGCATGGCATCATAAACACGTCACGGACACGACTCCGTCATCTGTCATCCATTGCGTTACACCATTCCGGGATTGTGCATTCCCTGACATTGCAGTTGAACCATTTCGAGAATTGAAAGTGCAGTCACGTTTCCTGGGATGGTGGAGTGAAGGCCACTCGCCGCAGCATATCTAAGCTACCCGGGAAGTTTTGTTACTCAGCTCTCTCGCTCTGGTGGATGGCTGCCGTCCAACCAACCGACCACCGGTTGCAGTTTGAATAATAAACGGGATGCTAACGGGATTCGAATGGGACTAAATCTTTGGAGGAGCCCGTGTCAAAATTGTGCAGCTACTAGTTTTCTAGTTTAAAATTAATTCCACTTGTTCAAAATTATTACTTTTTGTTACGGACTTGATGGCTGGAAACGTAAAATGCAATATATAAATCATGTGCGGCAAGCAATTTGTAGATGTGGCGAAATTATTTTTAAATACTGTTTAGTTCTTTACTTGAAATTTGATTTATGAGTTTCAAGTTTTGATCATTAATAAAGGTTTTATTTGTTCTGATATCAGAATTACAGCACAGAACGCATAATTCAAAACCTATAACTTAACACTCAGAACTCATAATTCCAGAATCAGGTCTCAGAAAGCGTTGCTCAGAACTCAACATTCAGGAACCATAATTTAGAACTGATAATTCAGAACATAGAGGTAAAAATTTAGGACTTGAATTTAGACTACATGAACCAGAAAAACAAGAAAGCAGAATATCGAAATTAGAAATCGAAACTCATAACTCAGAACTTAGAACTAAACATAAGATTTTAGAAATCATTTAAAAATAAAAAAAAAATCTAATTGAAAACGAATAAAAATAAAATAAAATCCTATAAAAATCCAATGAAAAGAATACAATAATATTAAAAATCAAATTAAAATCGTATAAAATTCACATAAAAATCGAATCAAATTCGTATGAAAATCGAAAAAAGATCGAATGAAAATCGAAAGAGAATGGCATAATAATCGAAAAAACTTGAAATCTAAAAAAATCGAATAAAAATCAAATAATTATCGAATGAAAAACGAATGAAAATCTAATTCAAATCAAATGAAAATCGAATAAACTCCGAATAGAAATCAAATAAACTTCGAATAGAAATCGAACAAACATCAAACAAAAGTCGAATTAAAATCAAATAAAAATGGAATAAAAATCGAATAACAATAAAAATTCTCATGAAAATGGAATAAATTCGTAAAAAAATCGAAAAAGAATTGAATGATAATCGAAAAATGATTCGAATAAAAATCAAATGAAAATTCGAATAAAAACCGAGCAATAATCGATTAGAGATCGAATAAAAATCGAATGAAATTCTAATAAAATTCTAATAAAAATCAAATAAAAATCTAATAAAAATCAAATGAAAATATAATTAAAACCAAATAGAAATCGAACAAAAATCGAATAAGAATCGAATTAAAGTCCAAAAAAATTAAACAAAAATCGAAAAAAATGAATGAGAATGGATAAAAATTCAAACGAAAACAGAGGAAAAGACGAAAAATATCGAATGAAAATCGAACCCAATAAATAGAATAAATATCGAATACAAAAAAAAAACAAACAAAATAAAAATGGCTTAAAACTCGAATGAAAATTGCATGAAATGGAATTACAAAATGAATAAAAGTTGAACGAAATTCGAATGAAATTCGATTGAAAATCGAAAGAAAGTCGAATAAAAAATTGAATAAAAAACAACTAAAACTCGAATAAAAATCGAATGAAATTAAAATCGAATAAAAGTTGAATAAAAATCGAATAAAAATCAAATAAAAATCGACTGAAAATCGAACAAAAGTAAAATTAAAATAGCGAAATTTAAAAAAAAAACCGAATAAAAATCGAAAAACTATCGAATGAAAATCAAACTAAAATCGAAAAAAATGCAAATGAATATCGAATTGAAAACTAATTAATATAGAATTAAAATCGAATAAAAATCACATGAAAATAGAATAAATATCGAAATCAAATAAACAAAATAAAACTGACATAAAACTCGAACAGAAATCAAATAAAAATCGAATGCAAATCGAATAAAAGTAAAATAAAAATCCAATAAAAATTGAATGAAAATCAAAAAAAAAATCCAACAAAAATCGTATGAAAATCGAATAAAAATAAAAAAGAAATGTCGACAAAACGACTAAAACTCGAATAAAAATCGAATGAAATTAAAATCGAATTAAGATTATATGAAAATCGAACAAAATTCGAACAAAAGTTAAAGTAAAATCGCATAAGAATCGATCGAGAATTTAAAAAAATTAAACAAAAATAGAAAAAAATCGAATAAAAATCAAAAAACTATCGAATGAAAATCAAACTAAAATCGAATAAAATCAAATAAATATCGAATGGAAAACGAATAAATATAGAATTAAAATCGAATAAAAATCACATGAAAATAGAATAAATATCGAAATAAAACTGACATAAAACTCGAACAGAAATCGAATAAAAATCGAATGCAAATTGAATAAAAGTAAAATGAAAATCGCATAAAAATCTAATGAGAATCGAAAAAGAAATCTAACAAAAATCGAAAAAAAATTGGAATGAAAATAATCAAAAAAAAAAACTGTCGAACAAAGCTAGAGTTTCGAAGCAAGAAACTAAAGAAACAGAACTCAGTACCCAGAACATACTGAACACTTAACTCAGAATCAGAACACAGATTTCATAGTTCGAAAACCAGACCCAAGGTCAGAATTCTGCTCTCAGAACTCAAAATTATACTTCCTAAATAAGAAATAGGAAAAACGGAACTAAGGAACTCTTGACTCAAAACTTAAAGCTTAAGACTTAGAACTCGAAACTTGATTTCATACTTCCGAAAACAAATCAAAGTTCCGGAATCAGTCATCGAAACTCATAACTCACAACTTAAGAATCGATACTAGATCTAATAAACCAGAAAAAAAGAACTCAGTATTCAAGAATCAGAACAAAGCTCTCATAACTCAAGAAGTAGACCTCCAAAAAATAAGAAATCGGAAAAATACTGTTGAACTCAAAGCCGTTAAATTAGAAATCAAAACTCAAATCTTGCGACTTGATATTAGATTAGCACTCAGTATACAAGAATCAGAATACTAATCTCATACTACGAAAACCAGACTTCCAATTCCGAGCTTAGAAATCTGCACTCAGAACTCAAATTTAGACTTCTTATTTATGAAATTAGAGAAATAATGTTGAGCTCAGAGTCTAGAAATTAGCAACTAAAATTTATAGCTCAGAATTTATAGACCAGAACTCAGAACATAAAACACTGAACTCATAGTTCAAAATGCATAATTGGATTTCATAAATCAGATAACGGAAATAATAATGTAGAATCCAGAGCTTTGAAATAAGATGTCGAAGCTTCTAAGTGAGACATGAATACCTTAATAAGAAACTGAAAAAACGGAACTCAGTACTCAGAACTCATTGAACTCATAATTCAAAATCAGAACACCGATTTCATGGTTTGAAAAAAAAGACCTAGAATCCCGAAGTCAGAATTCTGCTCCCACAACTCAAAATTATACTTCTGAAATAAGAAATCTGAAAAATACTGTTGAACTCAGAACTAATGTTGAACTGAGAGCCATAAAATTAGCGATCAAAACCCTTTACTCAGACGCCGGAACTCAAATCTCTAAACTTAGAACTCGAAGTTCGACTTCATGCATCAGAAAAGAAGCACTCAGAGTATTGAAATTATTAATCAAAACTCATAACTTAGGAAACGGAACTCGTTGAAAAACAGACCGTCAGTTTCGAGCTCAAAATTCTGCACACAGAACTCAAAACTTCGATATTAGAATTCATGAATCAGAAAAAAATCAAAAACCACACCTCCAATTCCGAATTCAGAAATCTGCACTCAGGATTTAAAACTTAGCCCTCAAAATGAGACTACATAAATACGAAATCAAAAACCAACGTTAGACTGAGAGCCTTAAAATTAGCTATCAAAACCCATTACTCAGGAACCAGAATTCAGAACTCAAAACTCAGAGCTCGTAGAATCAGAAATTTCCGAAAAAAAAGAATTCTGAACCTTTAAAACAAAAAGGCAAAATTCCTTATTGAGAAATAAATATCTTAGAACTCAGAATTCAGAGCTCAAAACACGTAAATGGGTTTCATAAATCAGATATCGGAAAGAAGAATGTGGAATCCAAAGCTTTAAAATAAGACCTCAAAGCTTCTAACTGAGACATCAATACGTTAATAATAAAACTAAAGTAACGGAACTCAATACGCAGAACTCACTGAACTCATATTTCAGAATCCAGAACACCAATCTCATGGTTCGAAAGCCAGACCTCCAATTCCGAGTTCAGAACCCTCCACTCAGGATTCAAAACTTAGACTTCAAAATTAGACTGCATAAATAAGAAAACTAATGCTGAACTGAAAGCCTCAAATTTAGCAATCAAAAATCATTAGTCAGAAATCAGAATTTAGAACTCAAAACTCAAAACTCAAACTCAAAACTCAAAACTCAAAACTCAAAACTCAAAACTCAAAACTCAAAACTCAAAACTCAAAACTCAAAACTCAAAACTCAAAACTCAAAACTCAAAACTCAAAACTCAAAACTCAAAACTCAAAACTCAAAACTCAAAACTCAAAACTCAAAACTCAAAACTCAAAACTCAAAACTCAAAACTCAAAACTCAAAACTCAAAACTCAAAACTCGTAAACTCAAAACTCGTAAACTCAAAACTCAAAACTCAAAACTCAAAACTCAAAACTCAAAACTCAAAACTCAAAACTCAAAACTCAAAACTCAAAACTCAAAACTCAAAACTCAAAACTCAAAACTCAAAACTCAAAACTCAAAACTCAAAACTCAAAACTCAAAACTCAAAACTCAAAACTCAAAACTCGTAAACTCAAAACTCATAACTCAGAAACCAGAACTCAGAACTCAACACTTGGAACTCGAAATTCGACTCCAAACAAAGCACTCAGAGTATTGAAATTATTAATCAAAACTCATAACTCAGGAAACGGAACTCATCGAAAAAACAGACCATCAGTTCTGAGCTCAGAATTCTGCACACTGAACTCAAAACTTGGAAATCGATATTAGAATTCATGAATAAGAAAAAAATAACTCAGAGTTCGAAAACCGCACCTCTAATTCCGAATTCAGAACTCTGCACTCAGGATTCAAAACTTAGCCCTCAAATTGAGACTACATAATACGAAATCAAAAACCAACGTTGAACTGAGAGCCTTAAAATTAGTTATCAAAATTCATTACTCTGGAACCAGAACTCAGAACTCAAAACTCAGAACTTGTAAAATTAGAAATTTCCGAAAAAAAAGAATTCTGAACCTTTAAAACAAAAAGGCAAAGTTCCTTATTGAGAAATAAATATCTTAGAACTACATAAATGGGTTTCATAAATCAGATATCGGAAAAAAGATAGTAGAATCCGAAGCTTTAAAATAAGACCTCAAAGCTTCTAAAAGAGACATCAATACCATAATAAGAAACTAAAGAAACGGAACTCAGAACTTACTGAACTCACTGAACTTCTAGTTCAAAATCAGAACACCAATTCCATGGTTTGAAAAAAAAAGACCTTGAATTCCGAAGTCAAAATTCTGCTCTCAGAACTCTAACACAGAAATAAAATCTCATAACTCATAACGAAATTCGACTCCAAACATCATAAAAGAAGCACTCAGAGTATTGAAATTATTATTCAAAATTCATCACTCGGTTCCGAGCCCAAAATTCTGCACACAGAACTCAAATTTTGGAAATTAATCAGAACTCAAAATTTGACTTCATAAAAAAGAAAGCCAAAAACTGCAGTAGAACTGAGAGCCTTGAAATTAGAATTCAAAACTCATAACTCAGAAATCAGAATTCAAAAATCCCTAGTGAGAAATCAAAACCTTAGAACTCAGAACTCTGCTCTCAAAACTTAGAACTCGAAACTAGACAACATTCATCAGGAAAAAAGGACTCACGAGCTTTGAAGTTACAAATCAAAACGCATAACTTAAAACTTAGGACCGGGGATATAAGGTTTCAGAAATAAAAACAAAAATAACTCGAAGGTTTTAAATAAGAAATCGAGACTCAGCAAACTGAACTCAGTACTCAGTACTCAAAACTCAGAGCTCAAAACTTAGAATTCGAAATTTGGTTTCATACATCCGAAAAAAAAAGAACTCAGAGCTTCTAAATCAGTAATCGAAACTCATTACTCAGAACACGAAACTCATTATTCAAGAATCAGAACACAGATCTCATGATTCGAAAGCCAGACCTCCAATTCCGAGTTCAGAACCCTCCACTCAGGATTCAAAACTTAGACTTCAAAATTAGACTACATAAATAAGAAAACTAATGCTGAACTGAAAGCCTCAAATTTAGCATTAGTCAGAAATTAGAATTTAGAACTCAAAACTCAAAATTCAAAACTCGTAAATACGTCAATATTTTGAACTCGAAAATCAGAATTCCAAAAAAAATTTCAAAACTTTAAAAACAAAAAGGCAAAATTCCTAATTGACAAATAAATATCTTAGAACTTCTCTGTACTCAGAATTCAGAGCTCAAAACGAAAAGAGAGAAAATGAACCATAGAGCCTCGAAATTAGAAATCTAAACTCAAAATTTCTGATTCGAAAATAGATTTCAGAAATCAGAGTAAAATGATTAAAATTCGAAATCGATTCTCATAACCCAGAGGACGAAGCTCAGCTAGCTGTCAGTACTTAGGAATCAGAGCACAGATTTCAAATCTTGAAATCTCAGAAACCTGCACTCAGAATCAGAAAAAAGAACTCACGAACTTCGAAATTAGAAATTAAAACTCATAACTCAAAACTAAGGACTGTGGATATAAGGTTTCAGAAATAAATTTAAGAAAATTAATTAGAGTTTTGAAATAAGAAATCGAAACTCAGCACCCAATTCAGAGCTCAAAACTTAGAACTCGAAATTAGATTTCATAGATCCGAAAAAAAGAACTCAGAGCTTCGAAATCAGTAATCGAAACTCATAACTCACAATTTGGGAATCGATATTCGATCTCAAAAATCAGAAAAAAGAACTCAGAACTTTCAAATTTAAAAAAATCAAAATTCATAATTCAGAAAACGGAACTCAGAACTCAGTATTCCGAGTTCAGAACAGTGCACTCAGAATTTAAAACTTAGAACTCAAAATTAGACTTTATAAAAAAAAACCCAAAAACAATTGTTAGACTGATAGACTTGAAATTGCGCAATCAGTACTCATAACTCAGAACCCAGAATCCAGAACTCTATATTGAGAGCTCGTAAATCGTAAATTTCAAAAGAAGAATAACGAAAATAGAGCTTTAAAACAAGAAGTCGAACCTACCAAATGATAAATCAATACCTCAGAACTCAGAACTCTGCACTCAGAATTCAGAGCTCATAACTTTGAACTTGAAATTAGATATCATACATTAGAAGAAAAGAACTCAGAGTTACGAAATTGGAAATCAAAACTTAGAATTTAGGACCCCAAATAAAATTCCAGATCTCTGAAAAATTTATTAATTAAAATTAGGAATCGAAACTCGGAAAATGGAACTCAGTACTCAAGAATCAGAACACGGATCTCATAGCTCTAAAATCAGACCACCAACCAAGCTAACTCAAAATTAAACTTCTTAAATAAGAAATCCGATGTTTGTGAATAGAGTTACAGCAACATTAGCATTAATAGTCGTTCCACCTATTATCCATCCCAAAGTGGTATTTTGTATACATGGTAAGGATTTGCCAACTTCCTTGTTTGCATCGCGCAGGAATTCGAAAATGAATTTCATAAAAAATAAATTTTCCAAGAAAAATGGCGAAATGATGCCGCCAGACCAAAAACCGTCACTCTCTGAGGAAGCATCGGCTTCTCCATGATAACGTGCGGGTTTTCCGTCCCCCAGATGCGACAATTGTGCTTATTAACATACCCGCCGAGATGAAATGCATAGGAATACCAATAGGAATACCAATAGGAATAGGAATAGGAATAGGAATAGGAATAGGAATAGGAATAGGAATAGGAATAGGAATAGGAATAGGAATAGGAATAGGAATAGGAATAGGAATAGGAATAGGAATAGGAATAGGAATAGGAATAGGAATAGGAATAGGAATAGGAATAGGAATAGGAATAGGAATAGGAATAGGAATAGGAATAGGAATAGGAATAGGAATAGGAATAGGAATAGGAATAGGAATAGGAATAGGAATAGGAATAGGAATAGGAATAGGAATAGGAATAGGAATAGGAATAGGAATAGGAATAGGAATAGGAATAGGAATAGGAATAGGAATAGGAATAGGAATAGGAATAGGAATAGGAATAGGAATAGGAATAGGAATAGGAATAGGAATAGGAATAGGAATAGGAATAGGAATAGGAATAGGAATAGGAATAGGAATAGGAATAGGAATAGGAATAGGAATAGGAATAGGAATAGGAATAGGAATAGGAATAGGAATAGGAATAGGAATAGGAATAGGAATAGGAATAGGAATAGGAATAGGAATAGGAATAGGAATAGGAATAGGAATAGGAATAGGAATAGAAATAGGAATAGGAATAGGAATAGGAATAGGAATAGGAATAGGAATAGGAATAGGAATAGGAATAGGAATAGGAATAGGAATAGGAATAGGAATAGGAATAGGAATAGGAATAGGAATAGGAATAGGAATAGGAATAGGAATAGGAATAGGAATAGGAATAGGAATAGGAATAGGAATAGGAATAGGAATAGGAATAGGAATAGGAATAGGAACAGAATCATTTCATTTAAAGCTGAGGATCTAAGTTGAATCCGTGTGAGAACATGTTGTTCTCAATTTATTACAATCGACAATTTAAAGAAAATAACAAAAAGAAAAACATCGGAAGACCCATTGAAACGAATGCCCTAAAGTGAATGAAAATAGCGCATCATGGGCCATTTGTAAGCGGTTCGGTAGGTTGACAATTGACTCCACCGTCGATGCAACTGCTCTACCTTTCTGGCCCCATTGTTTGGTTTAATCTACGGGAAAGAGAAATACTGCTCACTGCTGAAATAACAACCGGAATGAAGAAATAGATCCTGTCCAATACACCGACAATGATGCCAGGACAATCCGACAAGGTTCGCTGGTGGAAGTATTTTCAAGTCGTTATTTGATTACAATTGAAGAACGAGTAGAGTAGAGTAAACGTTGCTAAGGGAATTAATGCTTCGTACTATCAGCTGTTTCGTAATTAAGAAAAGGAATAATTTATTTAGAGCTGGTTGCTGAAGGAAGACGAGGAACGAAATTGACGGTCGGCCTGGGCAGATTCGAAATTATAGACAATGGGAAATTGAATTTAACCAAATTTATCAGTCAGGTTTACGAAATTACTTAGACATTTTGATGAAAGTATGCAATTCAATTTAGTAATAGACCTACACCTTTTTCTGTTAACGTGGTACTCCACTTGAATTCTGTTCATTTCGAACAAAAACGTATTTGACCTGGCGGTTAGGCAAGATACCTTTTGCTTTCTGGCAAACTCCACAGTCTAGATTTATCCCACATTTCAACACTTCCAGTTAGGTGATATTCCAGACAAAAGAGCAAACTCCAGTCGCGATACTTTGGTTGCATAGTGGCAAGCAGATGAATGGCTAGCGCTTCACATTCATTGAATCCCCAAGAGGAGATGCATAAAAGTTGGGCCTGTGTCGAGCCCGGTTCGAAATGCAGCGGTCGATTGCAGCAGTAGAAAAGGAACTCCGGAGTGCCACGGATGGTCCACGAAGGGTAGTGGGTAGTGGGCGTGGAGAAGTTCCAACTAGGCGGTAATTCTTATTCAACATTCTGCCCTCGCGTCTGGTTGAACAACGCGCGCGGCAAACTCGACTCTCGGCACACACTTGTGGAATTGCATTCGTCAGACGGAGGGTAAAAAGCCATCAGCCTGTTTCCATACCGAAGTCGGAGCAGAAGCAGGAGCCCAACCGTTTCATGAAGCTACCGTGCAATTTCCACTCCACTGATGGCTGATGGCGACGACGACGACGACGATGACGACGACGACGAATGGCGACGACGAACGGAACGATGGCGGTAATGTGGTTAATGGATTCAAGACAGGAAAACCCGGAGAAATGCGATAGTGCGGCTGCTGGGAAGTTGGTACGCGGATCACTTTGACTGAGTTTTATGCTTCTGACGAGGCACGAATGCCAAAGCGAGCGAGCGAGCGATTTCAGAGAGAACAACAAAAAAAACACCACTCTGATATCAACCGCCCCCATCGCGAGGTTGGGGCTGCCGTAGGGGTCGTATCAGCATGGAGAAAATTTACATAATTTAAAAGTTATTTTACTTCTGTTTTATATAAATTACGGTTGTGGGACAGGGGGGAGGGGGTGCTTTTGGACGAAGTCATTTGGATTTTTATCATGAAAGTTATTACTGGGAGATCCGTAACGATATAACAATCGTTCTGAAATATTAAATGTGATACTGCGGCGAAACGTTGAATTCTTAGAAATTCGTGCAAGCGAATTTATCCACTCGAAAAACGCTGTAACGGATTATGAGGGACATTTGCCGTGCATAAAAATGGTTTCTTTGGAAATGAGTCACAACTTGTAGTCACACAATCAGAATAAACTTTAACACTAGATTTCGATTTTAATTTCCGAGCTCAGACTTCGAGAGTCAGAATTTAGAGCTCTAAACTCAGAACCGAATATTCGGAATCAGAGCTCTTTACTCCAAACTCAAAGCAAAGAATTCAAAACACAGTACTCAGAATATAGTTCTGGACTCAGATTCAGGAGCACAGAAGATGAGTTTTAAAAATTTCGAATCTACGAAATCAGAATTGAAAATTTAGAACTCGAAATTAAAAAGTTACAACTCTCGAATCTGACGTTAGGATCAATTCCGAAATTCGCATTAAAAACTGAAACCTTGGGACTTTGAGCAACAAATAAAAGCAGATAGCTGGGAACATTTAACTCAATCTCAATTAGGAACTCAGACATCCTTATTCAAGCCTCAGAGCTCTGAATTCAACTTTGTACTAATTTTCGTTTCCAAACAAAATCAGATCTCATAACTCAGTACATAGAACTCATAAGTCTGCACTCAGGGATTATAACTCAGTACTCAGAATTCCGAATTCGAAACTCATAGCTCAAAACAGTGAACTAAATATCAAGGAATCAGAAGCTCGAAACTCGAAATTCACTGCACTCTGATATCAAAATTTGAATGTTAGAACTCTGAACCAAGAATCCTAACCACTGAACTCAGAATTCGAAACTCAAAATTCACAACTCTGGGAATCAGTTGGCAGATAACTCCCAACTGAATCTGAATTCAGAACTCTGATTTCAAAATGCTGTAACATAACTTTAAGATAAACTCTGTACTAAAAAAAATTACAATAAATGAACTCAACATTCGGAACTCATTTTCCGAAATTCCAAATTCAAATCAATATTCAGATATCATTCTCTTCTTCGGGCCAGAAAAGTTTTCTTACCCTAGTGCGGGGTTGGGAATCGAACACAGGTGGGCTGCGTGGAAGGCATCGATTTACCACCCATCACGCTATACCCGCCCCATATCTCGGAAATTGAAGTTTACTGGTTTGATTAAAGATTTTAAGATGAAAACTCTGAGTCGAAATCAAAACTTCTGAATTCGGAACCAAAAAATCAACATTCATAACACAGAACTCTGATACAGCATTCAGAACTCGGGAATCAGTCAGTAGAAGATTCAAAACTCAATATGAATTTAAATTTTGATTTCAAAGTTCAAACCCCTCTGTACTAAATATTAAAAAAAACTCAGATTTTGAAGCATATTGAAGAACTCCAAATACAAAACCTAAAACACAAAAGTCAGATCTCATAACCTAGAACATGGAACTCAGCATTTAGAACTCAGAACTCAGGAATTATAACTCAGTGCTAGCTAGGCTGAGTTTAAAAAGTCATAGCTCGAAATTCTGAATACAGTATTCAGAAATCAGAAGTTCGAAATATGAAATTCACAATACTGAGTTCAAAATTCGAACTTTACAAACATAAATCTCATAATACAGCATTCAGAACTATGAACTCTGGAATCAGAACTCAGTACTCAGAAACTCGTAAGTTCATCTCAATTTTGAACTAAGATATCTTAATTCAAATCTCAGAACTCTGATTTCCACTCTGTACTATTTTTTTTAGAAAGAACTCCAACCTTGAAATACTGAATTGAGAAATCCAAACATAAAAATCAGATCTCATAAATCAGAACATAGAACTCATCAATCCGAACTCAGGGATTATAACTCAGTACTCAGAACCCATAGCTGAAAACAGTGAACCTAATGTTAAGAAAACAGAAGCTCGAGAAAGTTCTGCGATTTTTAGTACAAAGTTGAACTCAGAGTTCTGAGATTTGAATTCCGAAATCTGAGTTCCAAATTCAGATTGAGTTCTGAGTTTTCCACTAACTGGTTCCCGAGTCCAGAGTTCTCTGATATCATTTTTTTTCTTTTTACTTTTTACTTTTTACTTTTTACTTTTTACTTTTTACTTTTTACTTTTTACTTTTTACTTTTTACTTTTTACTTTTTACTTTTTACTTTTTACTTTTTACTTTTTACTTTTTACTTTTTACTTTTTACTTTTTACTTTTTACTTTTTACTTTTTACTTTTTACTTTTTACTTTTTACTTTTTACTTTTTACTTTTTACTTTTTACTTTTTACTTTTTACTTTTTACTTTTTACTTTTTACTTTTTACTTTTTACTTTTTACTTTTTACTTTTTACTTTTTACTTTTTACTTTTTACTTTTTACTTTTTACTTTTTACTTTTTACTTTTTCCTTTTACTTTTTTTCTGTTTCATTTTTTTATTTCTATTTTTCCTTTTTAGTTTTTCATCATTCTTTTTTCCTTTTTCTTTTTTTATCTTTTTCTCTTTTTCCTTTTCCTTATCTCCTTTTTCCTTTTTTCTTTTTGTTTTTTTTCCTTTTTACTTCAATCATTTTCCCTCTTTCTTTGTTTCTATTTCCTGTTTTCTATTTCCTATTGAGTATTGTTTCTGGAAACTATTCAACAAATCTGTTACAAAATACAAGAAACGAAAATTGTCATAGTAGATATTTTCATGTTTAGTAGGAATCTATGTTGGTTTATGTTGAACCTCGAGTTGGCATTCGCAGTTCAACACAAACTGTTAATGCACTGGTTCGTTGAAGACAAAACATAAATGAATCTTGTGAAGGTCCACGTTTCCGGTAAAAGGATTTCGAAAGTCACACGTGTTTACAGACAACACAAACTTTGTAAAAATACCCTTATTAGGAAAAATTCTTGGTTGCGACTAAAGTGACAACTGGATTTTCCGGGAGAACTACGCCCACAAAACATCGAAACAAGGCCTATCGGTTATGAAAGGATGACCAAATGGTGTCGTGACTTTGTAGTGGTCATCATAATCGCCCGATGTCAATCACATTGAAAACACATGGAATTGCTATTCATGTATTTGCATGAGAGTTTTTCAATCCAATAAACCGATATTTGATATCACAACAGTGACAGTGCTCTTATGAAACAAACTGTAATTCATTAAATTTCAAAGCCAGGAGCAAATTTAAAACCACGTCAATCAGTTGCATTGATACAAACATGTTATCCACCGATCCCTATTTCGAAACGTTGCAGGGGGCTACAAGTGGAAATGTGGAGGCCACCCGCCTAAGCCCTGATTGAATTTACGGATCGTGCACCTGATTATTGCTTTTAATTAAATGTCGATAAATCGTACTCATTTAATTAGAAAATTATGCATAATTAAAATTATTCGTCACATTCGGTTTGTGCTGGCAAAGGGGGCGGAGTGGAAGTTGGCCGAGTCACGATTTTCCACGAGTCCGTATTCGCTTCGCCTTCCCTCATACCAGCGATATCGGAGCGGCTGTCGGAGCGATATCAGTTATGGGTTTCGAATGTAGGGAATTCATTTCAGCAGGAACTTCCATCGAGGCGTGTGTCATGTTCGACAGCGTAGTCACGTAGTCTCCAGTAGAGTCACTCCCCGTCTCCGGAGAGTCCGTTCCTATTGCTTCCGAAATCTCGGAAAAAATAGCATCCCTTCACAATACCAGTAGTATGCCAAGCATTTTGAATTTCCACCAACCGGGCCTGGCCTGGCCTGGTCTGGCCCGTCCATTCCGATTCCGATGAATATGCATCTCCGCAGCGAATAGAACACCGCATGTGGGAGTTCACCGTGACGGTTCCAGGTAGCCTCTGAATCCCCATCCAATCCACGTATAACTGGCAGGCATCGCGTCCCTGTCGGGGTCTGTGACACATTTGAATTGCTTGCTGTTGATCTTTCGGTTTGATAGCTGTGTCCCCACCCCCCCCCCCCCCCCCCTCTGACATCACGACGACCGCTGTATCGAGGGGGCGCATCGGTTCTCCTGCATCATCCGGCAATCGGCATCGGGCCGGGAGTGAATTGCGCGATCTCTTTCAAACGATAACGCGAAATAATCACATTAGGGAGAGCGAAAATGTGGAGCCGAGATTCGCGTGGAACAAAAAAAACATACTCGGGTGCTTTGCTTTTTAGAAGCTGAAGCAGAGCTTAGCGGTGTGTAGATTGAAGCTGGCGAGTTCAATAGTTGTGTGAGTGTGTGTGTGTCGTTTGTCGAACCCGTCTCGTTATTGATTTCGATTCTTTCCGATCCGAGATTTGGTTAAATTGATAGTACAGCTCTGAGCTACGTTGATCCGGTGAAGTCAAGTCGGCAGTGGGGACGACAATTTGGATGCGGCCACGCGTGGGAAAATATGGAAATGTGTTTTATTAATTGAATTCATTTCATTTGTTTACTGTTGAAATCGGGTTTTATTTGAATGTCTTAGGGTCGATTTCGTACGTCCATGATTGGCTTTGTGGGGTTTGTTCAACATAGAATGTCAAATTATTTTTTCGAACCCGGTATAAATTTGAACCAAAAAAAACATTGCTTCATCCGCCATATCGAACTAGGATGATACTATTTATCAGATGTACAACTTTGCTTCCGCCATTTTTTCCAAAATTAAAAGCTTTCTTGCGAAAAAGTGCTTACATATGTATTATTCAAGGTATTGTCTGTCGCTAGCGACAACTTTCTCCCATCTGTAAGACGTGTGTAGGAACTGTCTTTATTTAGATCAAGGTGTGTATACCAAAGGTTAGCTTAAGATAAACTTATTTCTAAAGGGAGTGCTAATATGCCATTTGTTACATCTTTCCTTTTTCAATTAATTAATAATATACAAAATCGGGATGATTCGTCTTTTTAACTGTTCGACCAGATCGGGTTGTCCCAATGTTGCCATTCTCTTGAATACCTGTCAAGTTTTTCTCGGAATCCCTGCAAGAAAGTGTATCGCTGTCAAGTTGGGATCGCTGTGACGTTTCGCTTTGCTTTTCCTCTTCACTGCTGTCGCATTCTCTACTGTGGACCTCTGCTAGTATTGTCATTCGCCTAACGCCGACGTACAGGGTCCGGCACTCGAAGTGTAACCAATTAAAAAGGCCATAAAATCAGTTTGGAAAATTACTTTTACTTAATTCAAAGTACAAAATGTGTAAAACTAATACAAAATTCAGAATCAATTCACTTTTGCTCGATATAACCACCTTTTGCCTTGACTTGATGACTTGAGAGAGCGAAGGAGTTGCTTCGTTTGGCCGAATGTGACTTGCTGGTATTTTGGCCCACTCGCGGACAATAACTTTTTTCAGCGCCTCGAGACTGGTGTATCTTTTAGTTCGGACTTTGCTCTCCAAAATGGCCCAAAGAGAATAATCCATTGGATTCCCATCTGGTGAATTCGAGAGCCATTGTGTAAACGTGATGAAGTTCGGAACGTTGTTTTTCAGCCATTCTTGGTTCACTCGAGCTTTGTGAGACGGTGCCGAATCCTGCTGAAACGTCCATGGTCTGCCACCGAGATGTTTGTCTGCCCACGGCTTCAAAGCAACCTCCAGAATACTTTCCCGATAATATGTCGCATTTACCTTGACGCCAGGCTCGATGAAAACGATTGGAGAGCGCCCATCTGCGGTTACAGCGGCCCAAACCATTATCTGTTGCGGGTGCTGCCTCCTGGTGGCCAATCGATAACTCAAATTCTCGTATGAACGGTCGGTCAAGTAAACCCTATCGTTTTGAGAGTTTACGAATTGCTCAATTGGAAAAATTTTCTCGTCAGAAAATACAATGTTCGGAAATTAACCGCTTTCGACCAAACGAAGCAACTCCTTCGCTCTCTCAAGTCATCAAGTCAAGGCAAAAGGTGGTTATATCGAGCAAAAGTGAATTGATTCTTAATTTTGTATTATTTTTACACATTTTGTACTTTGAATTAAGTAAAAGTAATTTTCCAAACTGAATTCATGGCATTTTTAATTGGTTACACTTCGAGTGCCGGACCCTGTAGATGGTGAGAATTTCTTCTTATTACTCTATGTCCTTCTGAAACTAAATAGGATCTATCCTCTTCCAGCTCCCGAAGCACTTCTGCTGGCGCCCACCGATGCGATTTCGGATCCTGCACTAGAACTTTATCGCCTTCCGAGAATCTTGGTGGATCTTGTGCGCCTCTATCTGCATAGGACTTCTGCAACAGTCTTTCTCGTAGTAATGCATCTTTTACGTTAGTCACTACTAGAGATGGGCAAAACAGTTCATTTCAAAGAACCGTTCAGTGATGCAGAGTTCTACTAAACGAACTAGTTCTCGAGAGCCGTTCGTTCGTTCTTTTCATAGTTAATTTGCCTGTTGAATGACTAACCGAGATCTCAATTAGAACTGAGGTTTCGTAGATTCAAGAAGGATTGCGTGAGCAAAAAAAAAGGTCCGCGACTTTGAACTGAAGAACTACCGTTCTCAAAAAAAGGACTATTGATCATTCATTCTTTCAAAAGAACTAGTTCTTTTGAACCGTTCGCGAACGAATTGCCCATCTCTAGTCACTACCTTGGGTTTCAGCATGCTGAGTGTCATTGGTAAATCAGATCGGACAAGTCGACCGAAAAGCCTTTCGTTCGGCGAAGGAATATTATCATTACGTGGAGTGTTTCTAGCATGCAGCAGGGTCAGATTAATACCTGATTTATCCTCGAGCACTTATTTAGAATGTTTTTAGCCACCTGAACGAATCGTTCAGCCAAACCGTTAGCACGGGGAAAGTGTGGACTTGAAGTTTGGTGTTCGAAACCCCACGATTTCGAAAACTCCCGGAATTTTTCTGAACAGTATTGTGGGCCGTTATCTGTTTCCAGAACTTGTGGAATCCCATGAATTGAGAACCATGATTTTAGCTCACGAATGACATTTTCAGATGTTGCTTCTGCCAACCGCTTGAAATCAAAGAAGTTAGAGTAGCTATCCACGATGAGAATATAATCGCCGTCACGGAAGTGAAACAAGTCTGATGCAACTGTTTGAAATGGCAGGTCCGGAACTTCTTTAGTAATGATAATGTTCTTTACGTTACTACGCTGATGATGCTGACACACGTTACATCCCTCGACCAACTGCTGAATATCTCTGTTCATGTTTATCCAAAATAAAATTTGTTTTGCTCTTCTGATACTACTTTGAACGCCTGGATGACCACTATGCACTGTTTCGAGCATCTTCTTTCTTAGCGTGTTTGGAATTACGACCTGATTCGATTTGAAGAGAATACCGTCGTAGACACTTAGCTTATCTCTGAAACACCAATACTTCCGTATAACCGGCGGGACATCTTCTTTGTTATTAGGCCATCCATTTAGTACCGTTTCCGTCAGGAGCTGCCTTTCTAAATCCGTTTTTGAGTGCTCTCTTAGCTCCGAACCAGCTTTCTTAGACATTTGCAGTATTACGTGAACTTCCAATTCCTCCTGATTTTGTTCTTGTATAGGATTTTTTACATCCCGACTCAAAATGTCTGGGATTGGAATATCGCGTCCTTTTTTGTAAACCACCTTCGGGTTGTACTGAGAAATTTCAAATCGAATTCTTCGCAATCTCGGTGGAGCTCGGCTTTTTAAAAATTGACTCCAAGGGTTTATGGTCCGTTTCGACAATAAGTTCCTTTCCATAAACATACTAATGGAACTTTTGACAGGCAAATCTGATAACGGCTGCTTCCTTCTCGATTTGTGGATAGTTCTTTTCGGCTACAGAAAGGGCTTTTGATGCATATGCTACTGGCCTTTCATTTTGTATTAGCACTGCTCCTAGCGCGTTTGAACTGGCATCGACTGACAATGTGACTGGTTTGTTGACGTCGTAGAATGCCAAAACTGGTGGTGAGATCATCAAATTTTTAATATCTTGAAAAGCCTTTTCTTGTTCAACCTCCCAGACCCAGGCCGCGTCTTTTGCCAGTAACCGTCGCAAAGGTTCAGTAATTTTTGACAAGTTCGGTACAAATTTTGCAAGATAAGTAATCATTTCTAGAGCACGTTGGAGTTCTTGCTTGTTCGTTGGTGTGTTTAGTCTCCGCACTGCATCCAATTTATCTGGATCTGCACTTAAGCCATCTTTGGATACCAAGTGACCCAAGAACTTAGCTTTTGACTGATTGAATACGCATTTCTCCTTGTTTAATTTAAGACCCTTTTCATGTAGTCTTCGAATGACGTTTTCTGTAATATCCTTCAATTGAGATAAGCTTTCCGCATGAATGAGAATGTCGTCCATCGAATATTCAACACCATCGAGTCCATCTAGAGTATCTTGCATGATTTTCTGGAATACTTCAGGAGCAGAAGCTAATCCAAACGGAAGCCGCTTGCAGCAATATCGTCCCCAGGGTGTTCCAAATGTCAAAAACTTTGCCGTACGATCAGTTACCGGGATCTGCCAAAAGCCCTTCGTACAATCAAGAATCGTGAAATACTTCGATTTTGACAATCTGGTAGAGATTTCTTCGAGAGTACTCAATGGATGATGACGTCGCAGTAGGTTTTGGTTTACCTGAGAAGGATCAATACGGATTCTTAGTTTTTGGTTACGCCTTACTAAAACCATTGCGTTTACCACTGGTGTTGGATCATGAATTCTTTCAATGACACCTAGTTTCTCCATTGAATCAAGCTCTTTTTTTACTGCATCACGAATGCTATGCGGCACATGTCTCGCTGGTCTCATCTTCCACTGTGGGTTATCGATCAAGTCGATGTCATAAACGTAATTTTTTACACAACCCAGACCATTGTAAATATCGCTGTCATTGACCTGCACATCATTCACTCGTGCTATGAGCTGCTGCGCTATGCACGTTTTTCGCCCCAGTATCGGAGTGACGGTTTCCTTGACTATCTTGAATGAGATTCGGCTTGGTCTTGTTTTAATATAACATAAGGTTCAGCCTCGCCCAAGACTTTCATTTTGTGATTTGAAAATGTGACTAACCATTTCGTATTGGACTGTTGCAAGGGAAGTAATTTCAAACTTTTTGCTAGACCCAACGGTAGCACCAGAATCTAGCTTAGCAGAGAATGTTTTGCCTCCCACTCTCACTGTCTGGTACCAATCCTCTCCTTCGGTCTCAATAGCTCCAATGAATAATTCCTCCTCTGAATCACTGTTATTTTTTTCCGATATCGTGTGAATAGTCGGTTTTCTTACGGTATTTTGGATTTTACATTGTGCGGCGAAGTGCCCCTTGCGGCCACAGGATCGGCACTCCTTTCCATATGCCGGGCAGGAGGATCTCTTGTGTTTTCTCACACATCTTCCGCACTGTATTACTTCTGTGTCACTGTTATCGTTTGATTTTTTCTTTAACACTTTTACTGCGTCAATTTTTTCTTCGGCTATCATCGCTCTGGACTGCATTGCAGTTAGTTCATGGTTGCGACATAATTCAATCGTCTTTTGCAAGGTCAACTCGTCATTTAGCAGTTGGGGGACCAATTGTAAGTATTTCACGCCAATAATTATCCGGTCTTTAACCAATGAATCATGTAGCACACTAAAGGAACACTTCTTAGCTTGTTCCTTCACTCTAGTAACAAAACAATCAAAAGATTTGTCTTCGTTTTCTCGGCGAAAACTCAGCATCCACGACCTGGACCACCCGGACCACCCGGCCGCTGCCGCACACACAGCCGAGAAACTACACTGCTCCGTGGGCCTTCCGCGAGGGTGGGGCAAACCCCCCCGGAACGTCGACCACGGCCCCTTCTTACACTGCACCGACTTCACCAAATTTCCAATCACCACTCGCGCGAAACCGGCCTCCCGGATCACCGATCGCTTGACCCGGCTCCCACCGGACCAACACCTGCAACCATCCCCAGAAAACAGAACCGGGACCAGGAACCCGGCCCGACACCCGGAAAAGTCACCCGTCACCGACCCAGCACCTAAGCGGCCATCCGCCGGGGGTGCTGCCCCCGGGGATGTTACCCGCAGCCCGAAGCTGTTACATCAAACCCAGACCAACACAGATAAAAATAGATATTTTGCCTTAAGCTTAGCAAATCTATGAAATGTATAACATGTAATGTACTGACTCGATGTAAAAACTCCTCCTTCCCTATAAATCCCTCACCTTATACTTCCCAACCACCCCCAAATCCCGACCCCAAACTGTTACAAACCCGGTGAACGACCAGAATTAGGTTAAAACCGGGGATAAATAAACGATATAATAATAATAATAATTGTCTTCGTTTTGAACGATCTTATTGAATGTATAACGCTCATATGTTATACACGACTTTGGAATGAAGTACTCTTCAAACTTTGCTTTTATTAGCACTAAGTTATTCTCCTCTTCTGGTCGCAAATTAAACGTGTCGAAAATCCTAATGCAGTCCTCACCAATCGCACTCAGAAAGGTGGCAGATTGGACTTCTTCTGATTTTTCCACCAGCTGTGTCGCTGTTGCGAACCAATTAAACTGTCGTACCCAAGATTTCCATTGTGCTGACATGTTTTCACTCAAAACTAACGCTTTTGGTGGTTTGAGTCCCGCTGCTGGCGATGCCGCCATTTTGTTACAGGAGTGAGATAAACCGCTGCTGTGAAACTATACTATTATTTTAGTATAAAAATCAAAATTTGGTGTATTGCGAGCGTGAAGTTAAAAAAATCATTTTCTGCTTCTGATTTTAGTTCACTGGTCTCTAACAGGCAGACTTGTACAATAGATATCACCGTTACTCGACGGAACGAATAAAACGCGCTTCTGACACCATGTAAGACGTGTGTAGGAACTGTCTTTATTTAGATTAAGGTGTGTATACCAAAGGTTAGCTTAAGATAAACTTATTTCTAAAGGGAGTGCTAATATGTCACTTGTTACACCATCTTTCCAGCAATTTTCTGATCCCGGCTCGAAAAAACGGAGTCCTCTTTTGACGCTATCCATGAAGCAATCCATTTTTCCAACTCTTCGAAGGATTGAAAATGTTTATCTGCTAGGCCGTGTGCCATCGAACGGAATAGGTGGAAGTCAGAAGGGGAATACTTTTTGATCACTTTTGCGACGTGAGGCCGAGCGTTGTCGTGTTAGAGGATGACTTTGTCATGTCGCAATCTCTGCGCTAAAAATTAGGAAAGAGATTTTAAAAAATTGTTCTGTTCATTGTCGGGAGGGTATACATTGGTTTTAATTTTTATGGAAATATTTTCTCACACTTCCAGTTTTGGTATCATCCGGTATTCTTAAGTATTTGCTTGTTAAAATGCTTCCATTTCATATATTTCTAAAATTTGGAGGATCACAAAATTTCATGTTTGCCTTTCTCATATAGAAAGGCTATGAAATCGCTGTGAAAACCGACTTTACCATATACCAATCGACTCAGTTCATCGAGATCACAAAATTCAAATGAAAGGTCTTATGATCCAATAGACTCCCGATCAACAAGGGATAACAAAATTGTATCTGGGGTTGTTTCGTTTTTTCTATCTAAATTAGTCATAATCTTTACCTCGTTAATAGTTGAAATAACAATAATTATAACTCAATTTAACCTGGGTGATAACAAAATTGTTACAAACCCTGATATGTAAATATCAATATTATATCTAAATTTGTTACAAATTAAGTACGACTTTTCAGCTGTTATTACCCAGTTTTGGGGGGAAAGGCTTTATCGTGCAAATCTAAGATTTCGCAAAGTAAGATAAAATTGCATACTTTTAGGCGATTTGATTTGCGATAAAAAAACAGGAACAGTCAAGCGACTGGTTTCGAACCGGGAAGTTTTGAGTTGTTTTCGGCTTATACTGGCCGATTCAGTCACGAGTCAAAGACGAAACGTAAAGAATAGTAAAAACGGTTATGTGCCCTAAGCACAAACATAGGCTAACCCCTAAATGACCAAATCTGAATCGGCCAGTATAAGCCGAAAACAACGTTTTCGTTCGGCACGTCAGGAAAGACGTGGTACTTCGGTACCAATTGAATAAGTGTTTTGCAAGTAGCATTAACTTTACATCTGCTTAGCGGTTCAAGTTGAACTGTTTAAGTTTGCAATAAGCAGTTCAATTTGAACTGCTCTGCACTGACGAGTCAAAGACGAAACGTAAAGAATAGTAAAGGGTATATTTGATTAAAATGTGCACTTAATTTTCTCGGAGATGGCTGAATCGATTTTCGTAAATTTAGATTAGAATAAAAATTCGTTTGAAGGACAGTGAAAAATCAGAAAAAGTGTATATAATATCGATTCAAATAGCAAGTTTTTATGATTGATGATCAACCATTTGCCATTAGTTTGCGATATTTGCAGCCAGAAGCCCCGCAAGTATTGTACAAAATCCATCAAAATTGAACTTTCATTCCGTTTTGATTGTTTGATATCTACCTAGATTGACTCACAGAAAAATGATTCAAATAGAAAGTCTCATAATGCGGGTCGGTCGCTTTAAACTCTACATTGCAAATTTCCAATCCCAGCTCATGGTTCCGGATTGGAAGTAATCAAAATACTACGAAATGCGACTATCATAAATTTTTCAGATATGGATAGATTGAACTTTCGAAGGTGTTGTGCAATAAATCGTTTTTGTCTGATTCATGAATTTAAAAATGTTCATGCAATGACATAGATGACAACGGGCAAAATTCGATATCTGCAACTTCGATTACTGCAATGTAATATTAACAAAATTTTTTATTTAGAACTACGTAAAAAATCATCAGATCAACATAGCATAAAGTACAGCAAGAACTAAACATAAATCGATACGAATTTTTTAAGATTTTTTTTCTATTTTCAGCACATCCGGGGTCCGTTAAACTAAAATCGCTATTTTCAATCTGCAACTAAAAGACCTATAAATAGTGAAAGTCACTTTTGAAGACGTTTTAAAATTTTTAACACTTATCACTCTGTGTTTTCGGAAACAAATATCGGCCACCGATAAAATTGAAGAATTTAAGCATTCGTTTGACTCCAAGCTTGTGAAAATCATATCTAAGGAAACATTGCAGAAATCAATGAACTAAGTCGAATGCCATATCACTTTTTTCAATATTTATTGGTCGAGTTTTAAAGCTTTTGCCTTACCTTTCTTTTTTCATAAGAGAAAAAGCGCAAAATCATCTTGAAAAATATTTATTTTCAATTTAAAATTAAAATTTGAATAAAAACTTTACACAACTTAAGTAGGAATTACCTAGGAACGTTCGCAAAATTCAAAATTTAGGCGGTTATTTCAAAATCAAATATCAAACTATTGTTTTCAAGAGCATCATCAGGTATGTGAAATTGGAAAAAGTGTTTGTTACTGCTCTTTATTGAAGCATAACATTTTTCGGGTTGAAAGTCAGAAACCTGATCGACAAAAGTGCTTATGGACGCATACAATTTATCTGAATTTCATTTGGATCCGTCTTCCGATTCCGGAATTACAAGAAAATATGTGCAAATTTATGAAAAAATGCGGACTCAATTTTCTTGGAAATTTCCTAACCGATTTTCACAAACCAAGAAGCAAATAAATGGTTTTAAAATTCTTTAAAAGTTCCCAAAACGCTGATCCAGATCCGACTTCCGGTTCCGGTATTACAGTGCGATTAGTGAAAATTTTCAATTTCATGAGCATTTTTTTCACAAGCGATGGCGAAACGAGGTGCACATTTTTATAAAACTTACAACTAAATTCATCTAGTTGACAGATCTTGTTAGTTTGTGAATATATAAAACTTCTTTAGGACTACTAGTCCTCGGTTTCCGTTTTCGAAAGCACCGACGATAGTGAAGAAAAACTCCAAAAACGGAACTCGCTTCGATTTCTTAGTAACGATTGAACCGATTTTCACAAATCATGATTGAAAATAAGCTCTCGTTCTCCTAAAATAAGCTGTGCAATTTCATTCAGATTCGACCGGTTCAGAAATTATAGGGCGATGAGTGTCGAAACATTCAAATCGTCATTCAAAATGACGATGCAAAACTGGTGCGTGCGGCTTTGCTCGGTTCACAATGTGCTTTGTACAATTTCGTATAGCGGGCAGGGTTGCCACATTAAAATCTTCATTTTTCAGGTGAAAAATATAAAAATTTGTAAATCTTCTATTCAATTTGTACCTACTTGTACCTCACAAACTCATGATAATGATGCTTTTCTATTAAAGTGTTTACTTTCTCATATAAAAATATTTGCAATTTATTGAAAAATTGACTAGTGAAAATTGGCCCGGAAGACTTAGTTAGAAAGCAACTTAGCTGTAAAGCTTGCTTCAGATAGAATTGGAACAAAGACAATTGCCTGTATGTCAGTTATTTATTATTGAATTCAAGATCTTCTTGTATACAAATGTAGCGTTTTCTTCAAACTTTTAAGAAAAAATACGGATAAAATTATTCGTCACGGTTTCGAAGGAATTCTCGATTTTTTCCTGTAACACGGCACACCTTCTTCGTCCATCGTTTTAGCTGTCTTATTCAACCAGGTCGTCATCTGATTGATGTCTTTGACAACCTTTCCCTTTGCCTTGAGTCTCCTCTTCATGATTGCCCTGTATTTCTCAATAGGGCTGGGTTAAGGGGGCAGTTGGGTGGGTTAAGGTTTTTCGGAACAAACTCGGCCCCTTTCTCTGCATACCATTCTTGAACGGCTTTGCTGTAATGATAGTGATGGTCGTGGGATCGAATGAACAGCAAAGTTCGTTTTTGGAGACACTCTTTTTGGTACAGTTCCGATGTCATGGTCTTATTTGTAACGAAAACTTTCGTTTTTTTTTGCCACAGCTACAAATGCCCAGCCAAATCAAAAATTTTCTTGCAAATTTGTCGCCAAAAACAAATTTAAATTTGGCTGGAACATCCCTCCGAGCCGTTGCCAAGTAAAATTTTTGACCTGGGATTTCCCCGAAGTCAGCCTTGACATAGGTTTCATCGTCCATCAGAAGACACCCGTCGAACTTGGTCAGCACCTGGTCGTATAGTTTCCGAGCACGAATTTTGACCACACTATTCTGTTTTATGGTCCGATTTGGCTGTTTGCTAGCTCGATACGACTTGATGCCTTCCCGGAGTCGAGTTCTCCTCACGGTATTATGGACAGCACCGAATTTTCTGGCCAAATCACGGTCCGACAGATTAGGATTCCCGTTAATCGTCTTCAAAATCTTACCACGCAGTTTCCGGCCGACAGTTCCACTCCGACGATTGGTTTGAGGCTTCCGAATCGTCGTCAATGTTTCCTTATATCGTTTGATAACGCGCCTGGGTATTTCTGGGCAATTTCAGCTGTTTAGCTGGATCAGGGTCATTTCGCCGAAAGCCATTTCGCCGAAAGCCGTTTCGCCGAAAGTCGTTTCGCCGAAAGGGTTATTTCGCCGAATGTCATTTCGCCGAATGGGTCACTTCGCCGAATGCCATTTCGCCGAAAGCCATTTCGCCGAAAGGGTCATTTCGCCGAATCCTGAAATCGTCTTGAAATCGTAATTAGAATTAATTTAAATTAAAGACAAACGAAAGATGATATCGTTAACGCCCGTTTTGTTAACCTACAATTGTACTTCTTGAATAATGATTGATTATTGTACTCTTGAATAAAGATTGATTCATGAACCTCAGAAAGTAGTTCCCAAGAAAACTTGTTGACTATTAGCTAGTAAGGACCAAAGCAATTGCATAGGTGTATCTACCAGGCAAATGTAGGTGGTATTTTCCGTTTATTAAGTAAAAATGAAAAAAATATCTAATGCGGCTACGCCACATCGTTTTGGTTCATGTGCTGTCCGACCTCGCTACCGCTCGTTCGGACCTAACTAAAGCAAAGAAACCTAGCTTTGAGTAGACCGGGCAAACGAGGCGGTTACAGGTTTGTATGCAAGAGGCCGCCGCTTCCGACGGCGGGTCGGCGGCCGACTCAGCTGGCGTCGGCTCGGCGGCTTTGTACCGCCGAGCCATCTTAGCTTCGGTTATGTGGCTGCGCCACATCAGGTATACAGGTGACATAACATGCAGGAGATATGAACCTTTCGGCGAAATGACCCTTTCGGCGAAATGACCCTTTCGGCGAAACGACTTTCGGCGAAATGACCTATTCGGCGAAATGACTTTCGGCGAAATGGCATTCGGCGAAACGACTTTCGGCGAAATGGCTTTCGGCGATATGACCCGCTCCCGTTTAGCTAGCCTAGATGCGGACCACAAAGGATTTTTCAAATAACTGTGCACAATTTTTTCCCTTCTTTCGGCTTCCATGATGATTATTTACAAAGTAGAGTACGCACCTTCCGAGCCACCACAGTACCCTTGAAGGACCCCCTTAAAGTACTTTAATGTACATTTTGAGCTTCATTCTTCGACTACATTTGCGACATGTTTTTGCCAGTAGCATTGATCTCAAAAAGGAAAAGCCTTACCCATAAGCTAGTAAAATTTCCAAGAAATGCCTTTCAGAGCAAGCCTGAAGTGAAAGGCCAATTTTAGTCATGTTTGAATCCATTTAAAGCAAGCATTGTATTAGGGCGGGACTGGTTGATAAAAGGTTGACTTTGAAACATGATTGCCTTTATATGGGTAGCTGATTTTTAAATCTAACCGAGCCAAGTCATTGAATCGTTTTTCTCTTATCGTTGAAATATATTGGGCACAGACACAAATTTGACATAACTCGCATTTGAAAAATATTCAACTCACGCATTGTTTTGTCGGTTACGTCACTTTTACTAATATATCTTCGGAACCGAAAGTGACAGCTACTTGATCTTTAAACTTGATATACAATTCAATAGTAGCTTTCAACCGAGCTTAAGTTAGTTATAATCGGTTAACCCGTCGCGGAGAAAAAATAAATGTGTTTTGTCGGTTACGTCACTTACGCCTTTATATCTTCGAACTTGAAGTCCAGAGGTCTGCAGAGCTCCAACCAAAAATCGGTTTCTCCAGTAATTCTGTTACCTTTCTACAAAGAACGGCAAAACGCAGGTTTAGATAGTTTAATGAAAACTTCTACTACTTCCTTCAGCTTTTATTTATAGTCCAACTGACCTTCTTTTCAATAGACTACTTGTGATAGACTACTTGTGATAGACATACTTGTGATAGACAATAGACTACTTGTGATAGACATACGCACCACCGAGCCACCACAGTGCGGTTGAAGAACCCCCTTAAAGTGCTTTAATGTATCCTTTGAGGTTCCTGTTGGTTTATCATTCTTCAAATGCGTTTGCGTCGTGACTTTGCCAGTAACGTAGATCACGTAGTGGGAAAGCCTTGCCCATTGTCTCTTGCTTGTAAAAATTCCCAAGAAATCCCTTTCCGAGCAAATCAATTTTAAGCCTTCAGTGAACGAACAATTTTAGTAATGTCGGAATCCATTTGAAGCAAGCATTGTATTAGGGCGGGGCTTGTTTATAAAAGGTTTACTTTGGAACACGATTGACTTTGCATGGGTAGCTGATTTTGAAATCTAACTCAGCCAAGTCATGGAATCGTTTTTCTCTAAGCGTTGAAATTTATAGAGCACATGCACAAAATTGACATGACGCGCATTTGTGAAATATTCTACTCACGTGATGTTTACACAATGCAAAACTCTGTGCTTTGCAAGTCCCAAAGCTGTAGAAATTCAATGTTTGAGCACTCCCTTGGTGGTAAATGATTCCAACTAAAAGAAATAACCGGAAAAAAGTGAGTTAGTGCGGTTCCATGTCATGAATCCACCAAATAGATAGTGTAAACTTTAAACGAAACTCATTTTTCACTGCACTTACCCATTGCACACATGCGGCATCGGATCCGGTCCCAACCCCCCGCCGTACAGCAGTAAAACCAAGCTTTTCTCATCGTTACCCTCGGTCACATACCCCCCCCCCCCCTCCCCCCTTCCCCAAAAAAGAAAGCAAAAGTGAGATCCCGCAAGAGAACGCAAATGCTACTGAATTTACATACAATAAATAACCATTTAACTTTTGGAAAGTTTATTGAAAAATATTTGCCTCCACGCCCAGGAGCCCAACTATTCTCCCTGCACCACCACCATTCCCTCTACCGGGTTGGTTGGCAACCGGGAACGGGTTATCTCAAGAAACCTGCCCGCTTACCCCTACCAGGAAACAGGTCGTACGGGCATAACCACAAAGCGATAGAGCTTTTCCGGGATCCTGTAGTGTGTCCGCTTCTGCTCCATCCTGCACCTGAAACAGCACCACATCCGACTCCGATCCCAGAGTGGAGTTACACGGCGGTAGTTCTCTATTTCTCTGTCTTCAAGTACCAAACCCAAAGCAACCCGATTTCTTCTGTCGAACAGCACCGGGCTTCAGAACTCTTTCGGTTTCTTTCAATTTTTTTTGGGGCCCTTTGGAATGAAACATGAACGTAAGTCGATCTGGAAGTTGTGCTCAAGTGGCCGGGAGGGTGGAACACAAAACGGAGAGAAGTAAAAGAAAAACTAACCCAAACTCAGTCACCGGAGTGTAGTTCATAAATTTAAATTTTCAAAACCAAGCGGCGACCTTTTTTTCTACTACAACAACTCCGCTGCCAAGAAAAGAATTTTTCCGGGACCAGCGTGACAAAGGATGCAAGGGTCGGTTTTTCCTGCCACCGGGTCGGAGAAGAGTTGTAAATCATTCAGAAGTAACGGATCGAAAGTTTACCCACAACAATAACACGGAAGTAGTGGGCGAAGTTTTTCTTAATTACAAACATTTATTTACGTTTTTCCCAAGACGCATGTAGTTTCCACCGGTAAGATATCGAGTGAGCGAAAATCAACTCTAATTGTTATGCCAGACTGCGAAAAAGAACTGCATGTGGATTGCTGCAAGTGGATCGAGTGAATCCACCTTCCCCCGGAGGGGAAGGCACACAAATTTCTGAACCACTTCGGGTGAATTATTTCCCCCTCCCTCATCACCAAACACTCGTTCACCTTCTGCTCGCAGCAAAGCCCCATTCAACAGAGCAAAAGTTTCGACACCGCTTTTTTATCGCTTTCCAGGCGTTGCTGAGTCGAAAGCTTAACGGGGAGAAAAAATGCTGTGACCGTAGTAAGTACCGAGCACAGGTAAGTAGGCACTTCCGGTAGTGGGAAAGTGCTTCTCTCAAGCGGAGAACTTTTCTGCGAAAAATTATTCGACGATAATTTGCAATTTGAAGTTGTTCGTACGCGCAGTCCACGGGGGTGGCTTTGCTTGCCTGCTTGCCTAGTGCTGATGTCGGTTGGGGAACATCCTGTTCCTGTGCCATAAACAGTGATAAGCCGGGCGGTGTGTGTGTGGGAATAACATGAAAACACAAAAGGGAATCACTTTTACAACTCATTGACTCTGCAGGCCTTATCGAAAGAAGTTCCGGAAAGAGTTTGGTTTATTGGAAAATTTTATTTATAATATTATAAATATGATTTCTTCTCTATTGTAACACTCAAAAAAGATGTATAATTTCTTCAACAGCCCAAGTAAAACTTGTTCATGTTCATGTTTTACTGAACTTAATTGGGTATTCCCGCTTATGATGCGATCATTGGTTATAAGCTCAAAACAATTTATAATAGAGCTATTTTACTAACAGTCATCTCATTAGTAGGAGCCACCGTGTCGTTTTTCCGATTACTCGAGTTTTAATCAATGGATTGTGATAAAATCGGATATTTGCTTCGGTTTTTAAAAGCTCTTAGAACTTTCAACACAGTTGACGGTTATTCCCACGAGCGAAATTCCGAAAAAAAATCGGTTGCCTCTTGTTTTGGCAAACGGCGCATAAAGTAAATCTACTACTTGCTTGTGTGCCCTTTCCTACAGCGCTAACGTTCCGCACCAAGTCGTGACACCCATGCCCGATCAGATGCACATAACAAAATCACAACACAAGTATACAAACAGTTGATATGTATAACAATTTGTGTTATTTTGAGATATTTAACAAATAAAAACAGTTGAAAATTTAAACTTATGATAACAATATAGTAACAAAATCAGTTATGATGTTTTATTTTCATTTGCAATACTCATGATAACGTTCACTTATTGGAAAAATGAGTTCTTCCGTTGCATTATATCGAAATATAATGATCAGAATTTCAGAAAACTAAAAGAAGAAACCAGATCACTAAATAAATTATTCATTTAATAAAAAAAATCATTCAACAATTTCGGATTGAAAGCATGCTAAAAGTTGGCTGTGATATAGTTTTTCTGTGTTAAATTTGCCATCTTATTTATTACAACTATTGTTATAAATGTATGCTTTCGGATTTCTGTAGTTATAACAAATTCAATAATAATTGTGATACAAACGTTCTAAAATCTGTTACGATTTTGTTCCCTCTAGAGTCTTTTTTATTTTAACAGCTTACCAGCTAAAAATATTTCCAAATTTGTTACAAAATATTTCTTAAATAAATTACTCCAGTTGTTATACTTCTGTTATTACCATTTGATCGGGTTGAAACTAAATGATTTGACCGTAATTGCGGATTATAACACTATCATTTATGGCCCGTAGAACTGACGATTTGAATATGTATTCTCTCTTTTGTATTCATACTTTATAAATTTTCCGCACTTATCGCACTGCGAATGGAGCGAGCGATGGACATAGTAGACCAAACAATTAAAATCCTTCGATATTTCCGGACACAGAAGGCTTCACTTTTTCCGTCCGTCCTCCAGCAAAACTGCACACAGTGCAGATCAATTCAATACTGAAAAAATTTTCGAGAAGGGTTTTCATTTTACGTGATTTCGTTTGAACATTTCTTCAAAACAGCGTCTCTAACGACTACAAAAATAACAACATAAAGAATTTTGAGGTTAACTATTTCATTTAGAATAATCATTTTTCATTTTTCGGATCTATTTCATGAATTTTTGTCTCTCTCATATAGAAAGGTTATGCGATCACTATGAAAACCGACTTTTGAACCGAGGCCAAGTATCAGATACCATTCGACTCAGTTCGCCGAGTACACAAAATGTAGGTGTGTGTGTATGTGCGTAAGTGTGTATGTAACGTTTTTTGTGCTAACTTTTCTCGGAGATGGCTAAACCGATTTTCACAAACTTAAAAAAAATGTGCCAAAAAATCAAAATATTTCTACTAATTTTTCTCAGAGATGGCGTGACCGATTTTTACAAGCTTCAATTCCAATGACGGGTCTTGTCGGGTCGGGACGGCAAAACTTGTTAATTTCATCTGTAACCGACTTCCGGTTCCGGACTTATAAGGTGATTAGTGCAAAAATTCCTTTTTAAAATTACTTATTCACTTCCCTCAGAGATGGCGTGAGCGATTTCAACAAACTTTAATTCAACTGAATGATTTTATGATCCCATACAAAACTTCTGAATCTCATTTGGATCGGTTCCGGATTTATAGGGTAAAGTGTGTAAAAATTTGTATACCATAACTCAGAGGGGCGAAACAAAAAGCGTAGAAAAAATTCTAAACTGACCCAAAAACTAGTCCATTCGATAGTCATTATCAGTTGACGGCCAAACAAACTGATTTCGGCTATCCTGGTTCTTCATCTCACTCATTTTTCTCAGCGATGGTTCGACAAATTTTCACAAACTTAGGTTTTAATGGAAGGATCAGGGATCTTGTACGGAATTCCTGAATTTCATCCGGATCCGACATCTGGTTCTGGATATATAGGGTAAAGTGTGTTAAAAGACCCTTAAAGAGTCGAGACAGAAAACATGAAAAATTCTTAATCGGCCAAACAACTACTCCAATCGGTAGTCATTATCAGTAAACGGACTACTTAACTGATTCTGGTTAATCTTTCAAGAATCGAAGAAAAAACTATTTTGAAGAATACCACAGTTTGTTTGATATGAAAAAGACATCATTACACCACTAGGTGGATTAAAACAGGTTTTTTCTGTTGCTATTTACTTTTCGAAAAATTTTACTTACACGCAAACGACCAGCTGCTGAATGATGTATGTTATCGTGGGGATCATTTCAGGCTTTCAGAAGGTGGTATTTTCCACGATATTGATCGCTGTTCAGAGCATTTCTCTCGAAATCCGAAGCAGCCGAATGCTGACTTCATTTGCACTCGTTTGATGCGATCTTTGCAATGCGAAAAGTTTACAAAGTTAATTAAATTATTCTAGATTTGCACTAAACTAATGATTGTAACCTTAGATTTTTCAAAAAAGTAGTCTTAATAGTTCTCTAGATAACATTTAGAGCCATTAGGACGGCTGATTATGTTCTTTTTCTCCAATGCAAACGACCAGCAGTAGGATGACGCAATCGCTCAAGCTGCTCACAGTGCCAGTTGATTCCAAACTGAATTAATTTGGGCTACGAAGCTTTCTTTTTACGTGATTTCGTTTGTAGCTTTTTAACAAATGGCAATTCTGGCATTCAGAAGGGTCAAATTATGGAATTCTCTACGATATTAAACACTGTTCGGAACATTTTTCTCGAACAAATTTAGCACAGCAAAAAGTGCACAAAGCTAATTAAATTATTCTAGATTTGCACCGATGATTTTAACCTTCGATTAGCAAAGAAAGTAATCCTAATAGTTCATTAGATAACATTTAGAGCCATTAGGACGGCTGATTTTGTATAATGTTCCTTATCCTTTTCCACTTTTCGTTTTCCTTCCCTTCAATGCAAACGACCAGCAGCTGGATGACGCAATCGCTCTTGTTCGAATCGAAGCGCACACTGCGAACGTCCCACAGCAGCTATGCTTACAGAAGAACTAGTTGTTGTTTTTCTGCGTTTAGGCTTGAGACATAGACTGAAACTAGCAAACGTACAGCAAGGTCTGTTATTAACAACAATCCTGGAGTAATTTCGTTACACGTTCGTGTTGTGAAATTTTGAAAAAGCACCCAGGTGAGCAATAGTAAAGAAAGACGTAGTCCTAGGTCAAAAAAGATTTTTTTCAAATTCAACTATAGGAGCACTTGTTTCACTATTCACACAAGCATAAAGCTTGAATTTTACTCCAAGTCTTTTGAACCACATGTGAATTTTGTCGGAATAAACTTAAGGCTTGTAGTCTGATGTGATACAATCATCTTAACTCGTGGTGACCGTGGCGACATCTGCGAATGTGGTGATCGCGGTATCATCTGCCAATGTGTCAGCGGCCAACTCAGCTGGCGTCACCTCGGAGGCTTTTTCAATTGTCCAGGAGACATAAAAACAAATAGCTAATTACCCTTTCGGCTAAATGAACTCTTCGGCGAAACGACTTTTGACGATGGGACCCATTCGGCAAGACGTCTCTTGGCGAAATGACTTGCAGGCAAAAGGCAAACAAAACGTCTGATTCCGTATTCGTTTCCACTTTTCAGTTGCTGATGGGTTCCGCCAAATGCTGTAACTTTGAAGTTTAAATCTACTAGTGTCGCCATCTGTCTGAAATTTTTAACTGTCACTTTGTGTATCCTCCAGTGTTTCATTTTCATTCAAATTACGACCTAGCAGTAAGTAAAGCTGTATTTCTCATCAAAAAATCAATTGGAGAAAAACTCTTATGGTTTTTGGATGTCGTCTAAATACGTTACCGATTTCGCCACACATGGGCTGAAAAGTTCCGGGCCTAACACATAGATGGCGCTAGTTTTATTGCAGTCTCCTAACCTTTAAAAGACAGTTGTTAAAATTTCATGATATTCTATTCATTAGTTTGTGAGTTATTGTACTAAGAGCGACGCTACTTTTGTTATTTTCAGAACAATGGATCAAAAACAATTTCGTGTTTTTTAATTTTACACTGCTTTTTGATGGGAAAAAATACCGTTCAAGTGAAGCAATGGCTTGAAAAGGGCTATGGAGACTCCGATCCTTCAGAAACAACAATAAAACGTAGGTTTGCTCGTAGAGACACCGATGATGCAGAATGCATCGGACATCCTTTAATTAACTTTGTAAACTACAAGAAAAGATCCACAAAATCGTTTTGATTGATCGAAAAGTGAAGTTACGTGAGTTAGCAGACATTGTAAAGATATCACAGGAACGTTTTGGCTTTATATTGCATGAGCATTTCACTATGAAAAGGAACGTTTTGGCTACCGCGTTTGCTCACTGTTGACCAAAAACGAGAACATGTTGATGATTCTGGGCAGTCTTTGACCATGGTTAAACGTAACAAACCTGGAATTTTTGCGTCGATATGTGACAATGGATGAAACATGGATTCATCACTTCACTCCGGAAACAAAACGATCATCATTTGAGTGGACAGCAACTGGTGAGTCTAGTCCAAAGCGCCCGAAAGCACAACAATCGGATGGAAAGGTTATGGCTTCGGTATTTTGGGTGGTGTAATATTTATCGACTATCTTGAGAAAGGAAATACCATTAACAGTGAACATTATATAGCGTTATTGGAGTGTTTGAAGGTTAAAATTGTGAAGAAACGACCGCATAAGGAGTGTATCGAAAATAAGCTATCCACATACATTTGTGTTTTACGCATGTATTTGTGATGATTTTTTAGGCTCAGATCACATCATGCTGTGCGTTTGGCTGTCAACTTTCGTTTGTTTACTTGTTTGTGCGGTTGAAATTCTGCGTTTTCAAAATGAAAATTAAGGTTGAACATATGGCTAAGTGAGAAGGGTATTACTAGGCGAAAATTGGCGAAGCAGCTTGGAATTCATCATGCCAGTGTTAAAACCACCATTAATAAGTTTGGGGAACACTATTCGTTGGATGAGCTACCAGGAAGAGACAGAAAACCCGGTTCTTCCAACCCGAAACTGGACCCGAAAGTGGTGTCTTTAATCATGAAGAACAAATCAATGTCAATACGTGATTTTCGCCAAAAAAGCAGGAACGAGTGTCGGAATGATCCAGCGTATCAAGAGGTGAAATCACCTGAAGACCTACAAGAAGCAGAAAATCTCGAAACAAAGTGTAGACCAGAAGAAGTGAGCAGCAACAAGGGCCCGGAAATTGTATTCGCGTCTTTTGCAGTGTCCAGATGCATGCGTTTTGATGGACGATGAGACTTATGTGAAGGAGGACTCGAAAACCCTTCCAGGTCCACAATACTTTACTGTCGTCGTTGAGGAGAATGTGAGCGATGCGGACAGGTCGATTCAAGTGGAAAAATTCGGTCGAAAGGTACCGGTATGGCAAGCAATATGTTCCTGTGGTTTGAAATCAACCCTTTTTTTGCACTACCGGTATTATAAATGCAGAAATCTATCAATCTGACTGTCTCCAGAAGAGATTGCTGCCTTTATCTAAAAAACATAGTACACCTCCACTGTTTTGGTCGGATTTAGCGTCGGCTCACTATGCCAAAACCACTCTCAATTGGCTTGCGGAAAAGGGTATAAATTTCGATGAGAAAAATATCAATCCACCAAATTGCCCTCAGCTTCGACCAATCGAACGTTACTGGGCAATCGTGAAGAGGGTCTTCAAGAAGACTGGTAAGGCAGCTGGGAACATGCAGGAGTTCAAAAAAATTTGGACTCAAGCGTCCAAAAAATGCGATGCAACACTTGTCCGGAACTTGATGAAGAGCGTTCGATCAAAAGTTCGAAAATTGGTGAAGGAATAACTTAAATTTCATCCGGTTTTCATTACGCTCAAGTTTAACCTAGTACAATAAAGGATCAATTTTTAGTTTGAATAGAATATCGTTTTTTATCATAATTGGAAAGAAAATTTTGTGAATAGCTTATTTTCGATACACTCCTTATAGCGAAGAAAAAAAACGAAGCATCGCACAAAGAGGAAAGCGCACTTCTTTTCAGTGTCGAATAGACAGCATTTGAGTGTGTGCTTGTGGTTAAAGCAGCTGGCGCGAGTGAAACACATTCTCTTCGCATGCTTCGCTCACACTCGCTCTCGTCTAAATACACCCAAGTGACCACTGGCGCGTGTTGGTGAGCGAACACTTCCGTGAACTTCAATTAATAGAGAGTAGATCTGGCCTTGCCATGAAAAATTTGCAAGGAAAACCGAAAATTTTACGATGAATTGTTTTATTTTGCTGATTTTGCGTGTCCACGCTTCTTCTACGCAAACCATAAACCAAAGTGCTCACCGGCGTGTACACCTCTGTGAAAGTATCTGCATCCACCTCAGAGAATTTATTAGCTAATGCTCTAGCACTTTGGTGCGATTCAGTAGAAGAGGTAGAAATAAATAAACAAACGCACTCATGATGCGTGCACACTTTATACAACAGTGGTGTATATATGTGAAAGAGAAGAGCTCTCGTTGAAGTTGTCAGTGCGAGGGGAAAAATTTTGCTTGCTCTTCATCACACAGAGGAGATGGACATCTCTGCCAACGACTACTGTACTGTTTGCAGACCCGGAAAAAATGCTCGCCGGTACGAAATTTCGCACGAACAAAGAGGTTATCGTTGAAACTGAGTCCAGTTTTGAAACAAAAAAATCGTGTTCTCTTTCTTAGACCCGGGACTTTTCAGCCCATGTGTTATGCTGAAAAAAAATGCGGCAAAGAGTAAATCGAGTTCGAGAATATTTCAAAATATTGAGCTATATTTCGCTCTAGAAAAAAAGGCGGGTGAGTAATGTCACAGACATAACTGGAGGACGTGAATACGAATAAAACTGACATATTTCTTTCTCACTTCCGGATAGAGATAATCATTCGTATTAGATTGTGTATATTTTGCAACTTTCATTGCTTCGCTTCCAGAATTTTAACGATGCATCTATACTACAGTACGACTAATTGACGGCAAACATATTCTACCATACAATTAAATAACGCGGAACAAATACAGTTTTGTAGATTTAGATACTAGTAGAAATACTCAAAATCCTTTGGAAATATTTGAGTGGTTCTAAAAAACTGCTTTGCGTAATTTGTCCAATGTTTATAATTGCTAAAGTTTAAGAACTAATATATGAATCTGGGGCACGCTCCGAATTCAGCTGCAAATTTTCGGAATCTAGATCAAAAATCCAGGACATAAATTTAGTTCTAGAAGTAGAAAACTGAAGTTATTTTTAGAATTTTCCAAATTGCGTTATAGAAATAAATTCTGAACTTGAATTCCAAGTCTTAATATAGGAACTGTATTCAGTTCCAGCATCTAATTCCAGAAATCATGTCCACAATTTAGTTCCAATATATAGGTTCTGAATTCTGGAAATGAATGCTGAGACTGAATTGATGAATTAAATGCTGAAATTCAATTCAGGAATTAAAGTTTTGAATTCAGTTTTTAAATGAAGGTTCGGTGTTCAGACTCAATACACCCAAACCTCCATTTACGTAATTTATATATGTACATATGTATTAATATACGTACGCATGTGTGCAACTATTTGTATTTATTTATACATATAAATATTGGTGAAGTAAAAGCGATCATTTATATGTATAAATATATACACATATATGTAGACGGGTGAGTGTGTAAGCATACATACATACATATATATGGTTCGTAAATGGAGGTTTGGGTGTATTTAGTTTCAGAATCCAGATCTAAAATTCATATCCTGAATTTTATTCATGAATGCTGAAAAATCCTAAATCATATCTCTGGATTCGAATCCCTGAATAAGCAACTGAATTTGAAACCATTTTCAAAATCCTGAAATAGGATTCAGTTATAGAGTCATAGTTTTAAATTCTGAATCTGTGATCTGGAACGAAATTTTGAAATAAAAGTATGAAACTAAATTCGGAACTTAAAACTACAAGGATCAGCCCGATGGGGTTGTTCGAGCCATTGATGTGGAACAAGGAAACCAAAATTTCTAATGATCGACATTTTCAATTAATCGTCACACTTTTGAATCCGCAAATGCACGAGAGTCTGCGAACCCAGAATGTAGACTCTATTTGTCGCGATTTGAATTTGTTTTGTAGCCGACGAAATTACATCAATAGCCCAAATGTATGCAGTTATATGTTTGTACATGATTGCCATACGAATATCGATATTAAAGCTTCTCTTCGCCAAGCTTGTATTCAAGTTTTGTATGTAAGCAGTTATTTTTCTAGCGGTTCTCTACCTTTCTGCGATTTTGATTGAAGTGATAAACTTTTTCTCATTATCAATCGAGTTCATCTTATATAAATTATATATTAATCTTATGCACTCAAAAGCGATGCTTTCCCTTTGATATATCGCTTACTTCTTCAAAACCGTCGACTATGACAGGGAAATCCGGTATGCCGGAGATTTTTTGCAGACAAAATCGGACACTGCTAGCTATTAATCATTATTTCAATGATATACAATTAAAAAAAAACATGACTATGAACATTCAAATCAATAAGTAGAAATATTTCCAATCAAATGATGACATAATATTAATAATTGATACAAAATTGACTGAGCTGTAATTGTTCAAAACCTGACCACATTTTTCTTGAGTTTCTAATATATAGAAAACAAAAATGTGTTCCACATAAAAATAACTTCAGAATTCAGGTGGACCAGAATCTAGGTTCTGAGGTTAGTTCTTGAATTTAACTAAAAATTCAGTTCTCTACTACTGCTGGTTTATTGCTAGCCACGACGTCTGAATGCGAAGAAGAGCACCACCTGAGCAAATTTTTACCACCTCATTACCTGACCTGACTACCTCAAAACCGTCGTCATGGTGCGAAAAAGACAAGCAAACGAGATGAGTTTTCCTCGTTGTTTCCAAAAGTTTGAGAAAAAATAGATTTTGAGTTATTTATGGATATTTTACACTGCTGAAAATTTAATCACAAATTCCTGATTATATTGCTGATAGCATGGAGAAAAAATTATGTTGTTGCGTTAAGTATAACAAGAGATATTCACGATCAAAAACTTATCACTCTCCCAGAGGTTAAATTTTGAAAAGGCGCTCCATAGTAAAGTAAGTCGTATTCACGACAAAAATGGTATCGAAATCAGTTGTTTACTCGAGAGGCGCCTTGGGTGGTGATGTGAAGCAATTCAAATCCGTACTCGAAATCCCTCCAAGAAACGACCTAGTTCAAAATGTTTTTGGGACTATTCATCTGGCCAATTACAACAGACCCAACGATCATATTTTACCGGATCAGTTCAGAAACCGGGCCAAAACCGATAACTTGCATCGTTAGTGTTTGCAACAACCGACGGCAGCGGCTTAGCGATCGCGACGACAACGGCAGTTCTCAACAACCAACAGCCTTAGATATGTGAAACTCTCGACGACGACGACGACGACGACGACAGCAACGGCTGTTGTCGGGGATTAGAAGTCTAATTTATTGACTGGGCGGTAATAAATAACGATTTCACGAGCAACTCTTTCGACCGAGCGGCAGTTCGACAGCGAGATACGCGAGAGCCGTATCCATTAAAAAGACGGATCAGCTCGGCGTTACGACACTGAAAACCGGCTCAATTAGTCACGCAACGCCCATCGTGAGCACTAGTAGCGAAAGGTGTGACAATCGGGTTCCCCGTTCTTCTAATCAAGGATTACGCGCCATTAATAATTTTCCAAACAGATGGATAGGAGCACACATTGTAATTTGTCGACCGTATCGAGGCTCCATGACACGATTGGCACGGCAACAGCGGCTTCGGTCGAAACTGGGTCCGCGCGCGACAGAATTCGAACAATGTCGTTCGTTTTTATGCAACGGAATGCCATCTCTCGACTTGAAGTCAATCTTCATAAATTAATTGACATCTTTACGACTCGCGCATCGCTTCCAATTCCGTATCCCGCACCGTACCTGAACGCGATGGCCGATGGGACGACGGGCCACCACCCCGGCGGATGACGGCAATTGACGAATGGATGCTAAAAATAAACCATCATCAAGCGCAGTGACGGCAGTGACAACGGTTTGAGTCGCACCATAAACAGCCCCATTATTAATTGACATGTGTGTATTTGTGTTTGTGTATCTGTATGTGTCTGTATTTGCCTATCTTGACATGGACGAATGTGGGCAGAACCGTACAACGTAAGCTCGTCAAGTGTTCTAGTGGTTATGAAATGTTAATTAAATCCTGCCGCCACTTCTTTCCGCACGATGAAAGTGCGTACCATCGACCATCAACGGCGCGCGGGTGGGTGGGGGGATGGCTGATCCCGGTCGCTGTCTTCCCGGGTCTTCCGGGGTGGCGCTTTATCGTTTCACATTTATGAGATTAAAAGTTTCAACCGGGGGAGCATATTTTTAATCGGATTGTGAGCAGCCGGTGGCAAGTGAGATCTGAATAATGGCTCCTCATGTACACTTTCACATGAGTGTAAACTGGAATGAGGCACACCGGGTTTTTAATAGTGGGCGGTTAAAGTTGAGCCGTCCGGGGCTGCAGAGAATTTCTATGCTTTCTATTGGGTTGGATTTCGATTAGAAGTTGAAATTTCAGCTGAAAAAAAGGTGAATTGTTTCGTTTAACATTTACGGGGAAATTGTAAGCAACTCGATAAAAAATAGTTGGTTCTTTGTGTTTAACATGTTGATTTGGTATGCGTGTATTCTGGATTCTGGAACTGAATTCTGCAGCTAAACTCCGAATTCTAAAACTAATTTCTGAAAGTAAGAGCAGAAATTTTGGGAACGGAATTCCATTCAAAAATCCGTGTCAAATTTTTCCTTATATTTTATTTAACCCTGGTTTCAACCTTACAATGGTCGTTCACCGACGAATCCTAGTGCCTAGAACTGCTCAAAATTTCCGGACTTCTTTTCGATGAAAGTAGATTAGTATTTGTATAATACTGATATCCATTTTCAGAAACACAGAAGTTACTTGTAACTAATTTTCAACATCTGTGGTTGTGTCAGCATTTAAAGCTTATAGTTTGATAGTTGAAGTCTTAAGTCTAAACCTGGAATCTCGACAACTACGGAACACTCTTAAAGCTCCGGGCTCAAAGTCCAATCCTTACAATCCAGACTCTAGCTCCCAGAGTTTCGTAAGTAAAATCCAGTGCTCATAGCTCAGTGTCGAAAGTTCAGAATTTATCGTTTCGAGTATGCAGGTCAGAAAATTGACTGTTCAAAGGCAGTGATGGCATTTCACCAGAGTGATACACGCTGATGTAAGATTCTTGTCTACACAGGGGATGCAAGAAGCGTACATCACACAAAAAGGAACGCGCACTTCTTCTCAGTGTCGAATAGACAGAATTTGACTGTGCGCTTGTGGTTAAAGCAGCTGCGCGAGTGAAACACATTCTCTTCGCATGAGTCGCTCTCATGCGCTCTTGCCTAAATATACCCAAGTGGCCACTGGTGCGCGCTAGCGAGCGAACACTTCTGTGATTTAATTTTTTAATTTATCGAAAGTAGCGATGGCAAAAAATAAAAATTAACGATAGATTGCACTTTTGCTTTTGTTGAATATGCGTGCCCCACGCTTCTCTTATGCGAACCATACACCAGAGTCCTCACCAGCGTGCACACTTCGGAGAAAATATCTTCATCCATCTCAGAATAAACACGCGCTCTCATAATGCGTGTACACTTTATATAACAGTAGTGTATGTGCGTGAAAGAGAAGACCTCTCGTTGATGTTGTCCGTGCGAGGTGAGAAATTATACTATCTCTTATAGTATTATGTAGTCCAGAATAGCCTGTTTCAAGAGTTCAGAGTCTTGATTCCTAAGGCCAGAGTGTTGAGTCCACAGCCCAAAGACAAAAACTCAGAGCCAAGGGTTAGGAACCCAGAGTGTCGAGTTAAATATCAACAATGCTCTAGAATGTGGATCCCAGAGTTATGTATCGAAGTGACTAGAACTCACAATTTCTAATAACAAATCCCGAATCTGAACGCCTAAAACACGTTAGAGGAATTCTACACATTACCACCATCAAAAAAATTACCACCATCTAAACAAGTACTAAGCGAGTAGTAAACTATACTCGAAAGTATTAATCAACTATACCCGATTGAAGAAGATTAAAAAAAATAAAAAGATTCCAGAAGTTTGTTTTTTTTATTCAAATATAATTTTTAAGGCACACTGCTTAAGCTCTACGATGCCAAGGGCTTTTTCTAATTTTAAATAACGACTAACTTAAAACTTAAATAATGTCGTCAACTCGGTAGTATCATTAGAAAATGTCGTCGCAGTGGTCGACTTTGGCAGATTCAGCCTTCAGCTGGTGATCGGAACCGGCCAGTGGATTGAATATATTATGAGATTCTTCCAGATGACGTTTGTATGTATCTATCTTGGCCGCATCCTTCGGTCCGTGTGGGTCCGCGGCCAGAAGTTTGTTGAAAATTCAAGAAGACTCAAGAAGATCCAAGAAGATTCAATAACATTCAGAAGATTCAAGAAGATTCAAGAAAACTCAAGAAAATTCAAGAAGATTCAAGAAGATTCAAGAAGATTCAAGAAGATTCAAGAAGATTCAAGAAGATTCAAGAAGATTCAAGAAGATTCAAGAAGATTCAAGAAGATTCAAGAAGATTCAAGAAGATTCAAGAAGATTTAAGAAGATTGAAGAAGATTCAAGAAGATTGAAGAAGATTCAAGAAGACTCAAGAAGATTCAAGAAGATTCAAGAAGATTTAAGAAGTTTGTAGAAGATTCAAGATTCAAGAAAATTTAAAAAAAACACAGAAAAGTTCAAGAAGATTCAAAAAATTATTGATTCAAGTTTCATGAATATCCAATGAGATTCGAGAATATACAAGAATATTCATGAAGATTCGAAAAGATCCAATATGATTCAAGGCGATTCAAGAAAATTCTGAAACAATCGAGAAGATTAAAAAAGATTCGAAACCATTCAAGAAGATTTAGGAAGATTCAAATAGGTTCAAAAAGATTCAAGAAGATTCAAAAAGATACAAAAAGATTAAAAAAGATTCAAGAATATGCAGGAAGATTCAATCAGCATAAAAAAGATTTTAGATTATTGTAGAAGATTCAAAAAAGTTCATGAATACTCAATACGATTAAAAAGGTTCAATAGGATTCAATATTATTAAAAAAATCGATAAAATTCGATAAGATTCAAATATTTTCAAGGAAATTCTAGAAGATTGAAGAAGATTCCAAAAGAATAAAAGGATTCCCGAAGAATCAATAAAATTCAATAAGATTCAAGAATATTCAAGAATATTGGGAAATATTTAAAAATATTCAAGAAGATTCAAAACCATTCAAAAAGATTTAAGAAGATTCAAATAGGTTCAAGAAGATTCAAGACGATTCAAAAGGATATAAAAAGAGTCAAAAAGGTTCAAGAAGATTCAGGAAAATTCAAAAAAATCCAAGAAGATTCAAGAATATTCAAAAATATTCAAAAAGATTCAAAAAGATTCAAAACCATTCAAGAAGATTTAATAAAATTTAGGAAGATTCAAATAGGTTAACGAAGGATTGTTCATCTGCTGGGCGAAACTTTAAAAATGGATTTGAGCCGGAATGACTAAATTTTGTAACCTTAGAAGCTTGGGATGTACCAGTTGATAGAGAAAAATTATCAATTATATTTAAAAACTCAGCTTATCTTCAATTGATTTCTATCAAATAAAATACGATAGTAATCGGAGTTCTACAGCTCAAAAACAAAAAGCTTAGATAGTTAAATGCTCAACAAATCAATAATCAGTTTCTCAAATCAATGCACCATATATAAATTTGAATTCAGTATTCGGAAAGTTCCAACAAATTTATGTTCTAAAGACTGTCCCAGAAAGTATGGACGCAACCAAAAACCGCTGCCATTTCGCTATGGTTCAGAATCTGTCAGTTTTTATGGCTGCGTCCTGCGGTTTACACTCTTCTCTAACCACTTGTGTAGTTGTTTATTCGTTTTCATTAGTTTGTTGCGAAATGCGTGGACTTTCAGCAGAACAACGTCGAAAAATTGTGTACAAATGGTGCACAGAACGCGGACTGTCACTGAGAAAGATAGCAAAAATGGAAGGAGTAAATGAAAAAGCCGTGCGAAACGCAATCAGGAAGTTCGGTGAGGATAGCACCGAAAACGGGTCAAAAAAAGGTCCTGCTAACCCTCAGTTGGATAAACGTATACTGAAGGCGTTCGAGCAAAAGAAGGAGGTTTCAGTTCGGGATGTGGCCTAAAACGTGGGCACTTCGAAGTCAAATGTTCTTCGTGCTAAAGAACGTTTGAATCTTCGAACCTATAAGAAGCAGAAACAACCGAAACAAGAAGCATCGATCAGGCCGAAGGTTCGAAAGCTCTACAATACGATTCTTGCTGGAAATTTGAACTGCATAATCATGGACGACGAAACCTACGTGAAACTCGATTACAAATCCTTGCCGGGACCACAATATTATACGGTGCGAAAAGGGCAAGTGTTAAACCAGTCCGAGACATCGATTGAAGTCGAAAAATTTGGTAAGAAAGCTATAGTCTGGCAAGCAATTTGTAGCTGCAGTAAGATTTCGAAACCCTTCATCACCACTGCTTCAATGAACAGCGAAATATACATCAAGGAATGTTTACAAAAACGACTTCTACCCATGATTCGAAGCCACAAGGATCCTGTTGTCTTCTGGCCAGATCTTGCTTCTTTCCACTACGGTAGAATGGTAAACTACCAAAAATATCACTTTCGTCCCAAAAGACATGAATCCACCAAATTGCCCACAACTTCGACCAATTGAGGAATTTCGAAAAAGATTGGAAAAAAGTGTCAAAACTTGTCGCCAAGAAGTCTGTACGGAATTTAATGAGAAACGTTCGCAAGAAGGTGTGCCAGCTTGTCTGCAATGGCTAAGTAGCAGATGTTGAGAATAATATTCTATTGTTGTAGTCTAATATTATCAGTATATCGAATAAAATTGAAATATCTAACACTTGGGAATTATTTACAGCGAAATCAAAGTGCGTCCATACTTACGGGACAGTCTTTATTCATCACGTTTCGTGTTCAACTCGTCAGTGCTGAGTAGTTCAAATAAAACTGCTTAGTGCAAAACTAAACAGTTCCACTTGAACTGTTCATCAGTTCAAGTTAACGCTAATGCACACAAAGACGGTTTCAATGGCACCGAAGCACAATGTCTTACTTGAACCTTTCCCCTTCTTTGTACAAAAACGGCTTTTAGCTAAACTACTCGAAATTCCTATAGTTTGGCTGGTTCGTTATGACATAACAGTTCGCCTGAAAAGTTCGTATCGTTTAATAGAAACACACATTTTTTGCCAAAATTCGTTTTTATTATTCAACATAATTGCCATCAGAGACGATACAGCGATTATAGCGATCTTCCAACTTTTCGATACCATTTTTGTAGTACGATTTGTCCTTTGCCTTAAAATAGGCCTCAGTTTCAGCGATTACCTCTTCATTGCTTCTAAATTTTTTACCAGCGAGCATTCTCTTGAGGTCTGAGAGCAGGAAAAAGTCACTGGGGGCCAAATCTGGAGAATACGGTGGATGTAGGAGCAATTCGAAGCCCAATTCGTTCAATTTCTTCAAATGAGGCCGTTTTTTTTTTAAATTTCGTCCTTCAAACGCTATATAATAGTCACTGTTGATGGTTTTTCCCTTTTCAAGGTAGTCGATGAAAATTATACCATGTGAATCCCAAAATACAGACGCCATAACCTTACCGGCCGATTGTTGAGTCTTTCCACGCTTTGGGTTCGGTTCATCGCGTGCAGTCCACTCAGCTGACTGTCGATTGGACTCCGGAGTGAAGTGATGGAGCCATGTTTCGTCCATTGTTATATATCGACGAAAAAAAAATCGATTTTATTTCGATATAACAGCTCCAAACACTGCTCAGAATCATCAATTCGTTGTTGTTTTTGATCGATTGTGAGCTCACGCGGCACCCATTTTGCACAAAGCTTTCTCATATCCAAATATTCGTGAATAATATGTCCAACACGTTCCTTTGATATCTTTAGGGTGTCAAATCATTTTGTGGATTTTTTTCACGTTTTCATCGGTAACAGACTCTTTTGGACGTCCACTGCGTTCATCGTCTTCGGTGCTCATATGACCAGTACGAAATTTTGCAAACCACTTACGAATTGTTGCTTCGCCCGGTGCAGAGTCTGGATAACACTCATCAAGCCATGTTTTGGTATCGGCGGCACTTTTTTTCATCAAAAAGTAGTGTTTCATGAACACACGAAATTCCTTTTTTTCCATTTCTTTCACAATAACAAAAGTAGCTTCACTCAAAATGCAATATCTCACAAACTAATAATCAGACAGCTGTCAAATTTATACACGTATCTTTTGAAGGTTGGTACTAACTGAAAATGGTATGGATTTAATTCTAGTGGCGCCCTCTCATAGAAACGATACGAACTTTTCAGCCGATCTGTTAAGTTGCCCAGAACAAAAGTTTCATTCATATTTTCTTTTTCAAATGATGAGGAATGCGCGGGCTCAAACATCCTGAGATCTCTGGAGTATTTTTTCGCAAATCATTATTGCTGATATTTTTTTCATCACTTTTTTTTTCTGTAATCTCTAGAAGTTTAGTTTGAAGACATTGATTAAATGAAATAAGTAAACGTTTTTTTTTTCAATATAATCAAAAAACTCCTAGGAACAGGCCGATAGAGTTGTTCGAGCAGTTGAAGTAGGACTACACAAATGTGTGTGCGTATGTGTTTGAATTCAATCTATCCCAAGCCGCATTGTCTATCAGCAGTCTACAGAAAAAAATGTTAGGAGCTACAGAAAACACAGTAAATAATGACGTTGGACTACAAAACTATGGCAAAAATCATTGTGTTATTATAATAAGTATTTCATCTGTCAATTTTTTGCCAGTTTAAGTTAGACTACTTATTCATATTAGCTGTTCAATTCCAACTCCACTGATGAGTCGAGGATGAAACGACAAAGGCAAATTTTGTCCTGTTTCGAATTCACACAAACTGATGTCATTTAAAATGCCGTACTCCATCACGGGGCTTATCGGCTACACACCGACTCAATTTGTTTGCTTCAGATTTAGTTCAAAGCTGGATATAAAACCTGTAGCAACCGTTTCGAATGGCTGACGTCAATTTTAGAACGACACAAATAGCTGATCGAGATAAATTTTTTTGGCAGCTAAAAAAAAATAAACAAAAACCCATTCACAGCTATGCCAGTAGGTGACGTTGCGTTACCGCTTGCAGAATCATTAAATTTTTATCCTGATTGTTTTACTTTTTCGCCGTTGTGTCGTCGTCGTCATTCGTTGCGATAGGGATCAGCCACAAAAATACTTTCACGTATTGCCGCCCTTTCGCAAAACGGTTTTTTTTCGCGTTTTCTTTTTTTTGTTGTTGTCGTCGGTCCCAAAACGAAACTGAACAAGCGCCGATCTGCGGAAGGACTCACACGTTCGAGCACCAAATATACGAGTATTAAAAAATGGTTTTATCTTTATTACCCTCATGTACGAGAGTTTCTTTTTTTTTTCGCCCTGCAATCGCCCGGCAATGGCAATGGCACGTCACGTCACGGCACAGCTCGGCATGTTGATTAACGTGACGGGTCACCGAGCGCGGCGTATCAACGTGATCGTGTTTCACTAATTTTCGCTTCGCTTAAAATACAATCTATACCGGAAATCAACTTTTGCTGGGTATTAATTTTTGTTGTTGGATGATTTCGCCTGCCTGCAGTAGAATTTCCGTTGAAGAAGGGCAACTGAGCAACGAGGCTACTTGCGTCACGTTCGCCTCCAACGGGTGCCATAAACAATAGAACTTCAAGAACCTATCACGTCTCATTAATTCCCCTGCCAGCGGACGTGCTGGCAGTTTCCCGTTGCACTGTTCGGTGTGGTAACTTTGGCCCGGTCCTGCACCATGGGGAACAAAGTACCGACCGTCCTCAGCCAACGGTCAGTCCGGAAAGGATGTTCTAGGTAAAAGCATCCGTTGCAGCACCATGTGTTTGTCTGAGGGTGTGTGTGTGTGCGTGTCCATTAGCCACCCTCCTTCCAGGTTCAGTTTGATGTTGTTCTCAACTGCAACTGCTGGCTTGGAAGGCGGCGGTGGAACTGAGGTACTGGAGACTACCGACAGGTGCAGTGTTGCTGCAATTTACTGGATGCACTTTCCATTTCGCTCTCCGCATGTGTGCTCTTTCCATTCATGGGAGTGCGATGCGTAACATTTTCCCATTCTTACCGTACAATAGTGCTGGGAGCAGAACTCCTTCGCCCCCGTGCATGACCGGAATCCTGTGCATATTGGCACAATTAGCTACGAAAAATCGTTTCACATTTACACTTGCGCTCGACTTGCCTCGGTAACACGTACCAAAAGCATAAATCCATACAAGTTAAATTTACACACAATATTAACTTCTTCCTTCTGTGCCGACAAACTGTTCATGTGTCATGAGCCTTTTCACAAACAATCTCCAGAGCCCGAACGGGAATGCTTCTACTGCTGCTTCATTCAGGCAAGCTGCACTTGCACTGCTTGCTTGCTTACTCACTCACTCACTTACTCAGTTACTCGCATGCAGTTCAAGTGCAGCAGGCATAAAGGCACGTACCATCCTCTCGTCCGGCCTCATGTCGTCATCCGACCGACCGTCCGCCCGCCCTCCCGCCCGCTCGTCCGCTAGGTACTCGCCAGTACCGAAACTCAAACTCCCTCAGTAGCATTTTTTTGAGTTTATCGCTTTGCAAACCTCTGCCGCTGTCTCTGCCCTGCTACTCGTCCATAGGTAGGTAACAACAGCAAAAAAAAAACGCAAGCTGCTCGTGCTGCGCTGCTGCACCTACAAATAATGCAACTCCTGTGACACGGGGTTCCACTTGCTGGTTTCCCCACGTGTGACGACGACGACGACGATGTCGACAACAGAATGGAGGCAATGAAAGCATTATTAATGCCGCCTCAATGAGCAAACTTTTAGGATTTTCATGTCGTATGGGTTCGGAGCAAACTCAAGAATCCAACGCCAAGACGTAAATGTCACACACCGCTTTCCCTCCATCCTTTCCGTTAAGCCAGTCAGCCAGCCCGTCAACCATCCAAGGAAAGAGGTGCATTACATGAAGTTGATATGGAGGCGGAGCTTGACGGCAGCAGATGGAATTCTGCAATGTGCATGTTGGTGGCAAAACGAAAAAAAACCTATTAGCGAAGTAGATTGGCTTTTCTTTTTCACGGCGGATTGCCGGCTGGATTGCGTGGCAGTTATCGGAGAGTGAACTACAACCACCCTCCCCCTTCCCCCCTCTTGCTGCCAGCCATCGGTCGGGAAATGAAGTTTTGAAAGGGATTCTTCGCGACGAAAGAACCGAGCGATTCGGAACAAAAGCCAGCGTCATCAGAGCCGTTCCGGGAATGGTTCCATCCAGGCAGGAGACAGGCAGGCAGGGACCGACGACTGCCATGACCAAAACAGGCCCACATTGTTAATCAGATTTTCGGGAAGTGGAGTAGCGTCTGTTGTTTTTTTTTAGGAAAGAGTTCGATTGTTCTGCAAGAGACATGTTTCAGATTTGAAAATACTTCTATATAGAGTAAATATAATTCAAGAAGAATAGCTATGAACGATTGGCTGCTGAAGGCTGCTGGAATCGATACAAAAATCCGGTTCTTAAACGGTTAGTGATACTACACGAGGCAGAATGTAGTACCGCTGAAAACAAGTATGCTTTTAGTGTGTAACATGAAAATGTAACGTCCAAAATTCCTGAGCATCGAGACAATCGGCTTCTGCCGTGTACAATCTTTACTACCCGACACAATCGCCTATTCCATTATATGTCAAACTGAGTCAGAACTGAATGTACCTTATGATCAAAATCGAACCGGAATTTTATTAAAAAACGTGCTTAATCCACCTAGCATTGAGATGATACCTTTTTTTTTATCAATCCGCATGTGTTTTTTACATGAATATTCTTCGGTGTTTAAGTTCTCATGACATTATTTTAATGACCGTCGATTTAAGCGACAATTTAAGATTTTAAAAACTCATTACTCTGTAATATCGAAACTGCAAATCGAATAGAATTTGAATCTAAAAGTGTGATAATCGATTGAACATTCCATGATTTTCATAACATAGTTGTATTTTTTTTTTTTATTCAATAATATAATATAATATTAAGGCACACTGCTTAAGCTCTAAGATGCCAAGGGTATTTACTAATCTTAATTATCGTCTAACTTAAAACTAGAGTAGTATCATTATGTAATATAGTATCTGGCGATCGGTAGTGGCCGGTGAATTGAATTTAGGATGAGATGATTCCAGATGGCGATGGTAATTTTCTATGTTGGCCGCATTCTTCGGTCCGTGAGGGTCCGCGGGAAACACCCCCAGGCTACGAAGGCCCGGCGGGTGGCCCGCATGCTGGTCATTGACTGGAGCGGTCTTCCGGTGATGGTGATGTTACGGAAGAGAATGAAAAAAAGAAGTAAATATTGTGGGAAACGGGGTAAAAAAGGGGTGTGGGAACAAAATGTTTGAAAACGACAGAGATCTAATTAGTTGCCATCGAGATGGTGAAAAAACAGGGAAAGGGGAACGAAAAAGTTAGTGACAAAAAAAAAGATCTTGTTAATTCCAATGAAGATGGTGGACAGGGACGGGGATCGAGAGAATCGGGCGGATGTTAGTGTCGAACCTGTAGGTGGAGATTATATTTTCTGAGCGAGGAATAACACATTACACTTGTATATCAATGTGTTTAAGGTACTGGTATATGAGAAGCATATATGAACTATCCCGACTCGCCAACACATCCCGAACCGGCACCTCAGGCGGTCTACCTCGGGCCCTGAGGGATTCCAGTAGCTTCGACCTGGCGTCACGATACTCTACGCACGACCACACGACATGCTCGATGTCCTGATAACCGTCGCCACAGGTGCAGAGCCCGTTCTCCACGATCCCGATACGCCGGAGATGTGCGTTGAATGTATAGTGATTTGACATGAGCCGTGACATAACGCGAATGAAATCACGACTCATGTTCATCCCCTTGAACCAAGGTTTCGTCGATACCTTAGGGATAATGGAGTGTAGCCATCGTCCCAGTTCGTCATTCGTCCATGAAGTTTGCCAACTTTCGAGAGTTTTCTGACGAGAAATACTGAAAAATTCATTGAAGCAGATTGGTCTTTCATAAATATCACCTTCCAATGCGCCCACTTTAGCCAATAAGTCTGCCTTTTCATTGCCCGGAATGGAACAATGCGAAGGGACCCAGACTAACGATATTAAATAAGACCGTTCAGATAAAGTTCTCAAATGTTCCCGTATTTTCCCCAGGAAATATGGGGGATACTTTCCTGGCTTCATTGCCCGGAGAGCTTCTATTGAGCTTAGACTGTCCGTGACGATGAAGTAATGGTCTTTGGGCAAGGTTTCAATGATCTCGAGGGTGTACTGAATAGCAGCTAATTCTGCGACGTAAACTGAAGCCGGATCACTGAGTTTGTAAGAAGCGGTGATGTTTTGATTGAAGATGCCGAAGCCTGTGGACTCGTTGATGTTTGATCCGTCAGTGTAAAACACCTTTTCACAGTTGACTGTTCTAAATTTATTATAAAAAATATTTGGGGCCACTTGAGGGCGCACGTGATCCGGAATTCCATGAATTTCTTCTCTCATGGATGTGTCGAAAAACACAGTAGAATCAGAAGTATCCAAGAAATGAGCACGGTTGGAAACAAACGAAGAAGGATTAATATTCTGAGCCATGTAATCAAAATACAAGGACATAAAACGGGTTTGAGAGTTAAGCTCAACTAACCTTTCGAAGTTTTCAATCACCAGAGGATTCAGAATGTCGCATCGAATGAGCAAACGATATGAGAGATCCCAGAACCGGTTTTTCAGTGGAAGAACGCCCGCCAGCACTTCGAGGCTCATCGTATGAGTCGATTGCATGCAACCCAAGGCAATACGCAAACAACGATACTGAATTCTTTCCAGCTTGATGAAATGAGTGTTCGCCACTGATCGGAAGCAGAAGCATCCATATTCCATAACGGACAATATCGTTGTTTGGTACAACCTGATCAGGTCTCCTGGGTGAGCACCCCACCAAGTTCCGGTTATTGTACGAAGAAAGTTGATTCTCTGCTGGCATTTTTGTTTCAGATACCTAATGTGACATCCCCAGGTGCCTTTGGAGTCGAACCAGACCCCGAGATATTTAAATGTGAAGGCCTGAGCTATGGTTTCACCCCCTAGTTGAAGCTGTAATTGTGCTGGTTCTCGCTTCCTCGAAAATACAACCAGCTCAGTTTTCTCCGTAGAGAACTCGATACCCATTTGAAGAGCCCATGATGATAAGTTGTCGAGAGTATCTTGTAATGGTCCTTGGAGATCGGCAGCTTTGGGTCCTATAATAGACACAACGCTGTCGTCGGCAAGTTGTCTTAGCGTGCAAGATGTGTTGATACATTCATCGATATTACTTACGTAAAAATTGTATAAAAGGGGGCTTAAGCATGAGCCCTGAGGAAGACCCATGTAGCTGAATCGTATTGTCGACAAATCACCATGCGCAAAGTACATGTGTTTCTCAGACAATAGATTATGTAAAAAGTTGTTCAAAACTGGCGAAAGACCATGCTGATGCAACTTCTCAGATAGGATATTTATAGAAACTGAGTCAAAAGCCCCCTTAATGTCTAGGAAAACTGATGCAATTTGTTCTTTACGAGCAAATGCCATTTGAATTTCTGTTGAGAGCAACGCAAGACAATCGTTCGTTCCTTTGCCCCTGCGGAAACCAAATTGTGTATCTGAAAGTAAACCATTAGTTTCGACCCAATTGTCTAGACGAAACAGAATCATTTTTTCGAACAATTTCCGGATACAGGAAAGCATAGCAATCGGCCGATACGAATTGTGATCGGAGGCTGGTTTCCCTGGTTTTTGAATGGCGATAACTCTGACTTGTCTCCAGTCGTGTGGGACAATATTACCCGTGAGGAACTTGTTGAATAAATTCAGCAAGCGCCTTTTGGCGGGGTCAGGCAGATTTTTCAACAAGTTGAATTTTATTTTGTCTAATCCCGGGGCTTTATTGTTACATGACAAAAGTGCAAGTGAGAGCTCTACCATCGAAAACGGTGATTCGTTTGTATTTGGTGTCGCGGCGCGGGTGATCTTCTGTTCCGGAACAGAGTCTGGGCATACTTTTTTAGCGAAATCGAATATCCAGCGGTTGGAGTATTCCTCGCTTTCATTCGTGGTGTTATGATTGCGCATTCGTCGGGCTGTGTTCCAAAGAGTGCTCATAGATGTTTCTTTCGTTAAGCCGTCTATAAACCGACGCCAGTAACCGCGTTTCTTGGCTCTAATCAAGTTCTTAGTTTTAACGTCTAACGCCGCGTAATTCCGGTAATTATCAGGTGTTCCATTTTTTCTGAATTTTTTATACGCGGAGGCTCTCTCCGCGTTTAAATTTGTGCACTCTTTGTCCCACCACGGGTTGGGAGGACGGATGTTAGTTTTTGCGCCGGGTACACGTTTCGTCTGAGCTTGAATCGCAGTATCGAGAATCAAGCCAGCCAAAAACGTGTACTCTTCCTCCGGAGGAAGTTGTTGAGTTCTTTCAAGTTTCTCAGATATCGAGGTCGCATAGCTATTCCAATCAATATTTCGTGTGAAGTCATACGAAACATTGATTGTCTTCGATGGTTTTAAGCCGCTGGTGATTGATATTACGATCGGTAGATGATCACTACCGTGGGGATCAGGAATTACCTCCCACGTGCAATCCAACCGTAGCGATGTCGAGCAAAGGGATAAATCCAGCGCACTTGGTCTTGCTGGTGGTGCAGGAATCCGTGTCATTTCTCCCGTATTCAAGATTGTCATATTGAAGTTGTCGCAAATATCATGGATCATAGCTGATCTGTTATCGTCGTGAAGACAACCCCATCCCGTACCGTGTGAGTTAAAGTCTCCTAAAACCAACGTCGGTGCGGGAAGGAGCTCTATGATATTACTGAGCCACCGATGCCCAACCAAGGCTCTAGGGGGAATGTAGATGGAAGCAATACAAAGGTCCTTACCTTTGATTGTAACATGACATGCGACAACTTCAATACCTGGTATCGAGGGGAGGTTAATTCGATAAAAAGAATAGCACTTTTTGATCCCTAAAAGTACTCCTCCATAGGGATCATCTCGATCCAGGCGAATAATGTTAAAATCGTGGAAGTTTAAGGATATTTCAGAAGTTAGCCAAGTTTCGCACAATGCAAATGCGTCACATTTCAGATTATTTACTAGAAATTTAAAAGAATCTATTTTTGGGATGATACTTCTGCAATTCCACTGTAAAACAGTGATTAGATCCGTGACCTCGGTGGATGATTTAGCCATCGAAGGATACAATCGCTGAGAGAAGGGGCCAATTTGCAGTCAACTGCTTCAAATATGTTTTTACTGTTGGCATGAAAGCAATTAAAATGCTTCTAAGAGGGTCTGAAATATTGAAAGTTGTAAAAATCCAGTCCACAACATCAGAGAACTTGATAAGTCCAGCACCTAGTTGGTTCTCTGGTAGATTTTCTGGGACGCTTGGGGATTTTGTAGTCCCGGGAAGTCGTGGGAATTCCATCTCGGAATTGAGTTTTCCGAGACCAGGAGCTTTTTGCTTCGGTGTTGTGTCCCGATTCCCGTTAGCTGTAACTTTTCGAAGCCCTTCGGAAGACACCTTCGAACCCTTACTAGGTAGCTTATGAGAGGATTTATTTATTCTTTTCCTACAGCTATGAGGGACCGCCGAAGATGGACCTTCCAAAGGGTCGTCAGAATCGCTCTCGTCAGTTGACAAGCAGGCATATGGGTTCGTTGTCTGTTTAGGAGGGGTGGCACTTTTAAGCATCTCTGCGAAAGAACGCTTGGAGTGCTCCTTTAGGGAACGCTTCATTCGATCACCTCGCAGTTTGTAAGCGGGACAATCAGAGAGGTCATGCGGACCCTCCTTACAGTAGAGACACTTTTCAGCATCCTTACCGCAAGAGCCGTCCGCATGAGCTTCCCCACAGTTAGCACAACGTGGCTTATTGCTGCAATGGGTAGCTGTATGCCCCAGTTTTTTGCAATTAGTACAGTTCATTACTCGGGGTACGAATAGGCGAACAGGCAAACGAACCCGGTCCAAGAGGATGTAGTTGGGCAAAGCAGAACCGGCGAAGGTCACACGATAAGAGTCTGATTGGGGATAGGACTTTGTTCCATCCCCGGCGATCGATACTGAATGCAATCGCTTGCAATCCAGTATCTTGACATTCTTAAGTGAGGGGTCTTTAAAACAACCCGCCCCGTACTTAAGAACGTCCTCGCAAGTCAAACTTGAATCGGTGACCACACCGTCGATTTCTACTTCGCGAGCTGGCACGTAGACGCGGTACTCCCGCGTAAAAGGATCATTTTGAACGAGCTCATTAGCCTGTTTTGAACTGGTAAACAGGACCCTGAGCTTGTCTGGACGTATCTTATCAAAACTTTTTATAGTATTGTATCGCGAGGACAGGTCCCGCGATATTTTTAAAATATTTAATTTTTTTTCTTTCGATTTGGTCCGGAAATAGACCGCATAAGGACCGGCCGGTAGTGCGAGCCCATCCGGATAGCTCTTTATGCGAGACTTTTTATAGTCAAGGGAAGTCTCCATTTGATCATCGGGAACGGGGGGGTCATAATTTAGACTAGACATGTTGCGGAGCTACCTCCGCACAGAATTAAGTGAATCGGGGAGAAATAGAACAGTCGAATGCAGGAAGGAAAAAAAAAACTAAATAATGATACTTAACTTAAATCCAACGGGGGCCACCAAGGCCTAGCCCTCGTCGATCGGCGTATCGCCGCTGCGATGGTGTGCAAAAAACCTCCGAGAGGAAAAAGCACACTCTTTTTTAATCCGCACAGTGATATCACGTACACCGCTGGGCCTGTTTTGATCGATCGAACAATCACCGGCTAACGGTACTGTTTCGATCGTCCGCTCACAACAATACACTGCTTCAGTATATAATGTGCATAAAACCTCTCACAGGAAAAAGCACTATTGTCTATTACACAATAGCGATCTAGTTTTGATCGTCCGGTCACTTTATCACACACGGCACTGGTTTTCAACGCTTTCGCAGTAAACACAAAGCACGTCCGTTCACTCGGAAGGTTGAAACGGCAATGAACATTCCATGATATGTCGGAGTAAGTTCCACTTTAGAGTTTTTTTCTTCAGATCGTTTATTTGATATGGCACATAGCTTTAGCTCAGAGGTGCCAAAGTCTGTATTGTATTTTTTCGTACAATATAATTACAATTATTATTTAACATATATACATACACATACAAGGTTGGTGGGAGAGTTAAAGAGTGGGGAATACATTCATGGTTAAACTATAGAAAATTTAAGGTTAGTGTTGAAAAAGGGAGCCGAATTACTGGCGGTTACTCCAGGTTAGTATGGAAAAAACAAATAGTTACATACACACTCAAACAATATACAACAACAAAAAACAGATAATAATAATGTAATAACTTCAAAGTCTTCGTGTAATCTTCGTTTCATTTTGGCTCAAAATTTCCGATGTGTGATTACCAAAAACCAATCAGTACGTCACCATATGGCATTTTGGGGAAAGGTGAACTGTAAAGGATGTAAATAAAGAAAAGCAGTAACTAGATTGATAAACCAATATTTTTCAGAAAGATGTAAATCGAGTACATATAAGTGCAATCGCGACTTGCTAGTACATCTCGCACCGGCACATTTGGTGGCCTACCTCGGGCCCAAAGGGAGTCTCTTAACTGTAATCTTGCGAAACGATTCAGGGCACATGACCACACAATATGCTCGATGTCGTGGTAACCATTGCCACAAGCGCAGATACCATTTTCAGCGAGGCCAATTCGCCAGAGATGCGTACCCAACTCGGAGTGATTAGACATAAGTCGGGACATCACACGAATGAAATCGCGACCCACTTTCATCCCCTCAAACCAAGGCTTCGTCGATACCTTTGGAATTATAGAGTATAGCCAACGTCCTAGGTCTCCATTGCTCCATGAAGCTTGCCAACTTTCGAGTGTCTTCTGACGAGAAATGCTGAAAAATTCGTTGAAGCAGATTGGTCTTTCGTAAATATCACCTTCCAATGCGCCCACTTTAGCCAATGAGTCTGCCTTTTCATTGCCCGGAATAGAGCAATGCGAAGGGACCCAGACTAACGATATTAAATAAGACCGCTCAGATAAAGCTCTTAAATGTTCCCTTATTCTCCCCAGGAAATATGGGGGATACTTTCCTGGTTTCATCGCCCGGAGAGCTTCTATTGAGCTTAGACTGTCCGTAACGATGAAGTAATGGTCTTTGGGCAAGGTTTCAATGATCTCGAGGGTGTACTGAATAGCAGCTAATTCTGCGACGTAAACTGAAGCCGGATCACTGAGTTTGTAAGAAGCGGTGATGTTCTGATTGAAGATTCCAAAGCCAGTGGACCTGTTGATGTTTGATCCGTCAGTGTAAAACATCTTTTCACAGTTGACTGTTCTGAATTTGTTATTAAAAATATTTGGGGCCACTTGAGGGCGTACGTGATCCGGGATTCCACGAATTTCTTCTTTCATGGATGTATCGAAAAACACAGTAGAATTAGAAGTATCCAAGAAATGAGCACGGTTTGGAATATATGAAGAAGGATTGATATTTTGAGCCATGAAATTAAAGTACAAGGACATGAAACGGGTCTGAGAATTGAGCTCGATAAGCCTTTCGAAGTTTTCAATCACCATCGGATTCAAGATGTCGCATCGGATTAGCAATCGATATGAGAGATCCCAGAATCGATTTTTCAACGGTAAGACGCCCGCGAGCACTTCGAGACTCATCGTGTGAGTTTATCTACGGTACTTCTAGAGCCAGTATTCAGGAACCAGAATAACCTAAAAGGATTCGTATAGCCATAAACTAATATGACGAATGAATTGCAATAGTTTTGAATCCAACTTTGAAGCTTTTTTGGGATGGTAATCTTCTATAAACCGGTATTTTACAAACTCATCAGGAATTACAGGGTATTCCAGAATTAGATAAAATTCAATAATTTTGTATGGGGCCATAAATTCTTTAATTTGAATTTTTGTTTTTGAAATTCGATTTGCGCTTTTTTTGAGAAAACGATTGAGCTTTGAGAAACGATTCGAAAATCAGTGTAGCCGAAGTCAGTTAAATTCACCTGAGAAGCTGTATAGTTTACATTTGATTCCATATGTTTGAAGATCAGTTTAGACATCTATTTTGGTAAGTAAGTAAATAAGTTCATTTGGTTATCGACTATCCAAATCTGCAAACCCGTTAAACCTGATTATTTTAAGTGAAATAGGCATTTTTATACCAATCACCCTGTATCTCCTGAACCGTAAGTCGGGTCTGACTAAAAAGAAAGGTTTTTTATAGGATTTTAAGACCTTTCATTTGAATATTAGATCGGTTCAGCCAACAATGAGTTACAATTTTGTTTCGCATATCATCCTGTAGTTCCGGAACCAGAAGTCGGACCCAAACATAATTCGTGAATCTTGTTTGAGAGCATACGACTTTTCATATGAATCTGTGTTTGTAGAAAACGGTTGAGTCATCTCCGAGAAAATTGAGTGAAATTATTTGTCACACACAAGCAATTGCTGATCTCGACGAACTGATTCGAATGGTGTATGGGTGTTATGTTCTTCCAACATTTATTGATGTAAGTAGTTTAAACCAATATAATTATGGAATTGCTTTCAACTCGAAAATTCTGCCATCATCTGGTTTACGTCTGTCATGTTCGAACGATTATGTTGCCAAAAACGAGCCGTGCTAAAATCGGTCCGAGTCTAAATGTCATGAAAAAGGATGCTGTACACAGTCGTTTTGGTACTTAGAAACAATTGTATGTAACAGTATAAAAAATCGAGTTTCGCGTTTCTCCCAAGCATTGCACAGTGGTTTGAATCGACAAAAACGTGAACTTAATTGTCTAGCTGCTAAACCGTTGATCCGATATACAGAGTTCTTTTGAAGAACTCATTCACAAAAATATACCTCGTGATTTGATCACAATAAAAAATGTGCAAAGCCTACTACGATAAAAGTTCATTTCAACAACTTTTTTCCCCTAAGAGATAGAGAAACGATGTGTTCTACAAAGTTTTAGAACTTCTAACGAGAAAAAACTTTGCTGAAGAAGCTTTTTTTTGGGCGTACTGGTAGTGGTGTAAGACATCAAATTATATTCAATCAATACATCATTGCACCAAAGCTACACTAACGACCGATTGCAATTTTTTAACATTTCCTACAAAGCTCGGTTTAATAAACCAAAAATATTCGTTTTAGTAAACGTTTCTGCTAAGAAAATTGTCAAAAAAGCACTCTATATTTCGTTGTCTCATTCACACAATTTAAAAAGGCCACGCTACACACTTCGTACCTTTATATTACTTGATTTAAGCTTTCCAAAAAGTATATGTATGTGCCTTTTTGTCTGCGACCCTGCTTCCTATTAGTAGTTAAAGTTAGTGTATATAAAAGTTGAAATGTTAAATAACTTTTTAGGAAAAAGGCCAAACCGTGCACAGTCTTCAACAAAAATGTGTAATTTTACGTTTTTAGTAATTGTCTCGAACATAGTAGACACTGAAAATAATTGCGAAAAAAGTTATGCACAAAAAAATGATTTTAAGTGGTTTCAAACGAAAATGCTTCATATATCAGAAACTATATGCGTTAAATCTTTAGCTTCTTCAGCAAAGTTTTTTCTCGTTAGAAGTTCTAAAATTTTGTAGAATACATCGTTTCTCTATCTCTTAAGGGAAAAAAGTTGTTGAAATGAACTTTTATCGTAGTAGGCTTTGCACATTTTTTATTGTGATCAAATCACGAGGTATATTTTTGTGAATGAGTTTAGCAGCTAGAGAATTAAGTTCACGTTTTGCCTTTCTCATATAGAAAGGTTATGCAATCACTGTGAAAACCGACGTTTGAACTGAGGCCCGGAGGGCCGAGTGTCATATACCATTCGACTCAGTTCGTCGAGTACGCAAAATGTCTGTGTGTGTGTGTGTGTGTGTGTTTGTGTGTGTTTGTGTGTGTGTGTGTGTGTGTGTGTGTGTGTGTGTATGTGCGTATGTGTGTATGTAACGTTTATTGCACTAACTTTATGGGGTAAAATGTGCAAAAAAATGAAAATATGTGTTCTAACTTTTCTCATAGATGGCGCGACCGATTTTTACAAACTTAGGTTCAAATGAAAGGTCCTGTGGTCCCATACGTAATTCCTGAATTTCATCAGGATCCGACTTCCGGATCCGGAAATATAGGGTAAAGTGTGTTAAAAATTTTATACCATCACTGAAAAGAGCGACAAACCGTAAAAATTTTTCTAAATCGACCTCAAATCTTTTCCAATTGACATTTTTTATCAGTTGACGGTCAAACAAATCTATTTCGATTATTCTTTTAAGGATCGAAGAAAAATATTTTGAAGAATACCACAGTATTATATATGATAGTTTGATTGATATGAGAAAGGCATCATTACACCAATAGGTGGATTACAACAGGTTTTTGTCGATTCAAACCACTGTGCATTGCTTTGTCAAACAGCGCTCAAAACTCCTACTGCTGGAATAGGGGGAAAAGTCGTTTACACAAAAATATCGATATTTCCGTTAAAAGTGGACGGATTTTAACAATCTATGGCTTGTTGGATTGCTATTACCGTGCGGAATCTAAGTAAAGAAAATTATTCTGTTTTCAAGGTCAAGTGTGGCAGATACTGTAAAAAACAGAACATTTTGACATAAAACTTCGTATAACTGAAAAAGTAAACATCCGATCTCAAAACCATTCAATAGCGTTCTGGGTGACGGGGAGACCTTTCATTTGCGACTAGTTTGATCAAAATCGGTCCAGCCATCTCTGAGATCTCGACCTCTTAGTTGACAACACACATACATACACACACATACACACACGGACATTTGTTCAGTTCGTCGAGCTGAATCGATTGGTATATAACATTCGGCCCTCCGGGCCTCGGAAAATTTTTCCAAAGTTTGAGCGAATTCTATACCAATTTTTTATATATATAAATTTCAATATTTTATAAATTTCTTTATTATCGCCTTCAAAGTACTCTCCTCCTGCGGCAATGCATGCATGCCAACGCTTGATCCAATTTTCCATACAAGTTTTATGGCCTTTAGTTCACGCAGCGAATTCTCTTTTCTGATCTCTATGGTCTCAAAACGCGTTCCCAGCAATCGCAATTTGAGTCTGGGGAAGAGGAAAAAGTCACACGGGGCCATATCTGGAGAGTACGGTGCTTGGTTGATGATATTGGTTGAGTTTTGGCCAAAAACTGCGACACAACCAACGCTGTGTGAGCCGGCGCATTACCTGATATTCAGCTTTTTTGGCACCAGCCGACAAGCGACGCGTTTCAAACCCAAAACATCAGTTAAAATGTGTTCGGCTGATCCATAAGAGATGCCCAATAATACACCAATCTCTCTAATCGGTACAGAACGATTTTGCAACACGATTTGCTTCGCCGGTTCAATGTTTTCTTCAGTAACAGATGTTGTTGGGCGGCCAGGGATCTCATCATGATCCAAGCTTGTACGACCACCTTTGAAGCGTTTATACCACTCGTATGCCTGTGTTTTTCCTACACACGATTCACCAAAGGCCTTTTCTAACATTTTCAACGTTTCGGAACACTTAAATCCATTTGCAACACAAAATTTGATGCACGCACGTTGTTCTAAATTTTCATCCATTATAAAAATCGCCACACGAAAATTTTTCAACTTCTTTGTATAGACGCCAAACAAAAGCTTATCGTACAATATGCGTCAAAATTTGACAGAATGTGTATAAAAGTGTTGCCAACGTTGAGAGAATAAAAGTTTACCGATTAAATAAGCGCGGGAATTTTAAAACGAAAATATCAGCATCAGGGTATCTTACAAGTGAATAACTGGATGATAGAGTGGATTGCCAACCCAAGTCACGTGGGGAAGCTTTATGTTTATCACTGAAGGTGTGAAATGAGTAAGACGCACCCTTCTAACAAACAAACCATCAGGCGGGTTTAAGCTGGTACAGCAAAATTCTTTATTATATGGCCGGATGTTGTTGCTGGAAGGCGCCGGGTCCTCAAAACCCTTTTTGGCCTTCTTAACAGCAGTTATACGAAAGCTATCTGATAATCAAATTCGGATCTACTGTAAGTCTACCCGCATACACTGGTAATGCCTTGAACGGATTGTGGCTTCACACATACATACATACATACATGCATGACAACGCTCGGCCTCATGTGATGAAAAAATACTTGGTAACGCTCAAATGGGACATTTTGCCGCACCCGCCGTATTCTGCTGATATTGCTCCGTCTGATTATTGGTATTTCCGACGGATGCAGAACGGCAAATCATTGGTTCACTTCTTTCGCAGAAATCGAAAATTGGCTACAAACTTGGATCACGGAGACGCACGCCTTGAGGGGAATATGTACCTTTGACAAAACCTCAATTTCTTTTATCATGGGTCAGAAACTATACGAACCTATTTATTTTTGTGCATTAAAATTACTTATCTTGAACTAGTTTTGTTGTTCACTACACTACACTTTACTTATTTTTATTCACGCTATTGAACAGATATATTGCTAGACTATAAAGAACTAACTAATTTTTATTTCTCTTTCGCAGGTAAGACAACAGTGACCACTATATTCGTAGAAGTGAGTATACCAATTCCATACACGTTACACAAAATTTGAACAGATCGGTAAAACTTCGCCATCGCCAAGTACGCCTGTCATTCCTGCCCCGAAAGCTTTCTTGATTTATTGTTATGTCCGATTGCAAAATATCAAATTTCAAAACGCTCTCCAACCCCTTTCTGATGATACTGCCTAGAATACTAGTATTCCCAATGGATTAAAACACAGATTTGGTAAACGACCCCAAAGTGTGAGTGGGAGAAAACTAAAATTTAAAAAAAAACTCCTAAACCCGTTTCAAGTGCTAAACTGTTGGCACTACACAGAATACAATCGGTATCATCCGTTCACTCGGAACGGAACCCACACCGTAAGTGATTGCCGCCGTTGAGTGTCTGTGCCTGTCTCCCAGGCTTAGGATGGGAACAGAAATGGCAAATTTTTCACCTCACCTGAACGCGCGTACGAACATTGTTAGAAATCGTGACACATCGCGCGCGAAACAGGACGACGGGACGCGATCTCGCAAATCGCTTCCAGGCACTTGTTGTTCGAAAATAACAACTCTGGCAATCACGGCGTAGAGCGCATATGTGCTGCTGCCTTCCGAAGTCGTATTCCGGCGGGAGGTAAAGCTTATCGCTATCGCTTTGGCCGTATTTCCATTTGTTTTTCTATGTCTTTTTTTTTTGGTTCGTTGTTGTTCGATTGCCAACAATACTCTAGATGTCATCCGGTTGAAATTGCTAGTTGGCTTTGGTCGTATGGAAAATTGACCGTTTGTCGTTATGACAGAGGGAAAATGGTTACCGGTTTCAGGTTCTGCACTGGGATCCAGAGAACTACCATTCCATTAAAAATAACTCTCGACAAATAAATACGAATACTGCCAACATGGATGCAGAAAAAAAAATTCTGATCGAAACAGCTTCTACGGATGCTGCAGTGCTATTAAGATGTCTGTCGGAGATTGCAGCCGTGTCGTGGTGGGTTTCGCTGTCTATCCTGCGCTCCTCTCCTTGACTGCGATGATTGCGTACCGAACGTATGGTCGTACTGCTACCGGTGTTTCGTCTCTAGCCGACGAATCTAGGTAGCGGCACGGTTGGTGACAAATCGTTCCTTCCATTGCGTTCCATTGTGGACGACCCGGTTGTGGTCTTTAGCTTGCCAACTTTACCTTCACGAGAACCCAAGGACAGCTGGCTTGTTGCGTAAATCCGCATCAAAAGCCATAATTATAAATAACACTATTATCGTTGAATTTAATCAGAATGAAAATACTGTCGAAAACCCGACTTCGTCCGGCAGCACGCTCACAAGTCAGAACCGCGCGCGCCCGGCACATTTTTTACCTCGCGGGTTGATTTTTTTTTATTTTACTTCATTTTTTTTTCTTTGCACCGCTCCTCGTGTGCAAAAGCTGCGCATTTCTCGTGCCGCATGTTCTGTTCGGTTTTCCCCCCCACAAAAGCCATATTTTATGATTGGCTTGGGGAGATATATGCTCTGCTCTGTCCGTTTGTTGTGGGCTCAGCCGGACTCGGTTGGATGTACGGAATCGGTCCAGGGTCCATGGTCGGGGTCACGTTTGTGGTAGGTTTTAGGTTTCCAAGCAAATAGAGAGCTGAAGTGGAGCTCGAGCACCACTGATTCCCACAACAACAAAAACAACAAAAAAAAGTAGAAAGCATCTATGACACCACCCGATGAATTCACTTCGCGTCGTTTGTCCAATTCAAGAAATTGCCGAGCCCTCAAAAGGGCACGTTTCTGCTGCTGCATGGTTCCATTGGTTGGATACTTGTTGAAAATTCGCGTTATTCTCGTCAGAAGCGTTCAATTCAAATGTCGCTTCCCCTACTTCTTCTTCTTCTTCGGGCTCTGACGTGGCGATTTGCCTTGTCGCACTTGTGCATCATAAAGCTGCCAGGATCGAGCTGAGCTGCTACTGCTGCTGTAGCAGACGGTGCATTCTCGCAGTGGCTCGACAGTGTAGCACCCGTAAATGCACCCATCAGTTCGTAGTCCGGAAGCTTTCTGACAATCCGGCACCAGTTACGGACCTCAGACACGAATCCAGAGGACAAGTGCACGTCAAGATGAAACTACTACCAGCTACTTGATATGCACAGTGGCGATATTGGTTGCCTGTCTCCAGGCGACAGCAGTCTCTCTGCATGAATGTGCATGATGGCAGTGTGCAGCAAAACGGGGCTCCTACTCCTCCTTAATCCGTGACAAGTAAAATTCAGCAGTTTTTAGCACTCTCCCGACTAGTTCGGCTTACAGTGTCAAGCAAACCAACGGGGATCCAAACGCTTACGGCTGGTGTTATAAAATAAGAGAGTCGGCTCAGCAATGCGAAATGAAAGTGGGATGTGTGGTTTTGGTTGCTCGAAAAGTCTGACACTTTGTGCTAGGAAATTTTGAGTTCCTTCCCTAGCTTACATCGAAGCACTTTCAATCTTTTACCTTTTTTTATAAATATAAAAAATAGGTATAGAATTCGCTCAAACTTTAGAAAATTTTTCCGAGGCCCAGAGGGCCGAATGACAAATACCATTCGATTCAGCTCGACGAATTGAGCAAATGTCCGCGTGTGTGTGTGTGTGTGTGTGTGTGTGTGTGTGTGCAGGGTTGCGAACGGTACTGGAAAATGACACGAAACAGGAGGCTATCAAACCGCACAAATGACAGCAGTCACCCATTGTACTTCGCCGTGACTATGGCAGATAAAAAATGTCATAGGTCTCATGACATTTTCTCTCGTGAATGTCGCCGTTTGCTCTCATCGATAGCTGTTCTACTCTTTTCTATCTGAGAATGGCTAGCCACAATACACAGTAGCTCCTTCCAAATTCAACAACTTTCGAGAGACAGTCGCCAACAAGGCCCAACTTTGAAATTCGTATTATGTCGATTCTCATGGGGTGTAGGGGGACATGCACAAGAAAGTCTTGCTTCCCAATGCAGACGGTTTTTTGCTGTATCCTTACGTGTTCTGTTTCTCTGCACTCCCGTTGGAAGGAAACGGTTCAGTGAGAAAAGCAAAGTAAATGCTTTGACTTCCAGGTGGATGGTGGGTTCGTTCTGGCAATTCGGGTGATTTTGTTTTATTTACAGTTGGTTGATTTACTTCAAGGCACTTTTTCGATCAAAAAATTAAACCCCGTTTAGCATGAACCAGAATTCTAGAAGTAATAGGAGCGCAAAATTTATTGTCTCTGCTGTGAGATTTCTTGCCTTTGCGTCATACAAGAAAGGCAAAAGCTGCGCTCCTGATACTTCGTGTATGAAATTTAAGTAAAGAGTTGTAATAGTTTTGACACAACTAGCTTTGTGATTGAATTTTTTCAAAACTAAAATTGAACCGGTAATGAAAACACCACCGTTCGCATTCAATTTATCACCATAGATCGGTGACAGTCCCGTTATGAAAATGTCATGACATTTTGAACTCGTGACATTCTCGAAACCCGTGACCGAAAATGAACAAAGCAGCTACTTATCCAGTATGTATGTACACTACCACAACGCGAGCGCTGTGGCTTTGACTGCTGTGAGAGAGTGCGACAAAATTAACTGCTCTCAATGTTGCTGTCGTGTGTCGTGGCTCTCATGATTGCGCCAAGCTCTCGTGTCATTGCGTGTTGGCTACTGTTGAACGTAGCAGCTGCTCGTATCGTTGGCAGTGACTATCTTATGTTTGGCGACAGTTTAAAAAAATGTCAAATTTTCGCACCCTTGTGTGTGTGTCTGTATGTGTGTTGTCAACTAAGAGGTCGAGATCTCAGATATGGCTGGACCGATTTTGATCAAACTAGTCGCAAATGAAAGGTCTCCCCGTCACCCAAAACGCTATTGAATGGTTTTGAGATCGGATGTTTACTTTTTGAGTTATACGAAGTTTTATGTCAGTATCTGTCACAATTGACCTTGAAAACAGAATATGTTTTCAGACCTAGATTCCGCACGATAATAGCTATCCAACAAGCCATAGATTGATAAAATCCGTCCATTTTTAACGGAGATATCGAAATTTTTCTGGAAGCGACTTTTCCCCCTATTCCAGTAGTAGAAGTTTTGAGCGCAGTATGACAAAGAAATGCTTGGGAGTAACGTGAAAACACGATTTTTTATACTGTTACATACAATTGTTTCTAAGTACCAGAAAGACTGCATCCTTTTTCATGACATTTAGTCTCGGACCGATTTTAGCACGGCTCGTTTTTGGCAACATAATCGTTCGAATATGACATATATAAACCAGATGATGGCAGAATTTTTTTTTATTATATTATTTTAAACTACTAAAGCAATAAATGCTGGAAGAACATAACATCCATATACAATTCGAATCAGTTCGTCGAGATCAGCAAATGCGTGTGTGACAAATAATTTCACTCAATTTTCTCGGAAAATTTCTTTTCTACAAATTCAGATTCATATGAAAAGTCGTATGCTCCCAAACAAAGTTCCTGAATTATGTTTGGTTCCGACCTCTGGTTCCGGAACTACAGGATGATATATGAAACGAAATCAAAATTGTGTAACTCATTCTTCTCGTAGAGGGCTGAACCGATCTAAGATTCAAATGAAATCTAAGAATCATCTAGGATTTAAATGAAAAGCTCAAAGATTCTGTAAAACAACTTGCTTTTCAGTCAGATCCAACTACCGGTTTAGGGGATACAGGGTTATAAAAATGTTTATTTCACATAAGCTAATCAGGTTTATCGGGTTAGCAAATTTGGGTAGTCGATAATCAAATAAACTTTTTTCAGTTTTAGTGGTATTCAGTTTTCGATTCAGAAGGCACCTAAAAATTTAATTCGTGCTATGATTTCTCAAAGATGTCTACACTGATTTTAAAACATTTTGAAACAAATGTAAACTATACAGCTACTCAGGTGAATTTATCTGACTTCGGCCATACCGATTTTAGAATTCCGGTTCCAGTACAAAATCGTTTCTCAAAGTAAAATCGTTTTCTCAAAAAAAGTCTGATCGAATTTCAAAAACTAAAAATTCAAATTAAAATAAACTTATAGTCCCATACAAAATAAATAATTTTATCCAATTATGACTTCCGATTCTCGAATTACATGATGATGAATTTTTAAAATTCAAACCGATATAGAAGATGACAATTCCGAAAAGCTTCAAAGTTGGACTCAAAACTGTTGTAATTTATTCGTCATATGGCCATACGAATCGGTTTGGGTTATGCTGGTTCCTGAATACCGGCTCTGGAAGTACCTTAAATTACCGTAAACTCTAAAGTGGAACTTACATATCATGGCATGTTTAATCGATTATCACACTTTTAGATTCAAATTCGATCCGATTCGCAGTTTCGACATTACAGAGTAATGAGTGAGTAAAATCTCAAATTGTCGTTTAAAACGACGGTCATAAAAATAATGTCATGAAAATTTAAACACCGAAGAATATTCATGCAAAAAACACATGCGGATTGATGAAAAAAGGTATCATCTCACTGCTAGGTGGATTAAACACGTTTTTATGTTTGTAATGTAATTTGCAATTCACAACAAAGAAAGCCATTTGACTGAAAATGCTGACCAATTCACATTTGACGAATATATTTTCCTATTTTAATGCTTCCTGGATCCAAAACGAAGATATTGTTTTTAGTTTTTCCACAATTCGTTGGTTGGGAATCGAACAACCCGACAAATAACGTTATGACTCTACTAATTAGATGGTAATAATTGGTACCAGTGCTGTAAAACTTCATTCAATTCAATTGAAATCGAATGTGTGCAGACACTGACGAGCACTCTACACGCTTAGAAAAAGTTACTCAGAGTTTGAGTACTAGTTACTCATTTTCAAATGATACATGGAAACGTCAAAAATACGTCAATGATATTGAGTAACTCTTATTCTAAATTTGAGTTTAACGCAAGAGCTCGTTTTTTTGTTACTATTCGCAAGATCAGTCTAAAAGTTGTAATAACCATTTGTAGCAACAGGTTGTATTTTTTGTTAGTGAGATCGCGTATTTCGATGATGAGTCGCTTAACACAAACGGTGTTGTGTCTACAAAAACCGGAATGATGAACTCCGTGTTGTGCTTTAGAATGGAAACGAATATGCACAAATGTCATTTATGAGGAATAAGTGCATGATTGGTGCCTGAGCATAACTGACATGTATGTTAATTTGCGATTGACACACTACTCCAAGCGACCACCACTTGATATAGTATTGAGTTCAATTACTTAATATTTTAATATAATACACTCAGAAAAGCAGCATTTTTTTGCAAATTTGGTATATGTGAAATAAAATTTCACTCAAAATTTGAGTGATAGCTACTCTATTTTTGATACATGTACAAATAAAGTAAATCACTCAGTAAATGAGTAGATTTTACCCAAATATCTTTTCCAGTGTAAGAACTCAAATTTGAGTAACTTCGGAGTTACTCTAAATTAGAGTTGTTCCACTTTTTCTGTAGATGAGTGAGATCTTACTCATTTTTGAGTAACTATTTTTAAGCGTGGCATAACTGCAAATGACAGCCAGCGATGTCAGATCTACGGAAATCTCCGTAGATCTATTTTTTCTACGGAAATCTACGGAAAATAAACTTTATCAACGGAGAACTACGGAAACAAGTTTTGTCTGGCGAGCAAAAAAAAGCTTTTCACCGTCAGCGCTTCCGAGAAAAATCCAATCTACGGAAATGGCACTACTACTATCTGGCATCGCTGATGAAAGCCTCTCTTTGTTTACTTTCTCTTTTGATTGTTAGGGAACTATTACAGCAATTTCTTGAAAGTTTACAAAAAAATCGAAAACTTGTTGTTTTAACTTGAAAGTTATGTGAAGAGTAAGGGCATATTCAGGAGTGTTCTAGTTCTAGACGCATAATTTATGTCAGTTTTAAAATTTAAATCTAGAAATTATAACAAAATAAACTGGCAGCCCCAGTCGCGTTTTATCTGTGTTTCAAATATAGAAAAAATAGACCGGCAGTGTATACCAGTTTTAAATTTGACAGTAGAACTGGTCGAATAAATAAAACTAAAACGGATTGCTGGGGATACGTTTGTTTCAGTCTCATTTACATTATAGACCACCCATATGAATCTTGCAGCTGCTGAATTTGCGCTAAGGCATCGAATATAAAATCAATCCGATAATTTGGGAAAGCAAACGTAAACAAAGAGAAACTGTTTTTAAGGTGAGGCCCTTTTTTTGTGGGACTATCGAAATTGGCACTATACTATTTAGGCTGACAGTATTGAACCATGGAAATGCGATCCTCAAAACTAACCAATTTAACTCGCCCGGAATCAAACTGGAAAAATTGCACTTTACAACATTGAAACATTTGGTACCCTACGAAAAAAGATAGCTTGTCGTTATCAGGAAATTAAACTTCACCAAGTTTGACAGAAAGAAACCGCCGAACAAACTGTCGCACATTCCGGCAACGATTCGTCTCTCCGTGCACCGAAACGGGACCGAACGGTTTAGAAACTGACCCACATAAAACGTCTCACCACACTTGTTTCAGTTGAAATTGCTCCATTCTTTCTGATTCAAGTGCCGTTTCATTCCGCACCTCCCCCGTTCACCAAAGCGAACCGTACCGAACCGAACCGGACCGGACCGGAGCTGTCCGGTCTGACCCGGGGCATTAGCGGGTGCCAAGACAAATGTGTAGTTTCCCGACCAAGAACTAAATTAAACTGCTGTAACTCATTTAATGTGTCACTATTTATCTTTCTACTCAGTTTCCGGTCCGTCCCGTCCCGGAGAAGACGAAACTCGTCCCCGAAGCGCGCTAAGCACGTTTCGATTAGAGCCGTCGTTCGTGTGTTGCCCGGTTCCGCCCCGGGATTTCGGTTGCTCCTCTGAAAGTGCATCCCCGGTGCTTCAAATTGGACCGAAACACAGTTCGAACGACGCATCAGACGAATCCGGTGCCACAATCTGGGCTGACCCCGCATGTCTTCCCTCGGGTCAAAAGTAGAAGAAAACCAGCAAACCACACACAAAAACACCTCATTTCGGCGAGTGTCTGGAGTGTAGTTGTTATTCTTTTCGCACTGCTGGGGGCGGTTTATTTAACTCGAGCAGTGTTCGATATTTTAGACAAGCTCGACTACACGCGAGATTGAAACTGAAACTGCGTTGGCGATGCTGAACAGATGTTTTGGTTTGATTTTTGGTTTGTTTTTGGGAGCTTATTTGTGAAACAGGTTGCCGAATAACACATACTAAGGAGCTGAGAAGGATTTAATTGGCTTTAAGTGTCACGTTTTAGACATTTGAAGTTGATTATTAATATTGACAAGTTGTCACTTGACTTGGCAGGTCTGGGCGTTCGTGACGAGACGTATTTCATGCCATACCTCGAGGTGCCTAATCCATGCTGTTTCCACACTTGCACTGAGACTTGCTGCATCTGCTGTCAGACACCGAGGCGATATCCGCACCGCATTAGCATAGCAGCTTGTCAAGTGTAACCCCGTGTGCAAGCACACCAATCAATAATAACCGCACCAATAGATTGGTAGAGACTTTCTGTTACTCAGCTAAAGCGTGAACCCACCCACGATGCATCGATTTCTGTTGAGTTCATTGCGATCACGAAACCACCCTAATTGGAAACTGAATATTTAAGCAACTTGCTTTTAATGTGGGACTAGTAGCAGTTTTAAGATTGATATTGTTTCTTCGAAATAGCAATTACTGCGATAACGGATTTGTCATACGAAGCCAGAGACTCTAAGCTCTCGTAAACATCATTTCTGTGACTTGTATAATCTGACAATAGAAACCGAGAAAAATTAGAAATTAGGAAACCTCTATAAAAATAGAAACATTCTTTGAAGAATTTCGAATAAAATAGTAGTAGTGTCATTTCCGTAGATTGTAATTTGTCTCGGAAGCTTTTTTTTTTGCTCGCCAGATGAAACTAGTTCCCGCACGGAGAACCCGCAGATCACAAAATTACAATATTGCAATTGTTGTTTCACGCCCTGGTTGTTTCAACTAAAATGTTGTTGATTTAACTAACATATCGGTTGATTTTGACATAACCATTCAGGTAACCGAAATTGTTGTATTCAAATGCTGTCACTTGGCGGAGAACGAAGACAGCAAAAGGCAGAACAAAAAACCTCTTCATTTCACCAGAAGCGTTTCATATTGAAAATTTTCAATGATAAATGAACGCCATTTATGTTGGTTACGTAGTAGTCGTTTTATGTACGTGAACGTATGCAGAAGAATATAATTGTAAAACAAGTATTCTATGTGTTAAATAGATATTCCTACAGTATAAATGTTTTAATTTCATCTGAGAGTAATGTATTCTAGGACAGTTCATGTCAATGTTATTAAAACCGCTTAACGCTTGAAAATTTGCTGCTAAAGTAAAATGGTACTATTTGTATTTTCTTGAAAGTGTATCTGTAGCATTAGGTTTACCAGCGAGCCATTCTGTAAGTGAAGGAAAAATTTCCTAACTCCCTGTAACCATTTTTCTGGTGAGTTCCCTTTTGAGAATTGTAATCTTTTGGTTCATTTCTATATCCTTTGTGAGTTTAGTGATAAATATATAAGCAGTCAATTAGGTAAAATTTCGTTATTCTAACAGTGAACGCTTAGCTGCCACCCGAAAAGGCTAACAGTAAAAAATATTTATTGCAATTGGCGTTTTAAGTTCAAATAACTGAATAATTGGTTGAAACAACTGAGATATTTTTTTGCTTTCATGCATACAAGTAACTTTGCTGGGATTGTGTCTTTGCTCAATTGAACGAGTGACATCTCATTGAAACGTTTCATCGTTCGCTCAGGGTTTTTGGCATTGCTCAACTGAAACGTTTCATTACTTGTTGGGTGTCGTTGCTAAGCTGCTAGCACGATAAATCAAAAATGACAGATTAGTTAAAACAACAGTCGATTAGTTGTACCAAATTTTAACCAATCAAAATCAGAAAAACCACTAATATTTTAGTTGTTTTGCGATCGCTGGCTTTTCCGTGCGTAGTTTTCCGTTGATAAATTCAAATTTCCGTAGATATCTGTAGAAAAAATCCAGTTTCCGTAGATTTTGTCTACGGGGTAAATCTTCGTATTCGTAGATCTACGGAGATTTCCGTAGATCAGACATCGCTGACTACAGGTACTGGCTTCTGTGCAGAGCCGAGGTATAAAATTGTGAATGTCGAGTCCTAGCATCATAGACGCTTTGAAGTTATTATTTTGTATGAGGTCTTTGAAATAAAGTTTTAAATCCAACAACACTTTTAGATGCTTGACTAACTATGACTGGCAGAAATCTAGGATAAATCTGATGAAAATCCAACTGGCAAATGAAAGTTTCATGCATTGCCAAGAAAAATAATCAAATCTTTCAAATACAGTAAAAATATGAACGATCCCAGATGGCTTCCCTGAGGAACACTGGAGCTCGCGACGCATGGTTGGTAAAGTAATACAATCACCAGTCATATACGATCAGAATCAAATAAGAAAACTGCCATAGGTTCTAGTGAAGCGAAATCGTCAAAAATCCAATACATACACTTCCAGTTCTTCAAAATTCTTAGCCAAATTCTATATTCTGGGTCGATAATAGTATCACGAGCGGAAAAGTGGATAGAAATTGGAAAATTATATTGAAAAAAAAAACTTCACTTGATTGTCAAATCCGTCAAATCTGTAGCTTAATTAACACACAAAAGTAACAAGAGCCCTTGACTTTGCTTGTCTGACGAGCCCAGCAAACACAGCCCGTACAAAACTTACCTTACATACCTAACAGCTATAGGCCTGGGGTGTCCTTTGCTGTATCAAGCATACGTCTCCACATAACTCGGTCCATGGCTGCTCGTCGTCAGCCACTCAAGGCACCGATGCTTCTGAGATCACTCTCCACTTGATCGATCCACCTTGCTCGTTGCGCTCCTCTTCTTCTTGTACCAGTCGGATTAGATTCAAGAATCATTTTCACTGGTCTATCGTCCGACATCCTTATGATATGCCCAGCCCATTTTAGCTGTCCGTACGATGGGTGGTTCCCCTAGCAGCTGTTGCAATTTGTGATTCATACGCCGTCTCCACGTTCCGTCTACCATCTGCACTCCGCCATAGATGGTCCTCAGTACCTTTCTTTCGAAAACACTGAGGGCGCGTTGGTCCTCTGCTAACATAGTCCACGTCTCGTGGCCATAGAGAACAACCGGTCTAATGAGCGTTTTGTAGATGGTCAATTTCGTGCGGTGGCGTACTTTTCTCGATCGAAGGGTTTTTCTGAGTCCAAAGTACGCACGATTCCCTGCCAAAATACGTCAGTGAATTTCTCTGCGGGTGTCATTATCGGCAGTCACCAGTGAGCCACGAACTTGTCAACCACCTCGATATCGTCACCGTGGTGGGAGACGTTGTGTTTCTTCTCTAGAGCCTCTTCCTCTCATGTATGTTGTTTTTGACGCATTTATGGCCAGTCCGATACGACTAGCTTCAGCTTTCAGTCCGATGTAGGTTTCCGTCATCTTCTCAAGGTTACGTGTCACAATATCAATATCGTCAGCGAAACCAAAAAGATGTACGGAATTTCGGAAGATCGTGCCACTCATGTCGATCCTCGCTCTTCGAATCACACCTTCCAGGGCAATATTGAACAAGATACAAGAAAGTCCATCACCTTGACGTAGCCCTCTCCGAAATTCGAAGGGACTCGAGAGCATTCCAGATACTCGGACGTAGCACATCACTCTATCCATCGTTGCTTTGACCAATCGAGTCAGTTTATCCGGCACCTACAGCAGTGCGAATATATATTCGGACCACTACTTGGTTGCTGTATGCCTGCACTCAAAACTTTCGAGGGTGGCTACCAAACGTCGAAACCGAACGTCGTGGTTTAACATCGCGCGGCTCCGGGATGCTGGAGAAGCTCAAGATTACGCGCAGCAGTTGGCAGTGGCACTACCACCGGAAGAGCAGCTTGGTGCAGCTACTCTTGAAGACGGCTGGAGAGACATCCGTTCTGCCATAGGTAGCACTGCATCAGCAACGCTAGGTACGGCGGCTCCGAACGTAAGGAACGACTGGTTCGACGACGAATGTAAACAGCTTGGACTTGAACTTTGGTTCTGGGCCAGAGAAAAAAAAAGGATTTGGATTCAGGACCAGAACCTGAAACTAGATCCTGAACTTTGACTCTTCACTTAATTTCTAGTCTCAGAACATGGACCTGGATTCCTGAGCGAATTCTGGGCCTGAATTTTGAACCTGGGTTCTAGACTTGGGCTCCTGACAGAAATTCGAAAATTTCCGTGACCTGAACTCTGAACATGTACATGGACTTCAGTTTTGGACATGAATTCCTATCCCAGACCTAGATTCTGCATCTGAATTCCTGAAGAAATATTGAATCGGGTTATTGTGGCTTCGTTGTGCGTTGCGAGTATTTAAACGTATTTGGTAGCGAAGCGGCATCTTGTGGGAAATAGTGAAAATTTGTTACAACAGATTGCTGAATTTGCGTTTGCTCGCAGCTGTCCTACACTCATAACACCGTTGTCGGCAGAAATATGGTGATTATTTTTGTCTAGCGTATCATTGGTTCAGAATTTGTTCTTTTCGGGTCAAGTTTTATTATAAATCGGGTACCGGTCGGGTTTGGGTTTGTTTACCCTATGAACTTCCATTTCAACGAAAAACTCATAAAATCTTAGCATATTTATCTTACGCCAATTTTTCAAACTAAAAGAAGCATACTAGTTTTCGACAAGAATATTGATTTCGTTCCACTCGAAATAACTGCGACTGCAAACGAACTAACGACCGGCAGTGCAATATCCGCGGAATGTTTCCTCCATCTATTGCCAAGTAACGAGAACTGGGTTTCTCTCTGGTCACACGGTGGCAACGTGCAGAGAGCCGTACGGAAATCCGATTTCCCTACGATGGAATGCTGTTTTATCTATGCGAGAAACCTTTTTTAGGGCAACCATTCAACGTTTTTTTTTTTTCTTACTAGCAAATGAAGCAATTTTCAACTAGACAAAGTCTTAAAGCAGGCCAAGCAAACCAATAAAAATCAGAGAACGCCTTCAATAAAACTGTTGAAACGATCCAACAGTACAGGCGTTTTTCGTCGCACATTTTCTGCAATCGTTCAACAATCGACTACTAGATTTCCACTCTCGCCTGAACAGATCATCATTTCTGTTTTTTTCTTCTTTTTTTTTTGTTGGCAAACCCAATCTGAAGCCTTCCGCAGGACTTCTCCAACGCACTCGTACCGGTGCGTTTCACCTAAAGAAGTAGGACCACGACGACGATGACGAGAATGATTTGATTCGAATCGATAACAGACGAAGGAATCTTATTTCATTTTGTTGTAAGTGTTTCGCCTGCCGAAAAGCCCATCGAATCACTCGTGCCTCACCCCACCTGTGTCCTGACTTACCTACCTACCTGGCTTACCAAAATGGTGCGGTTCGGTGCGGTGCGAGATTACTCCAAAGTCAGCATGCAAATGTTCGTTGCTTCGGACTGCAAGTGCTACTACCCTAGCAAACGACTCTCTCGTTTCTTTTTTTACGTTTGAGTCGTTTCCTTAGAATATCAATAACGAAAGCGTATAAAAATCAATGAAAAACATTTATTTTCTACTTGGTCGGTTCCAAGTATGCTCGATGGTGTTTTTTTTTCATCCGCCATTGATCTCCGAGCTTAAAGGCTCCTGCTTCAGCTTTCCGCTGTTATTCCAGAGGTGGTCCGTTCTGTTCGAAAACGTTGGTTTTTTTTCACATCAGCAGCTGCGCTGGAATTCACCGTACAGTACGACGCTGGTTGTCTGACAACGACCAACCCCAGTCGAATGGAACACAACAAAAAGCTGAACCGTGCCCTCGTGCTTTGAAGCGGGCTAGAGCTTCCGGAGTCTCTCACAGTAATTTGATTGTTTATTCTACGTATGGAAATGAAGCTCCCGTCGAGCGTTGAGCTGAAGTTGAGAGGCTTCAAAGCTATCGCAGCAATTGTTATTGTTGAAATAAAAAGCATCTATCTCTCTCTCTCTCTCTGGGAGTACCATCGATAGAGATATCATCCGTCCGGATCAATCATCGTTATGGCGCGCTCCAGTGAAGAATAAATGAATAAATAATTAGCCGTTGAATGAAAGTGGTTCCCAGTCTCCTAATTGGAGGTGATTAATAGTGCTTCTTAAGGTCGGAACTGGGGCCATCATACCACCATCGTAATGCAATAAATCATCTTTCACCTGATACCAAATTGCACTTAACTCGCTTCCACTCCCGCGGAATGCATCAAAGCGTCTCGTAGAAACATTTTCGAGCATTTAATCATGGCAGCAGCGACGCAGAGTGCCTCACCGAGTGGTAAACGCTAATTCGGGCTTTATTAGTTTACAACGAGCTAGCTTGCTCGTTCTAGCCTATTTAGTTGGCTCCAGAGTTCCTTCCTACTTATCTCGCAAAGACTCCCAAATTGCTCCGGTGTTTCAGAGTGGCTTCGTGTATGGAGGGCACATAAATTAATTAAAATTATTAATTTACCGCGAAATTGGTAGTGGAAAAACATTTTCGGTTCGTCTGTGAGCAATCATAAAAGGTATTAGCTTCTAGAGAAACTTACGGTTAACGGGAATTTAACGGAGTGCGACAATAAACTCGATCTTGAGTCAGCCCAATTTTACGCAACTACCGGCAAACTGTCAACCTGCAAAATTAGACAGATTTCTACAAGATTGTGTGAAACAACAGTAGAGTATCAGTGATTCATACAGAACACGATTTTGATGTATTAGAGGTCATAATTCATTAGGACTGACAGTCCTTTTGTCAAAGATAAACTCAAGATTACAATGTCCCATACGATCCATCGAAAAATATCGGACCAGTAATCGTGAACCAGTGAACTTAGTAATAGTGTAATTTTGTTGACCCTTCGTAAATAAGCGTCGATTAACATTTGAAAATGACGGTAAAATTCCATAGCAACAATACAAGTTTGGAAAGAAGTAAACATATGTAAACATACCGCACAAAATATGTTGTAACACTTTAATGCTTCGTAAGATAAGAATATTGCAAATTGAACAGATTCTTAGCAATAATTCTAATTGATTTTTGTTTCCTGTTTCAAAATCCACTCGATATTAATTCTACATGAACAAAAATTGTCATAGTTACGACGCATGTAGCGTTTCGACGCTTGTTGTTTTGTTTTAAATAAGAATTGTACTGAAACTGACGGTGAACTGATTTCATCGAGGGGTCCTATTTGAATGGTATTGGGTGATTTTTTAAGAGCTTGAGAACTTTTTTAAACAATAAAACGCATAACATTTGCAAAATCTCATCGGTTCTTTATTTTAAACGTTAGATTGGTACATGACATTTACTTTTTGAAGATAATTTCATTTAAATGTTGACCGCGGCTGCGTCTTAGGTGGTCCATTCGGAAAATCCGCTTTTTTATCGACAAATTTTGTTCAGCGATGAGGCTCATTTCTGGTTGAATGGCTACGTAAATAAGCAAAATTGCCGCATTTGGAGTGAAGAGCAACCAGAAGCCGTTCAAGAACTGCCCATGCATCCCGAAAAATGCACTGTTTGGTGTGGTTTGTACGCTGGTGGAATCATTGGACCGTATTTTTTCAAAGATGCTGTTGGACGCAACGTTACAGTGAATGGCGATCGCTATCGTTCGATGCTAACAAACTTTTTGTTGCCAAAAATGGAAGAACTGAACTTGGTTGACATGTGGTTTCAACAAGATGGCGCTACATGCCACACAGCTCGCGATTCTATGGCCATTTTGAGGGAAAACTTCGGAGAACAATTCATCTCAAGAAATGGACCGGTAAGTTGGCCACCAAGATCATGCGATTTGACGCCTTTAGACTATTTTTTGTGGGGCTACGTCAAGTCTAAAGTCTACAGAAATAAGCCAGTAACTATTCCAGCTTTGGAAGACAACATTTCCGAAGAAATTCGGGCTATTCCGGCCGAAATGCTCGAAAAAGTTGCCCAAAATTGGACTTTCCGAATGGACCACCTAAGACGCAGCCGCGGTCAACATTTAAATGAAATTATCTTCAAAAAGTAAATGTCATGTACCAATCTAACGTTTAAAATAAAGAACCGATGAGATTTTGCAAATTTTATGCGTTTTATTGTTTAAAAAAGTTCTCAAGCTCTTAAAAAATCACCCGTTATATGAAAAATCATAGAGTATTCCATCTTGAGTTTATCTTTGCTTTTGTGACCTTGTGACTCTGTATCCGAATGACATTTACTGCAAATCTGGTAGAACGATCGCAGTAAGCGCGCGTTTCTAATGCGCAGAATGTTCACTATCGTTTTGGTCGTTTCTATAGAAAATATAATAAATGAAATATGTACGACTGTAATTATGTTGTAATTCTATACAAAATAGTTGCGAAAATTCTGTAAAGAATTTTTTTCAATTTCAATTGAATAAAACAAACTTTCTTTGGGTATGAACTAACATAACCTTTTCAATTTGCAAATAGTTATGTCAAGTTCATAAGATTTTTTTTTATTTTGCGAAGGCGCACTAAACGATTAAATAAACTGTACCCCTATAGTTCTGGAACCGAATGTCGGACACAAACGAAATTACACAGCAAACTATGAGACTATAGGGACTTTAATTTAAGGTGACCTTGGGCAGAAACCAAGGAAAATAAATGTAAATGTATTGGTGAAACAATACTACTGCATATAGTAATAGTATTTGTGAGTAGAGAGGAATGGAATAATAATATTTGTGTGCAGAAAGGAATACAGTTGCCAGAACAAAATGTAAACATTGAAACTATTCAAATCGCCTAGCAGAACAGAGTTAACAAATTGCAATCATGCGACCAAAAGAATATAATGATTGTGCCAAAGAAGATAGTTTACTGTTTGCCTTCGCTTGGTTCTTGGCATTTTTCTTACATTACAAAGTAAAAAAGAAGCTGTTACATTGATGAATTAAATATAGTAACCCGAAATCAGAACAAACTCGGTTGCAATGGCTTTTTATATTAATTTTAATTTTTGAAAATAATTAGCTACCATGTTCAAAAAATACAAACCAACAAATTCTACATTCTCCATTTTGTCGACAACATCATCGTTTTCGGATAGGAAAGCAACCTCACACAGAGAATAGTCTAGTGGTACTTGACGAGAGGGCTTAATGACAAATCGGCTATTTGCTCTGAAAAGATTTATCATGCAAATTTGAAGATATAATTTTATATATTGACGAAAATATTTAAGAAATTTACCTATTGATACCAAATTTTTGTATCCAGTACAGTTTCTAATTTCCGTGGTATTGTTTTGAACCGGCACATCTGGCAGTTCTTCCACTGTTTGAACTGATGAGTTCCGCACATACTCACTACCCAAAACACACTCTTTCAACGTATTCCATATATTTTTCTTTTGATTTTCGCGAATGAGCGCTGCTTTCCTATTCTTAGATGGACGAGGCATTTTGAAAAGATTACAATACATGAATTGTTTGTTTTTTTTTGCATTCCATAGCGACGGTAAATAAGACAACAGGGTTGGGGATAACTTGGAGGGGAAGCAATGTTTGAAATGGAAATAGGGGAAATGCTATCGTTTTTTTAAATATTCAAATTTTAGATGGTGGCGTACGAAAGTAGTTTTGATCCGTAATTTTAACTATATCAATGTGCGACTAAGTGCAAGTTTTTTGTTTTCTAATTATGTATGGCATCACTGTCAATATAAAAGAGTGGTATTACCAATACTACAGCAGGCCAGCAAGCTTTTTATCGTGGATTTTTGGAAAATTTTCAAAACCAGAACTGTGAGTTATTCAAAGGTTTTATAATAAAATGTTTAGATCAGAGAATAAGTTTACCGGTGAAGAACTACTCAAAAGTGTTTCATACAGCTTACTTATGTCACAGAGCTATAAAAAGCAGTTGTAATCTTGAGGTGAGTAAAAAATAATAACATTCTAAGAAGAAACCTTCTAATGAAGGTTCGAAAAAGTTTTGCACAAATCATTCTTCAGAGTTGATAGTTTATCGTAAACATATATCAATACGATGAGTGATTATGTCACCAAATTGCAGTAGCAATTCTACGCAATATATTTACCCCTACGCGTAGAAAAAATGTGTTTCATGGTTTGTTTACATCTAGAGCAGGGCAAAATAGCGGAAGGTGGAGTGGGAGGGTAGGTGGTTTCTTGGTTGCCATTTGTGGATCGCTTCCATGGTCATTATGAAAAACATTTTAGTTTATTTTTTGTAGCGATAGCTCTAAAAAATCTGTTTGAAATCAGTATTTTTTTGCAAAATCCATATAATATTCAGTTTTCTTTTGCCCTTCGGAAGTAGATATTTTGCACGACAACCACATATGTCTAGGTTTAGTCGTAGATATAAAATTCGTAGAACAAATATAGAAGTCTTCTTCTGCTTGAATCACTCTCAGCGGAAATAGGGTATTTAAAAAAATGTAACATACACAAATGATCACAAAAAACTCATTTTAAATCGAATAATTTTGGAAATCTCAGGGAATAAATAAGCACGTATTAGTTATTTTTTGCAAAGTAGGGTTATCCAACAACCTCTGCTATAGTAGATGTTCGAGTTTTGGACTTAAGGCCTGAGGCGTATAAATTTTGAATCTTCCTCAAATTCTCTTTGCGTCTGTGTGTTTAGGAACCTTGTTGAGTAGATTTGATTGCTCTTCTCTCCGCTTCTTCTCCCGGATATCACTAGGAAACTAAAGCGAAAAAAATGGCGGATGCATTGAAACTGACTTTGTTTCACAGATAAATACAAGAATTTATATTTTATCGCGATAACATATATGTTTTTATGCACTAGTCGCATCTAAACTAAATTATTTAGACCAATACCCGTTGGGTTTCCGGTTTAAAATACCTGAATTTCGGCCATCTCTACTTTGAACCACTCCATCACCGGTATCGTGTAAAACATCGATGCCGGATTCTGCCAAAACAAAGTGTCACCTTCGTAGGGTCGGAGGATGGTTGGCCATTGGAGGTGCGGATAGTTTTGTAAGGCTCGCTGAATGTTCCGCACCCACAGATCGTCTGCCATACCAAGTGTTTCCTTGGAAATTATTCGACGTTCTTCTTTCGATACTCCTCCGGATCATCCAGATGGGAGTGCCGACAAAAAACTTCCCCGACCAAGGATCTGCTTGGCGTCTACTTTATTAGACCTCTCGTCAAACACTCGCGGTACAGATTCCTGGCGCAGGATTTGGTCATCGTATTCTGATTATTGTTTCAATTGTTTCACGATCCACCTGTAGAACTGGTCTGGATTTTCTACAACCGTGCACATATTTTCTTGTTTTTGAAGCACTTCTTACTTGGAAGCTATCTCAATAACCACTTGACATCTAGACTTTCCCAAAATTTTATCAATTTTTACCCTTCAAAAAAACATTATACACAAATCAAAGTGTTACATTTTTTTCGAGTACAGTCCTTAGAGGTCTCTCGGAATCCGTGCTTTATGTTCAGCCAGCTTAACACCGATGTCAGTTTGTATCATTCAACTTTCGGGTCTTGTAAATTACAGTAGTGAACTGTGATAGAAAAAAAAATGTAATATAGAAAACAATACATTGCCCTCAATAAGTCCAGTTGTTGACATACAGATGGCGCTATCGTTATCACATCCATATGACGTTTTCGAAGTACCAACTCTCAAAATAACTATGAGTGAAATTTCATAACATTTCAATTAGTAAAGCTACTTTTGCCATTTTCGAAACAATGAATTCAAAACAATTTCATATGTTAATTTAGGGAAGAGTGGGGCAGGTTCGATCATTTTTTTTTTCGAGAGATTTTTTTTCAATGAAACTGATCCCTGAGATTTGATTTATTTTTGGTCAAATGAAAGCCACATATCCGATACACATCTATACTATACATAATCGATACACATTTACATAATAGGGGAGACCGTACTACTACTTTCTGTACTCTTTCAGGTTAGATTTTTTGATAAACGGTTTTGCTTTTTTTTTCTAAATAAATATTAGGGAAGTAGTTATTACCAATTAAATGCGGAGACAAAAATCGGTCAACTAATCCCAGGTTTAGCCTAGTTTGATAAAAAGTGTGAAACAAATTAAATGCACCAATGGAAAACGTTCATACGCGAAAAAGAAAGTCAACATGCATTATTTTGTTTTACGGAGGAACGTAAAAAAACTGCCCTCCTTGCTTGTTAGTCTTAATTATTTGAGGCTTAGTTTCGGAAGCATTAGTGAGATTTTCTTAGCTTGCGCATTTACCTTGATTTTCACCAGCGTACATTTACGTTTTGGTTTCATTACGCTTTTTGTTTCAATGTTGCTTTTATTGAAGAATCTGTCAAAATTTAGGATCAATCCGCTATATACGACCTTTAAGCTTCTCCTCAGTCAGTCAGCCTTAGGAAGAGGCCTGAAGGCCGACATCTGCAGCAGATTCTATTCTGATGGACGAGCTTTGTTTCAAACAGTGCTAGGATTATTTGAAAGAATAATTTGAAGTATTACTTATATGAAGGTTGGATAAAGATAAATTATTCCAGTTAGTTTCCGTTTTATAATTGAATTAAATTACAAATAAGCACGGCACCCCACTTTCCCGTATCATCGCTTCTTGATGAAATAAAATACTGCTCAAGCTCAGTAATGGCTTCAACAGTGTTATCCGAACTCTGCTTCATCGGAAAACAGCTTTTGAATTTAATCGAGGTCGATGATGAAATTTTTGGCCATGCCTACAAATAATAAATCAGATTTTTGCGTCGATATGTGACGATAGATGAAACATGGATCCATCACTTTACCGCGGAATCCAAAGGAAAAACAATTAATAGCGTTGTTAGATTGTTTGAATGCAAATATTAAGGAAAAACAATTTCATATATCGAAGAAGAAACCACTGTTTCATCAAGACAATTGCAACGATTGTTAAATTGAACGAATTAACACATGGATCAATAAGTCACGAAACTAACAATGGAAACAACATTTTTTTGCAAATTTTTTTTATTCATCAACATAATCAACCTTCTAGGGTAATACAATGGTTCCAACGTTTTTCCATTTTTTTTCATCGACTTGTTGCTGTTTTTGTTTCATCGAAAGCAATCGCAACACCCACTTGGAAAAAACCTTTTTCATGCTTAATTTTTCATGAAGGATAGTAAATGCACTTCCATATGATATCTGTGTCATCTCACCAATTTCGCGGAGCTTCACTTTACGATTTTTCATTATAATTTTTGTCACTTCACTCACATTTTCCGGTGTAACGGCTTCCACAGGTCTACCCGAGCGTTCCGCGTCATTTGTGTCGGTACGATCACGTTTAAACTCGGCGAACCACCGACAAATCGTTGCTTTTGATGGACAAGAGTCCGGATAACATTTTTCAATCCATTGTTTCGCTTGCACGGTGTTTTTACCCATTAAAAAACAATGTTTTATCAAAACACGAAACTCGGTTTTCTTCCATTTTTTAAACAAACTACAAAACGACTTTACTCCAACCTCAATAACTCAGCTGTTTCTGGTCGGATCGACTTAAAATTTTGATCCATTTCAAGCAAAGGTTAGTACTCTAGAAAGACGTGGTTACTGGTTTACTACGAGCGCCATCTCTGCTTTAGTCTCGGGACTTATTGATCCATGTGTTAATATTGCTTAAAAACCCATGCTAAAAAATCGCATCGATCGGGACTGCAATCAAAGTTCTCCCGCAATGACTTGGATCGTTATAAAAATCCAACCTCCAATGAATATGATTCATATTCTGCTAAATAAAGCAATGTCCATCGACGTAAAGTAAGTACCTGAAATCCAACTAAACAAAGTTAACAGCATAATATGCATACAAGGTTTTCTGGACATGAAGCAGTTGACTTCTGAAAATAATAATGTAAGCAATGTCTTGGACTTGGACATTTCTTTAGTGGAATTTGACCATTCTGTTTCAACCGACTTCGCAGCCGACTCATAGCGTACAGGATCATTGCATGGTTAGTACTATGATTCTTGTAAGTGTCCAGCGCCCTATGCATTAAACCGCCAACCCGGGACGAAAATGATAAAGTGCGTCATTTTTGTTCTTCCAGGAATGACAGAGGCGGTTACGATGCTTCGGTTTTTTTTATAGACCCAATTTCCTTTTCATCAAGGTCAAAGGTCTTCTCGTCCGATTTAATCTGATATCGATTTTTGAATTTAAAGCGTTTTCCCTGCATTCAAATTTTGCCTGACTCCTCACTATGAGAAGCATATTACCTAAATATTCCCTTTCACTGGAGGCAGTACGCTGAACGAAGTCGGTACTGTTTCTCAACCAGACACGCTTCACTCGAACCTACATTTTCCGCGAAAATAGTTATGTGATAAATAACATCCCGTATGACTCGTTATCCAGCGCAGACTTTGTTTTTTCTTCGTGGGTTTCGTGAAACGCTAAAGGTCAATGCGACAGTATACTAGGACGATATATTTCTCAAACCTTTTCAGTCGAATGCCAATTTTGAATTTATTATTCGTTCTACTGCCCATCAAGTTCAAAAAAAATGTTTTTCGCAATTTTAAGTTTACATTCGTAGACTAATTTACATGCTATTTTAAGCGTGTTGTATCAATTCAGATTCAACTGTCCTCATAACGAGCTGCACGAGAAAAATTCAAAGACACATTTAAAATATGCTTCGCTGACAGTATCCTTCTAATGTAATTGTTCGGAAAGCTGATTCATTCACGAAAGTCACAACATCCTCTTTGTCGTGTATTTGAATAACCGGCGTTTCGAATCGTGCTCTGCGAAGTCGAGAGTTCTAGAATAAGCAAACCGGTAAGAAAATACGATGCCATGCCATACGGCCGCGTTGTTGGTCGACTTCAGCCTGTCGCCATCTCCATATTTATGCAAATATTTTACTTAGCACATCAGCAAAATGCGCCATGTCACCCAATAGGGTACCAACATTGTATTCTATTTTTTTCGCAACGCGAAGCAAGTCGTCCTCTCATCCGTGAAGGCAGTAGTAGAAGAAAAAGAAGACGACGAAGAAAAAAAGAAGATGTATAAGACGCCCGATAAGCTCGGTTGTATAGCGTCGTAAAATTATGCAGGGAAATATAATTAAAACTAAACTCCGAGAAGATGCAGTAATTACGTAATGAACATGCTAAGTAGGACACGGCTCGGCGCCACCGGTAGCGTAGAATCGTGGCTCGTGGCACCACCACCGGACGGACGTTTGTGGGGGTGTGTTGGGTTCTAGGGGCTCACGGAGTAGTAATGCGGGAGTTTGGCAAAAGTATCTCCTATTTCAGACGGTTACCGGCAGTGGAAGAAAAAAAAACAGCATTCCATCGTAGGGAAATCGGATTTCCGTACGGCTCTCTGCACGTTGCCACCGTTGTGACCAGAGAGAAACCCAGTTCTCGTTACTTGGCAATAGATGGAGGAAACATTCCGCGGATATTGCACTGCCGGTCGTTAGTTCGTTTGCAGTCGCAGTTATTTCGAGTGGAACGAAATCAATATTCTTGTCGAAAACTAGTATGCTTCTTTTAGTTTGAAAAATTGGCGTAAGATAAATATGCTAAGATTTTATGAGTTTTTCGTTGAAATGGAAGTTCATAGGGTAAACAAACCCAAACCCGACCGGTACCCGATTTATAATAAAACTTGACCCGAAAAGAACAAATTCTGAACCAATGATACGTTAGACAAAAATAATCACCATATTTCTGCCGACAACGGTGTTATGAGTGTAGGACAGCTGCGAGCAAACGCAAATTCAGCAATCTGTTGTAACAAATTTTCACTATTTCCCACAAGATGCCGCTTCGCTACCAAATACGTTTAAATACTCGCAACGTTCAACGAAGCCACAATAACCCGATTCAATATTTCTTCAGGAATTCAGATGCAGAATCTAGGTCTGGGATAGGAATTCATGTCCAAAACTAAAGTCCATGTACATGTTCAGAGTTCAGGTCACGGAAATTTTCGAATTTCTGTCAGGAGCCCAAGTCTAGAACCCAGGTTCAAAATTCAGGCCCAGAATTCGCTCAGGAATCCAGGTCCATGTTCTGAGACTAGAATTTAAGTGAAGAGTCAAAGTTCAGGATCTAGTTTCAGGTTCTGGTCCTGAATCCAAATCCTTTTTTTTCTCTGGCCCAGAACCAAAGTTCAAGTCCAAGCTGTTTACATTCGTCGTCGAACCAGTCGTTCCTTACGTTCGGAGCCGCCGTACCTAGCGTTGCTGATGCAGTGCAATCTATGGCAGAACGGATGTCTCTCCAGCCGTCTTCAAGAGTCTTCATTTCAAATCGGACGAAGGGAAGAATGTCGAGTCTTGGTTGATGGATTGGCAATTACGAACGTCTTATTCGATATTTGTCCGAGAAACTTCATAAATTTTATTCATATGATATAAAATCAGACAGACCCTTCAAGGCTGTCTTGAAAGGCTTATCAAATGTTCAAAGTACTGATGAAATTAAAAATGAACTAAAAGAATTGCTTGGTTTTGCCCCTTCCCAAGTAATACTTATGAAAAAAGAGCGAATGGTACTTCAAAACCACGCTCTGGAATTTCCCATGAACTTTACCTAATACACTTCAATCGAAGTGATGTAAACAATTTGAAAACTTTAGAAAAAGTACGTTTCATTTCCCACATTAAAATTCATTAGGAACATTATAAACGGCATAATCGTATTGCAAACTTAACGCATTGTCGTCGTTGCCAAGGCTTCGGCCATAGAACCAAAAATTGTCATATGGATATACGGTGTTTGAATTGTGGTAAACCGCATTCGAAAGACGTTTGTTCAATGAATGAAACCACTGATAAATTTTCATGTTCAAATTGCAATGGAAATCATAAATCCAATTATTTGAAACGTCCTGTCAGGGAAAAATTTTTAAACGCTCGTTCGCTTAGACTACAAGTCAAATCAACGACCTTAAATTTACAGAACATACCTGAAAATCAAAAAACCGTTACAAATGCCACGCCTAATTCTTCTAAGGCACTTATTTCTTCGAATTCAAAACAAAAAACAGGTACGCCTGCCAATTCGTCTTCTAACGAAAACAATTTATTGACAGGTAGATCGACCTCGTCATCATCTTCTTCTAATGTCAGTTATGCTAGTATAACAGGTAGAAATCTACCACTTAATTCTTCTAATGTAAATAATCAAAACACAGGACCGCCTTGCAGTTCATCTTCTAACGAAAACAATTTATTAATTGTTCTTCTAATGGCAGTCTACCTATAAATATTCCTTCAATGCCATTCGCTTCTTTAAATGAAGTTGATTTAGGCGATATAACTGAAAATAAAATGATCTACCTACAGGATCAACTTTTTCAAATGATCATCCGAATGAATTCGACTTCATCACTTTTTGAAGCATTTCAAATCGGATGGCAATTCGCAAATAATATTATAATGAATTTAAAATTTAACAGCGATGTTAAATAATTATTTGAATATTTTAAATTGGAATGCTCGATCTTTGAAATCGAGTGAAGATGAATTTGATAGTTTTCTCAAAGTTCACAAAATTCATATTGCCATTGTGACAGAAACTTTTCTTAAACCAAATGTCAAATTGAAAAGTAATCCACATTGAGTGGTTCATCGATTTGACAGGTTTACTGGAATGGGTGGTGGAGTTGCCATTTTTGTCCAACTGTAAATTAAACATCAAATTTTACCTTCTTTCAATACTAAAGTTATTGAAAGCTTGGGAATCGAAGTTGAAACCATTCATGGAATTTATTTCATCGCTGGAGCATATTTGCCATTCCAATGCACCGGCGAACAATTAAATTTCTTTAGAGGCGATTTGCAAAAACTCACAAGATATCGATCGAAATTTTTCGTAATAGGGGACTTTAATGCTAAGCATGTCCAGTGGAATTGTAGGCAAAATAACAGTAATGGTAAAATACTTCATAATCAACTCTCAGCTGGTTACTTCACAGTTCTTCATCCCAATAATCCTACTTGTTTCTCTTCCGTGAAAAACCCGTCTACAATTGATCTGGTTCTAACAGATTAAAGTCAAATTTGTAGTGAACCGATTACACATGCTGACTTTGACACAGACCATCTTCCAGTAACATCCAGACTTTCCAACGAAGCTATAATTAATCCAATTAGTTCTATATTCAACTATCATAGAGCTAATTGGTTGGATTACAGATCTCACATTGAAAAACATGTGGATCATGAAACTATTTTAGAAAATTCTGCGGACATCGACACAGCAATTGATAATTTGAATCATTACATTATCGAAGCAAGAAATCTTTCAGTTCCCAAAGCTCAAACTAAATTAAATTCTCCTATCATCGATGACAATCTTCAACTGCTCATTCGGTTGAAGAATGTTCGTCGACGACAATTTCAACGTTCTCGTGATCCTGCTATGAAAAACATAGTTAAGGATTTACAAAAAGAAATTAAACATAGATTTACTCTTTTGCGAAATGAAAATTTCGCTAATGAAGTTGAAAAAATTTAACCATATTCTAAACCTTTCTGGAAACTTTCTAAGGTTCTTAAGAAACCTCAGAAACCAATTCCTGCTCTCAACAAAGGAAATCAAATACTTCTTACAAATGGCGAAAAAGCTCAAAAACTTGCTCAGCAGTTCGAGAGTATACACAATTTTAATTTGAACGTTGTGAGTCCTATTGAAAATGAAGTCTCACTGAAATATGATCATATTTTAACCCAAGTGTTATCACAAGATGACATTATTGAGACGAATTTTGATGAAATTAAATCAATTATTAGGAAACTCAAAAACATGAAGGCTCCTGGTAATGATGGAATTTTTAATATTCTCAATAAAAATCTTCCCGATGTTGCCTTGAAACTCTTGGTTAAAATTTTCAACAAGTGTTTCTCATTAGCTTACTTCCCAAAAAGATGGAAAAACGCTTAAGTAATTCCTATCCTCAAACCTGATAAAAATCCAGCAGAAACATCAAGTTATCGACCAATTAGCTTACTTTCTTCAATCAGTAAACTTTTTGAAAAAATTATCTTGTTGAGAATGATGTCTCATATAAATGAGAATTCAATTTTTTTACCAGAGCAGTTTGGATTTCGTCATGACATTCAACTACTCATCAACTTGTAAGAGTTACGAACATGATAAAAGCAAATAAATCTTCTGGGTTATCAACTGGAGTTGCTCTTCTAAACATAGAAAAAGCATTCGACAAAGGTTTAATAGCAGAAATGTCTGATTTCCAGTTTCCTATTTATTTGATCAAAATGATTCAAAATTATTTAACTGATCGCACTCTTCAGGTTAGCTATCAGAATTGTAAATCTGAATTGCTACCCGTACGATCCGGTGTTCCGCAGGTTTCGAGCGTAGCTCCAATCTTGTATAATATTTTTACTTCTGATCTTCCAAATCTACCCGTTGGCTGTCAGAAATCGCTATTCTGTGACGACACAAGTCTGTTAGCCACGGGTAGAAATTTAAGAGTGATCTGCAGTCGCCTACAAAGAAGTTTAAATATTTTCAGTGACAGTTGACAGATAATTCAAAATGGAAAATTAAACCAAATGCAGCAAAAACGCAATTAATTATTTTTCCTCATAAGCCAAGAGCTTCTTTTCTTAAACCAAACAATAATCACATTCTCAAATTGAATGGCTTGGAATTGACAAAGTGTAATAAAAATATCAAATGTTTATATCCTCTTATAAACAGAAATTCTAAGCTCTGTCTAAAAAACAAATTGTTAATTTATAAACAAAATTTCAGACCAGCCATAGAACCTTTAGATGTAATGTCACATAATATTATAAGCAAATTCTGACAAAAATCGATGCAATATTCAATTGAATCGATTCGCTCTCTGTATTAGTCAGTAAGTTAGTATATAAGTTGCTTTTCCCCATTACATAATACAAGTAGGTTTAGAATTTTCCCTACACAAAAATCTCAGAATTGCGGAAGCAAATGATGTCTTCATGGTATCAACCAAATCATATATATCATAGGGCTGAAAAGTCACCACTTGTGGCTGAACACCCAATTTAAATCTTAATAATTTAATTTTAACTCATATTCCAATAAATAGTTATTAAAAAAAATCTCATCTCAGTCAAATCACGTTCCTCGAAATTGTCTGAAACGCTTCTCTCCAGATCTTGTGTTGCTGGACAACTTTTGCATTCACGGAGGTAGCAGGATCTAATAGCTTTTTTAAATAATAATTCTTATCATCATACTTGAAAATTTTCCAACAGCATGAATCATTAATGAAACCCTCTCCTGGATATCAGGAATCAGGAATCAGAACAAATTGGCTCAAATGGCACGTTCCCCTTGATATTTGGAGATTTGTGCCTTGCCATCAATGTGTTTTTAGCATCATTTTCCCGATATATAAGAGGGAAGGATTGAAAGGAAATGGTAAGGGTTGGACTAGGAGGATGGGAAAAATTGACGACACAAAAACACATAAAAGCAGAAGTAAATTCTGCACCCCTAAGGGATGCTGAACAATCTGCTGAGGATCACATTTAGTGGAAGCAGAAGGAAATTCTGAACCTCTACGAGGTCCCGAACAGTCTGCTGTTAATAAAACCTCCAACCCCCGAGAGGATTTAGAGATCTTACAAAAGCGACACCATTCTGCACTCCCGGAAGAATGCAGAACGACTCGCAGTATGTACGAGCAGAAGTAAATTCGGTACCCCCCAAAGGATGCCAAACAATCTGCTAAACCCTATTCAAGGTGAATACAGAAGGGATTCTTTCACTCCAGGAAGAACGACGAACCCTTCTGACTATAGCTCCTTACCACATTGGGTGAGAAACGAGAGAATATCCTTCAATTTTAGCTCCGCATACACAGACTCAACCATGTATGGAGAACCCAAAACCCGGATACGTAGTTGCGTCAATGCGGGACAGTTACATATCAGATGATATGAAGTACCATAATCGCATTCACACAAATCACACACAAATAATACTCAGCACGTTGAACAGTAGCCATGTGATAATTGAGTTTGCAATGTCCAGTCAGAGCTCTGACCAGAATACTGCAATGATGCTTGGAGAAATGCAGTAGACACTTTGACATTTTCAGATTTAAATCTGGTAGAAATGCGTTTGTCTGAGCGCAAGTTTGTAAGCTGCACCAGTAGCTGGCATGTTTGGATGCAGCCCAAGAACGAATCTTGTGCTTTATCCAACTAGTTGAAAGTGGTAAAGCTGGTTCAGGACCAACGAAATCATTCGTTGCACCAGCTCTAGCCAACTCATCAGCCCATTCATTTCCAGTAATACCAGAATGGCCGGGTACCCATAAGAAGTAAACAGCATTTGAAATGCTGAGGTCTTCAATTTGAGTTCGACATGCGATCACTAGATTCGACCATGAGTCATTCGAACTGAGTGCTTTTAAGGCTGCCTGACTGTCGGAACAAAAATAAATTCGTTTACCACAGATCCTCTGCTGAAGTGCCGATTGTACTCCACACAGAATTGCGTAGATTTCTGCTTGGAACACAGTACAGTATCTACCAAGTGAATGAGACTGCTCTAGCCTCATTTCACGACAGTAGACACCAGCACCAGCACGACCATTCAACAGAGAACCGTCCGTAAAACAAAATATGTGTTCATCAAGTTGTCGTTCCAGACAACCAGACAACCATTCCTAACGAAGAGGATAGCTCACATTGAATGTTTTAAAAGGAAAACTGCATGTGAGAGTTAGGTCACTAGGAGCGAGTAAATACTCATCCCACGTAACCATTCGAGACCACAAGCGAGTGTGGCTGGTAGCATAATCTGATGGGTTACTGTTCCAAAGCCCTGTAACCCTAAGACGGTATGCACAAGATAATGCTTCTTGTTTTAGAACCACATGTAGTGGTTTAATGCACAGTAGCGCATCTAGAGCAGCATTAGGAGTTGTCGTGAATGCTCCTGTCATCGCCATTAGGACCATCCTTAGGAGATGATTTAGCTTTGACTGAACTGTCGCGACTTCTCCTTTCTGCCACCATACAAGACATCCATATGCTAAAATTGGTCTAACAATAGTTGTGTAGATCCAATGAATATATCTGGGTTTGAGTCCCCATGATTTTCCAAAAGCTCGTCTGCATTGGCCGAAAGCCATGCAAGCTCTTTTAATCCTGAAGTCAATGTGAGCAGACCAATTCAGTTTTGAGTCAAGAGTAATTCCGACGTATTTAACTTGATCGACCACAGTGACCTCTGAACCAAAGAACTGCAACGGACGAGCTCCTGTAATTATCCTACGATGAGTGAAAAGCACCATTGATGTTTTGCCCGGATTCACAGATAATCCAACCTGACAACACCATTGTTCAACAGATCGCAGGGCTTGCTGCATTAAATCAAGAGAGTGTTAATGCTTTTACCGGTCATCAATATATGATAATCGTCGGCAAAACCATAAGTCGGAAATCCAAGGTTATTAAGCTTCCTTAACAAACCATCAGCGACTAGGTTCCATAAAAGTGGGGATAGTACACCACCTTGAGGACACCCACAGACACTCAGCTTTCTAATCTCTGGCCTGCCGAAGCGATGATCAAAGAAGTTGATTGCTAAGCATTGCGTGTATCCAGTAAGGGAAAAACCCAAGATATTCCGTTCACGACTGCAATGTTTAACCTCCTGCAGCCATTCAGCCATCGGCACGGAAATAAACCTTGACTTAGGAGTTCCTATTTTTGTGGCCTTTTACGATATGGAACAGGAAACCAGTGGATCAGTTCTTGGTAAAAAATAATTCCGCCGGATGCCACACGGTCTACCTGTTTGGTGGACTTATACCACCGGTACAGGTGGACCGTAGCGTTATTCTTAGCAGTTGGGAAACCGCTACCGACACTACACGGCTATCTAGGCTGCTCAGAGAGGGAAGGAATCATTAATGAAACCCTCTCCTGGATATGTTATGTGAACCAGAACTTCCAAGCAACTTGCAGTGTTTTGGTCTTCATGCTGCAAATGTACTAAATCCATCTGGAAATTCCTCCTTATAACCCAAATAAATTTCTTTCAATGATGAATAAAGCAAGCGTTTTTGTTTGCGTTCACACTTGCCATTCATTTTGACTGTAGCGCAATCTTTTGATTCCGGCATTACTCTGCTGACGTCATCGCTGTTGAAATATTGAAGCACCTCGTTTTCTATCGTTTCGTTCCTGCTGCGTCTCGTTTGTTTCATGGCTTTTTTTTTTTCGTCCGTTGATTCTCTTGTCTCCGACATAATGTATTCATTCGCCTTGAAATGGGTGGCTATTTTCTCCTTTGGCCACGAGTTTGGTAAGAATGACAACAAACGCACTTTTTCATTCCAAGCAGGCTTAGTAGTCATCCAACTCTGCTGCTTTCGTTTTGAGTAATTCTGGATCTTCTTCATCCGCCGGGAACCCGAATATTTGCTTTTTTATACCTATGGAAATATCCAAAAATTTTTCTCGAGGATAATTAACATTCCGGGTTTTGCTCGTTGATACCAGAAACACGTTGATTCCTGCGATGCCCTTGTTGAAAAGTTCAATGTTGTGTGATCTTGAATACTCCACCGCGACTGATGCTTCAGAAGATGCTGAGTTGATTGAAGCTGCTGAAGGTACTTCCTCTAAATCGTATTGCGATGTGGATGGTTGTGGTTCCGTTGTTGACTGATCAACACCGACTCCAAATATTTAGAGCTGATTAGTTCAAACAAAGGCTGGATATGATAGATTTGAGTTAAAATATAGCTTCTAGACATTTTTATCTCGAATCCATTGAAAGTCGTACAATCAAAGAATTTTTTTCCCAACATTCAAATGCTGCTGGGCTGACTTCGTCGAAGTCCCCCAAACCTTTCGAAAATTCCACGCAAGGATCGACAAAAAAAAAACCTCTTCAGGTGCGAACCGTAAGTGGCACAGCAGTTGAAATAAATAAGTACCATTTCCCAACGCGCACACACACACACACACATTCACTCACCTAGGCTGAGTGCTAATCCTGATTTCATCTACACCTCAACCCGACCATTATTTATTTTAGCAAATTCCTACGATTTCACGATCGTATCACATTCCGTCTTGTTTTTCCATGTCTCTCTCTCTCTCTGTCTGCTTCAAGTCATGTTCCCTTCAAGTTCGGCTATGAAATTAAATTGACGCTCCTTCTTGTCACTCCTGCCTCTCCCGGTTCTCATCCTTTCCCAACCCGACCGTTTTTCCCAGTGCACCGTTCGTTCGTTGGTTGGTTGGTTGGTTGTATGTACTGTATAATGCGTTTTGCGTTCAACCATAAATCTTGCTCCGTTCTCACAATCGCTAAAATTAAATTTTAACGGAATGTTATTTGATTCTAATGCTCACTTCATTCACTGCCACATCGTTGTTCGTTCGGTCGTTTCGGTGTCCCTTTTCCCGGTGTTTGAGAATGAGGTTCTCATTCTTGGCTGCTTTCCTCCTTGCCATTCTTCATTGCCATTGCCGCCCTGTACAACGATTTGCGGTTTTGCCATCTTCCCCGGCTTCTTGCCACTTCGTCGTCTTCCTGTCAGATCCGCTGAAAGAACTTATTTCGTTTTTTTTTTTCGCTTCACTTTACTTTATTGTGATTATTTTATTGTTCAGCGGAAGATGAAGTGTTTGCGATTATGCTCATGTGTGATGTGCTCGAGAAAGTGCCTTGTTGAATGTTGTTGATTCAGTTTGGGTTCGGTTCGGGTTGAATTCGTACCGCTCTCTCGAAAACCCACGCACCGAAAGTCGACGTGGCGATCCTCTCGAAATTCTGCTGTTCCGCCGCTGCTGCTGCTGCTGGTGATGTTGATGATGATGATTATGATGAAGCCCGGGCTGATGGCGGTTGCGATGGTGTGTAAATCCACTTTAATGTGCTCCAGGGCCGCAAAACCCGGTCTGCGTTTGCTTATTTTGTGGCGGTTTTGAAGGGAGTACGTAAATGCATTAAATCAAATTTGATGGGCTTCCTCGGCTGCCATCCCCCCCGCGCAACCGTGGCAGCTGAAGATGAGTACCACCTCGACAATTCGTTCCACACTCAGAAGACCCGCGGGGACATTCAGCCAAGTGTTGTTCTGTGTTTTTTCTGCTCAACTTATTTGATTACTGTTTTCCTCAATATATGGTAATTTATTGTGGCTTTCCCGACTGCCGCCGGCAACGGGAGAAGTTTAGAAGTTCACCTTTAAACTTCGGGACGAGTCGTCTGGCAGGCACCGCGTGAGTGTCCCGGTTCCATTCCAAAAGGGGGGTGCCTGTGGCAGACCCCAGGAATGAATCAACCGATTTCTCACACCTTTCGCAACGCAGGTTTTGTGCATTTTTGTTGTTGTTGTTACTGTTGTTGCTATTCAACTCTCTATCGCCCAACACGCGACCGGTTGTTGTTTGTTACCGAGGGAATGTGAAAAGTTTGTGGGTTGCCTCCGGCGACACATAATTTAAATAATTTATATATTACTTGAAGGAAGCAAATTGATATATGAGTTTGAGGTGTGCGGGCAAGATCCGGGCGGCGGATGGCTTCCACTGTGTGCTTGTGAATGTACTTTCGCCAGTATTGTTCCGTCTTCGCTAGTGGCTCATAATGCTCATGGTGTCAGCCCGGATAACTTTGGTGACGTTTCTGTTAATTTGATAGCCACATCTGCCTCGAAAACTTTTTCCTTAGAAATAAATTGGATGAACTCCCCGAAGATGGAGTACATCAGCGAAAAATGTAGGTCGTTTCTAATAGCAGAGTTTAGGTAGACGCCTGCATGGGTCTCCCCTACACTTTTTCCAGCTGCTGCCTAATTTTGGGTTAAAACCTACCCAAAATCAACAAAAGTTTATCTCCCCAATTTTAGATAACGATGTGATGACCTCAAAATTTAGGTAAATGTAAGTTTAGCTAAAGAGCTCAACAATGAGTGATTTCTCCTCAACAAATAGGTAAACATGATCTTCATCCATTTCATGCAAGCGCAAGTTTCCAGAAGAGCATAAGAGTTAATTGTATAACTTCAGTGTAAATGTAATATAGTTTTGGACAGTTCCTGTCAATGTAATTAAAAACTCTTAAAAATTTCTGCTAAAATTAGGTGATAGTATTTGTATTATCTTGGCTGTGCATCTCTAGCATTAGGCTTATCAGCTACATTCTTAAAAACGGAATTAGAAATGCTCTTCCAGAGAGCCACCCTGCAACAAGTGGAGTAAAAATTTCGTAATGCCCTGCGAACGTTTTGCTGATTAATTCCATCTTGGGAATTTTAATCTTTTGTTGCATTTCTACATCATAGGTGAGTTTAATGTTTGCTACTACTTAGGTAAAACTTCGTTGTGCAAGCTCAAGCGGTGAACGATTAGCTCGAAAAGACTAACAGAAAACAAAACATTTATTGCAATAGGCGTTTTAAGGCCATCGTCCAAGCAACATGCGCGTAAGTGGTTTTAGGAAATGTTCGATGGAAAGTCTGATAAATTTGCCGAAACCAAAAACATTTCATTTAGTTGTACATTTTAGTTGTTTTGCGATCGTTGGTTTTTACGTGTGCGAATGACAGTTTGTATTGATTTACAAAAGTCGTCGGTCTAGCACAGAAAACCACACTTTTTACCAAATTTTGATTATATTCATCGATGAATTCTGCATGAAAGCAATACCTTTGTGCGAACAACATTCCAACACTTTATATCACGATTTCTCCTTAGTCTAAAAAACCATTCAGTTTCAGCGAATACTTCATCATTCCATGCAAATCTTTTCCCAGCAAGCTCAGAAAGAGAGTTCATAAAATAGTCGTCGGGCGATTCCGGTGGATGCGGTACATTTGATCTACTGTTACTGTGATAACGAAACTATATGCTACTCATGTAAGATACGATCGACTGATATGCAAGTATGGGCAGTATACTCTTAGAAAAAATGAAAATTACGCTGGACGTAAATTCAAACATGCCGTAATTTCTTCGTTGATGTCACAATGTTACATCTATTAACATGTAAAAATAAATTTTGCATCTGTATCGATGTAAGCTTCATCTAAATGAACTGTGAAGTTAATAATATGACCTATCTTTACATGCTTTGAATTGTGAATGTAACGCTCCTTTTATATGAATCTATAAAGATGTAATTTTTTCTAAGTGTGTACGTCTTTGTTTACTATGTTCACCTGGGTGCATTTTCAAATTTTCCCTGTTTCAGTATTTTGTTATTACCACGTTTATTACGTAAACATCGTTTAAATAGTGAAAAAATCGATCCAAACACGAAACGTTAAAATTAATCGAATCTATAAATAGACCCTGCTTCAAATTATGATACTCTATGAACGGAGACACATCGAGTGCTCAGGCCTCCATCTACGTCAAGACAAAGGAACTATTCTGGCAACTGGTGCTTCAGTCAGTGGCGAATATGAGGTTCCGTTCCTCAAGTCTAAACGCAGAAAAACAACAACTAGGTCTTCTGTGAACATATCTGCTGTTGGACATTCGCAGTGTGAGTTTCGCTTTAAGTAAAAGCGATTGCGTCATCATGCTGCTAGCCGTTTGCATTGGAGAAAAGTACAACAAAAAGTGGACACCGTGGGGGAACATCACACAAAATCAGCCGTTCTAAGGGCTCTAAATGTTATCTATTAAGATTACCTTCTTTGCAAGTCGAAGCTATAAATCAGTTTAGTGCAAATCTAAAATAATTTGATTGGTTTAGTGCACTTTCGGTAGTGCGAAATTCACACCCGACGAATGCAAAGCAAGCCAGCATTTGTCTGCTTCGCATTCGATTGAAATGCTCCCAACGGCGTTCAATATCGTAGAAAATAACACCTTCTGAAATGAATCCCGCGATTACATTATTCTAATCGTTCGCAGTGCGGCTTTCGCTTCAAACAAGTACGAAAAAAATCATCAAAGTATGGACACTACGGAGAAAATACATAAACAAATCGACAGTTCTGAGGGCCATAGGTGATAGCAGAGATGTTTATCTCCGCTGTGTGACGAAGAGCAAGCAAAATTTCTCCCCTCATACTGACAACTTAAACGAGAACTCTTCTCTTTTACATAAAGACTGTCCCAGAAAGTATGGACGCACTTTGATTTCGCTGTAAATAATTCACAAGTGTTAGATATTCAAATTTTATTCGATATACTGATAATATTAGACTACAACAACAGAATATTATTATTATCAACATTTGCTACTTAGCCATTGTAGACTAGCTGGCGCACCTTCTTGGGAACGTTCCTCATTAAATTCCGTACAGACTTCTTGGCGACAAGTTCTGACACTTTTTTCCTATCCTTTTCGAACTGTTGAATGGTTTCGGCTGCCGAGACATGTTTCCTAAGATGTGCCTTCGTTAATGCCCAAAATTACTCAATTGGTCGAAGTTGTGGGCAATTTGGTGGATTCATGTCTTTTGGGACGAAAGTGACATTTTTGGTAGTATACCATTCTACCGTTGATTTCGAGTAGTGGCAAGAAGCAAGATCTGGCCAGAAGACAACAGGATCCTTGTGGCTTCGAATCATGGGTAGAAGTCGTTTTTGTAAACATTCCTTGATGTATATTTTGCTGTTCATTGATGCAGTGGTGATGAAGGGTTTCGAAATCTTACCGCTGCTACAAATTGCTTGCCAAACCATAGCTTTCTTACCAAATTTTTCGACTTCAATCGATGTCTCGGACTGGTTTAACACTTGCCCTTCTCGCCCCGTATAATATTGTAGTCCCGGCAAGGATTTGTAATCGAGTTTCACGTAGGTTTCGTCGTCCATGATTATGCAGTTCAAATTTCCCGCAAGGATCGTATTGTACAGCTTTCGAACCCTCGGCCTGATCGATGATTCTTGTTTCGGACTACGTTTTGATTGTTTCTGTATCTTATAGGTTCGAAGATTCAAATGTTCTTTAGCACGAAGAACATTTGACTTCGAAGTGCTCACTTTTTTGGCCACATCCCGAACTGAAACCTCCTTCTTTTGCTCTAACGCCTTCAGTATACGTTTATCCAACTGAGGGTTAGTAGGACCTTTTTTTCGATCCGTTTTCGGTTTATCCTCAAAGGTGTTATCCTCACCGAACTTCCTGATTGCATTTCGCACGCTTTTTCACTTACTCCTTCCACTTTTGCTATCTTTCGTTCTGTGCACCATTTTGTACACAATTTTTCGACGTTGTTCTGCTGAAAGTCCACGCATTTCGAAACAAACTAATGAAAACGAATAAAGAACTGCACAACTGGTTAGAGAAGAATGTAAACAACAGGACGCAGCCATAAAAATTGACAGATTCGGAACCATTGCGAAATGGCAGCGGTTTTTGGTTGCGTCCATACTTTCTGGGACAGTCTTTATTCGCCTACTGAGGCGCTTCGAGCAACTCTGCAAACGCTTATGGGCTCTTGCAGTTCGAGCTTGCGGGCAATGGTAATTTATGTATACAAAATCGTACACAACGGTGATTGACATTCTTCATCAAATTCTGCACAGTTACTTTTGTGACTTTTCTGGTGACAGCTGTCCAGTTTTTTTGAACTCCTGCATGTTTTGGGACACTGTACCTTCCTTCCGAAAGTGCCGCTTGACAGCTGCCCAATACCTTTCAATTGGCCGAAGATCCGGGCAGTTCGGTGGGTTGATGTCCTTTTCCACGAATTGTACATTATTTTTGACAACCACTGTAGAAGAAGTTGGCGTAGTGGGCTGAAGCCAAATCCGGCCAGAAGAGAGGAGGAGTCTTATGCTTTCTGTACAGTGGCAGCATTCTCTTCTTCAAACATTCTTCCTCATACACCTTTGCGTTAATTGTGCCCTTCGTGAAGAAAATCGACGACCGCACGGAGAACCCTTCGATCATAAAATTGCGATATCGCAGATTTTGATTTTTGCGATAGTTGATTTAACTCATTTCTTTTTGATTCAACCAATATGGTTTTTGATTTGCATATATTCAAGTAGTTGAAAAATATGTTGTTTTGAATGCCGGAGAGAGTTGAAAGCAAAACAATAATCGCAATGCAAAATCAACAACTTTTTTAGTTGAAATCTGTTCGCGTCGCTTCAAAATGTCAATGAAAACAACATCGATGGTTAAAGCGTTTGGTGAAATTGTGTTCATTCGATTTGAGAAATTTATTATAACAAGTGTTTATCTAACAGCGGTGTTGTGATAAAGTTAACCTTGTTTAAGCTGAAAAAGATTTGGTGACAAATTAGAAAATGTTAATGAATGATCATCTCGTAATCTTTCAGGTATGGGCAAAAATTTTATGCTTCAAATTCGATCATTGATTTACTTTCAGCAGACTGTTTTACTTCGTTTGATACCGATGATGATGTTCATGCATTAGCAATAAAACGCTTTTTGACATGAATTTAATTTATAAAAGCAACAGGAGCGAAGGGTTTCAAACACACAGAACGCGCTGCGATTGAATGGCGCGTTTGAATTGCCGTCGCTAAATTCCAATTTCCAGCGGTTGATGCACCCAAGCTCATAACAATTGACTAAAATAATCAATAATCATCTTTCAATACTCATTTTAGGTAAATTTAAAAATTTCGCTAATTTACTCGCCCCTCCGGGCACTTTTGCTGATTAAAAACGTTTTTCTACATCAATCATTTCCTATCGAATCAGAAGTATTTTTTTAGAATTCAGATCTTTACTGATCACTACTTGACATGATCATGATCATACAAAAATCAAAATCACTTAGATATCAGATCAGTTCTGATTTCGTAATGAAAATTTATTCCTTGGTTAAGATCACTTGAAATCAGCAGTGATCGGTGGTTTTCCCAGCCCTAATGATATTAAATGTCAATATAAAATACTATTTATATTTTAACAACGATATTTATTTCATGAATTCCAACATACCGAACTAATTTCAAATAGATCACGACGTGTATCAGTAAGTATATTTTGATTATTTTCGCAAATCAATAACATTGTTCGAGTTGATTCAACTATTTGCAATGTCTAAAACAAATAAAACCGATTTATTTTTCAACTGACAGAATTTTGTTTCAATAACAACAGCAGTTATTTCAACTAAAATATTTGTTGAAATTGAAAGGTATGTGTCCTCACTAATTGACAGCATTTTTTTCAAACAGTGAAATTAGTTGTTTCAACCATCGTTTCTGCTAATCGAAAACAAAAATGACAGTTTAGTTAAAACAACAATCGATTAGTTGTACCAAATTTTAACCAATCGAATTCAGAAAATCAACCAATATTCTGGTTGAAATGGGATCGCGGGCGGTTCCGTGCGCAAACCACAGGTACAAATTGCTTACCAGACCAACACCTGCTGCCCAAACTTTTCCATCGCCACCGTGGTGTCAGCGTCGTCCATGTCCTGGTACACCGATTTCGTATAATATTGCGGTCCGGGCAGCGCTCGAGAGTCTTCCTTGGCGTAGGTTTCGTCGTCGATCAGGATGCATCTGTCTTTATTCTGTAGAATCCGGTTATACAGTTTTCGCGCTTTTGTTTTGTCCTGAACTTGCTGTACCCGGGACTTTTTCGGCATCTTCTGTTTCTTGTACGTTTTCAGGGAGTTCCGAACTTTGATCCGTTGAATCATCCCGATGCTGGTGTTGAACTGCTTGGCCAAATCTCGCGTCGACGCCGATGGGTTTTTCCTGATGTAATCAACCACTTTTAAGTCCCGTCCGGGTTGGCTGGGACCCGTTTTCCTACCGGATCGGGCCAAATCCTTCGTGGAAAGGGTCTTACCGAACTTTTTGATAATATTTTTGACACTGGTGTGGTGCACTTTCACCCGTTTTGCAATTTCGTTGTACGTGATACTACTTTCTGAGCACCAAGTGTGCAGAATTTTCTTTCGCGTTTCCGGATCAATTCGACTCATCATTGAAACGATAAACCGTACAGAAACCAATCGATTGTGCAGCTGTTATTGACATGTAAACAAACATGTCACCGCAAAACACGCTGCAAAAAATTAAGCCATTTCAGAGTAATAACTGTTTGAATGTTGCTGACTACTTATCGATACACTCCTTATATGAAACACTAACCTCAGAGTCCGTAACTGAGACCTTTTGTTTATGCATTGTCCATCGAGGACAGTTTTTTACATCGTTTGCAGACCAATTTTAAGGACAAATGCAATTCCTCTTTTCTTAAATTCAGGTGATAATTGATTCTTCAATTTTGGCCGGTGCGATTAACGTACAGTCGTCCACCAGCGATAAACACTCTGTCAGTTAACATCCATCCATTTTCACACACACACGCAGAAAAATATTTCAGAACGGCAGAGACAGAAGCAGATTTTTTACATTTTGTTTTTATTTTCAAACTAGTCGCTTTATTCGAAACTCCTATTTATTCAAATAAGCACACTGCTGTCTAGCCGATTGCTGTGAAAACATTACTTCGTTTTTTTTCTGTTTGTACACAGCAGCACTCGAGGGCTCGATAAATGCATTGCTATACAAAACGTACCGCAAAAGCAGGAGGAGGAGGAGGAGCTGCATGTAATATTCATGGGACGAAGTGCAGTCTCAATCTAAAGCCACGTAGCGTCAGAGTTTTCTATATTTCTGATCCGACGACCCCTGCAAATAATGATGATGACGATGTGGATGAAGGCGACGAAGACTACGGTCTGAGACTGTGAAAGGGGTTTCGTGTGACACGTGCGGAATCATCTCGCAAGCTCCGAAATTCGACCTCCCATCGACATCCTTCCCAACACCTGCGTGCTTAACCAGCCTTGCCGGATTTTGGTTAGCTTATATTGGATTAGAGGTCGATTGGTCGGCGAATGTGCCATTTGAAAAGAGCTTCGGATAACCGTTCAAACATTTTTTTTGGGTTTGGCGTGGTGTCATTATGAAGCTTCAATATAGAAAAAAACTCTCGCTGTGATTTCCATTAGAATCCAACAAAACCACTTCTACATTTCGGTGGTGGAGGTCGTCGGAATGAGAGGTTCCTTGTTTTTCCAGCGTATTTTTTTGTTTTGGTTCAAACCACGATAGAAATGGAAATGAAAATTTGGTTTACCGACGTAGAAATGATCGACTTTCAAACCAAACCTCGAGTCGGCCCAACGAACACGACCGCTTCGTTTTCCCAGGTTTTTCACGTTACATCATCGGATATTCATTCGACAACAACAAGTGCAGTTGCTCTTCCGTGAAATCTCGTAACCAACCTGCATCGAGGAATAGAGCAGAGCTGCTGTATGAAGGCACGTGGTAGAGCCGTTTCAGAACCGTTTCCGACCGTGTTCACTGTTTACCAATTTTTTTTGCGTTCAATCATCATCCTTTCGAGCTACGTCGCGCGACGGTGACGACGTTCATCGAATCGAATGGAGGCGAGCTTTTCTTTACTCTCTGCCATAGATTCGAGGGCAGTCGTTTCTTTTTTTTTACCTGAACTTGTTTTTTTTTTTTGAACGATATTCCATCACATGGTGATCCTTCGCCGGTGTTGCTCTGTCCTGCGGGTTGATTTCCCGAGTTGAATGGGAAAAGGAAAAAAATCACGAAACATGCCTCAATGATTCCTGTACCATTCGCAAATCATGCCGTGGCCAGGAACTGTTCGAACTTTTGGTGCAAATACGAATAGTAAGAACACGAATAGTGAGAACGGCAATCGTAGCTTTTTGAAAACGGAATAAATCAGCCGGCAGAGAAAAGGGGCACTTTGCATAGGAATAACACGTGAATTCAGAAGATTGGAGATTGATTCCGTGTGGTATGAATTAATGAGCACTTGATGAGTAGCAGTTCCCAAAGCTTCTCGTTAGAAGAAAATTCGTAGCCGCTCATTTGCTTTCCGTTCAGTTCCGTAATTTCAGTGGATACGAATGGACTTTACAAACGCTAATTAATCAGGAAATTCTGCATAATGTTACTCACATATCACATAAAGGTAACCGATTTCGAAAATCTTAGGATCGTTCTGAGCATCATTATTCAATCTAAAAAATTCAATCAGGAGAGTAGTCTTTCTGAATTAAACTTGGGAAATGAATTTATCCGTTATTTTTAATATGAGATTTTTCAGAAGTACGACTGTAGGCTAATAGAACGGGCGAAATGACTTATAGGAAACACACAATTTTAAAACGACTGTTGTATTTTTATTTTACTTACAAATGAAACACAAATGAATGAAATGAAAGTCAAAATTGTAAAAAATTCAGCCCAATCAAAACATACAAACCGCAAGGATCAGCCCCATTGGCTCAGGAATCAGGAATCTGAACTAACTGGCTCAGGTGGCACGTTCCCCTAGTTATTCGGAGATTTGTGCATTGCCGTGGCTTCTCATCAATTTCCGTATGATGGGAAGGGAAGGATAAAAGAAACATGGAAGGGAACTGTGAGGTGTGGGTGAGGTGGGAAAACAGCACCAAACATGAAGAAACAAATTGTTCCGCATCCCCGAAAATACACAGGTAACACTCCTAATACCAAGCCGAACGGTAACTTTGAGCTACCGTAGCTCAGTTGTTACTTGACTAATTCCGATAAATTTTACACCCTCGCATTTTGAGAAGTTTGTAGATTATTTTAAGTATATCGTTATTGACGATCGATTAGGAAAAACTAACGAAAATCTGATTTTTCCCGTTCCAAGTTTTTTTTCAAGCTCAAAATATGCCCTATCTGCATTAATGCGGCACCTTTACCGAGTCATATCTTTATTGTTAGTCAACCGATTTTTGAAATTTGTTCACTATTGGAAAGGTACTACTTCCAGAAATAAAATTCACTGAAAAAAAACGAAAAATAGGGTTGTCTACCTAAAGTTATAATGAAAACTGTAGATAGATGACCTCAAGAAGGTGAGAATTTTTACAATGACCGTCAATATATCGAATTTCAAAGCGATGACCTATATATTTGTACACATCATTCGATTGCTAGTGATACTAGCTACAATTTTTCGCCCAACTACCATTCTTGCATTATCAAAAGAAAACCTTAAAAAATTGATGGATTTTTAATATGTGAATTTTTCATTTATTTTTACATGTTTGTATATAATTCAAAAATTAAATCAATGACATGTACTTTTTTCTACTCCAAAATATTGGAATAATTACCAGAAACAATATATTGATGAAAAAAATTATACATCCGTTCAAAGAATCTCAAAAAAATGTGGTACAAATACAGAGAATTTCTACAAAACACAACAAAACTTTTAAATTATACGACATATACTTTTTTTATTATTTTAGTTGGAAATTTATTATGAACAAAATTTACAAATAAAAACTAAAACTTGGATTTTACAGACAATCTTTAAAATTTTCGTTAATATACCTAAACTCTAAAAATAATTATATTTTTGTATTGCACAAAAGATCTAAACAATTTCTATGCACAACCCAAACGCAATTGATAACTACTAAAATTCTGATTTTGTTTTAGGTTTGCCGTAGAATCTCAAAAAATAGGTAGAAGATCGGATGTTTTAAAATTTCCGACCCCCAAATCCCGACCCCAAACTGTTACAAACCCGGTGAACGACCAGAATTAGGTTAAAACCGGGGATAAATAAACGATATAATAATAATAATAATAAAATTTCCGAGTTATATTGCATTGCACAGTGGTCAAGATCCACAATTTAAGGGGACAAAAACATTTGTGGCTCAACCTTATACTTTGGAGCTATGATGTCTTTAAAACAAATGATCAGTGAAAGATAAGCCATATTTTGATGTACATGGTATTAGAGTGGCTCTTATTATTAAAGAAGAGGACTGCATCTTTCCGCAAAATTGTAGATAAATTTATATCGAGCAGCTTTGCTGAGGACATCATTGTGATATCTGCAACGGTTTTAGTGTTACAGCTATTTTTAAGGAGCAACTTAGGGTGTTCTTCAGAAAAACAGATTTTTTACTCTAGCATTTTTATTTTACTTTTTTCGTATTAGTTATCTTTGAACATCTTTTAGAGTTTGTTTGAACCAATTTTTTTAATGACGTAGCGTTTTCTGAACCGAAGCTATGAGCAAAACTAGTTCAAAAATGGGTTATTTTTGTACTGCTATATCTAATATCTAATCGAAAAAAATTCCGTTTCTTGTATTTGACAGAAAATACTTTCGAGTATGTTTATAAAAAAGGCGGAGGATATATTTGTTTAAAAAAATTTAAATTGTGTTCAAACATTGGGTTTTTTCATTGAAAAATACTCTAGTAACTGTACTGTAAGGCATTTATTAGCTACATATGAAAATAAGGTATTGTTGTCTTCTAAGTGTTAAAACTAATTCCGGTGCATATTCGGGAAGATGAAGCTCACTCACGTTGGTTGTTACTCTATTTGATAATGCTATTACAGAGATTATCTGACTTTGAAAGCAATCGTTTGAATACCTCCTCCAGATTTACTAAACGATTGAATTTTCCTATACTTGTGTATTGTCATCTCGATTTGTTTTTTTTTTTTTTGAACAAAAAATCGACTTTCTGGGACTTCGAATTTTAAGATTTCCGAAATCGAACGTCGAGATCTAGTGTTATCTCGACGTTTCAGGCAATTCTAAGATATTTGACACAAAATATAAATTTCCGATTTCGGTGAATTTAAAAATAAAATATTTTGATGACACTAGATCTTACCGTTTCTGTCATTTTTAAGATATTTGGAATCGAAAAAAATTAAAAATTATCGATCATTCACCATTATCTTTACGGTTCGTCTTAGACTCGTCAGTGCATAGCAGTTTATGTTGAACTGTTATGCCACCTGCAGTTCAACATAAACCGCCGAGCCTAAACCGAAACGTAAGCATAATGAAATTGGTTATGTGCGCTAGTACAAACAAGGTTAGTTTCTAAATAACATCCAATGTCGGCCGGCACCACTCATCCATCTACCGCTTTACTCAAGTAAAAATGATCCCAACATATTGACAGTGTAGGGTTTCATTCAGTAAAAAGAATTCCAACGGAGAGGTTGTTTTTTGAGACGAAGACAACTGTAAGCTGCAGGTAGATAACCTGTAGGTGCTAATCGCAAAGCCAATATTCGGGGCGATTCCAATTTTAGAAGTACCTGGAATAGTGGAAATCACTTCACTGAGAAATATGGCCTAACCGATCTGAGAACTGTTTCATTCTGTAGGTTACACTAGTTCATGCACTAGCTTTCATGTTCTTCAAAAATCAAATAAAATTGTTTGAAGAATACCATTCCTTTTTTTATATGAGAATAAGAGAGATATGAGAAAGGCATCATTACACCACTAGGTGGATAGAAACGAGAGATTTTCTGTGCTAAATTCGTAAGCTTACTTTTTCTGAATTCTAAAACAAGTATATGATAGATTTTCGAGTGGAATTTACAAATAGAAAATTAAAATAATTATCGCCTTCTGTACATTCCGAAATAATTCTAAGTTTGTGAAATATAATTTTAATATTCTATCGGTTATAATTTATGTCGTTTAGAATAGCGGAAAAATTAAGATATATGATTTTGTTATTAATTGCTTGTAAAACAAAAATTAAGCAATGTATTGTAGTGCTTTCGGATTAAGAACCAGAGTGGTTGACTGGTTTTTCAATAATGAATGTGTATTTTCATTTCTACTTATCTCTAGCCGTACAATTATTCTTACCGTAACTTATCGTTTCCTACCGGACGTACCTGGAGCGGGAGAAATCGGAAAAACTATAGAGAGGGAGAGAATGTCATGCTAATGGAGAAGGACTGGTAAAAACGTTCACAGCTGTGGCCCAGCTGTGATGTCATAGATTTGGTTATCGACCTCCGCTTTATGCAGGGCAAGCAATCACGAAATATATTGCTAGCTGCCTGCGCGGTGGACTTAGGTCGAGGTAAATGCGAACGCGCATTTCTGTAAGGTGTATGACCGGGATATCCAAATACGTGGAAATGTCGTATTTGGTTTGGGATTGAATGTAAACTGTACTTAGAATGGATCATGCTAGGATGGGATAATGTGTTATATTACAGTATTATTTTTAAATTGCAGTTGTTTTTTATAAAATTCTTTTATTTTTACGTCATATTCCTTATTGTATAAAGCCAATGGAATTATACAAAATTTTTGTATTATCCCAAAATTTATTTTATTAGAAACATTCAAATTCTATATCTCTATGAAATAGATGAAATCAACACGGATGGCAATTTTAAAATTTTAAAATTTCCGATCTTCTGCCGATTTTTTTTTTTGAGATTCTACGGAAAACCTGAAACAAAATCAGAATTTTAGTAGTTATCAATTCCTTTTTTGTTGTGCATGAAAATTGATTAGATCTTTTGTGCAATATAAAAATTTGATTATTTTTAGAGTTCAGGTATATTTACCAGAATTTTTAAGACTGTCAGTGAAATCCAAGTTTCAGTTTTTTTTTGTAAATTTTGTTCATAATAAATTTCCAACTAAAAAAATAAAAAAAAAATGTGTCATAAAATTTCAAAGTTTTGATTTGTTTTTTATTTTTGCAAAATTTCCCCAATAATAAAAATTCTCTGCATTTGTACCGAATTTCTTGAGATTCTTTGAACGGATATATAATTTTGTTCATCAATACATTGTTTCTGGTAATGATTCCAATATTTTGGAGTAGAAAAAAGTACATGTCATCGCTTTAATTTTTGACTTATATACAAACATGTGAAAATAAATAAAAAATTCATATATTAAAAATTCATCGATTTTTTAAGATTTTCTTTTGATAGTGCAAGAATGGTAGTTGGGCGAATATTGTAGCTGGTATCACTAGCAATCGAATGATGTGTAAAAATAAAGGGTGATTTTTTAAGAGCTTGAGAACTTTTTTAAACAATAAAACGCATAAAATTTGCAAAATCTCATCGGTTCTTTATTTTAAACGTTAGATTGGTACATGACATTTACTTTTTGAAGATAATTTCATTTAAATGTTGACCGCGGCTGCGTCTTAGGTGGTCCATTCGGAAAGTCCAATTTTGGGCAACTTTTTCGAGCATTTCGGCCGGAATAGCCCGAATTTCTTCGGAAATGTTGTCTTCCAAAGCTGGAATAGTTACTGGCTTATTTCTGTAGACTTTAGACTTGACGTAGCCCCACAAAAAATAGTCTAAAGGCGTCAAATCGCATGATCTTGGTGGCCAACTTACCGGTCCATTTCTTGAGATGAATTGTTCTCCGAAGTTTTCCCTCAAAATGGCCATAGAATCGCGAGCTGTGTGGCATGTAGCGCCATCTTGTTGAAACCACATGTCTACCAAGTTCAGTTCTTCCATTTTTGGCAACAAAAAGTTTGTTAGCATCGAACGATAGCGATCGCCATTCACTGTAACGTTGCGTCCAACAGCATCTTTGAAAAAATACGGTCCAATGATTACACCAGCGTACAAACCACACCAAACAGTGCATTTTTCGGGATGCATGGGCAGTTCTTGAACGGCTTCTGGTTGCTCTTCACTCCAAATGCGGCAATTTTGCTTATTTACGTAGCCATTCAACCAGAAATGAGCCTCATCGCTGAACAAAATTTGTCGATAAAAAAGCGGATTTTCCGAATGGACCACCTAAGACGCAGCCGCGGTCAACATTTAAATGAAATTATCTTCAAAAAGTAAATGTCATGTACCAATCTAACGTTTAAAATAAAGAACCGATGAGATTTTGCAAATTTTATGCGTTTTATTGTTTAAAAAAGTTCTCAAGCTCTTAAAAAATCACCCTTTATATAGGTCATCGCTTTGAAATTCGATATATTGACGATTATTGTAAAAATTCTAACCTTTTCTGAGGTCATCTATCTACAGTTTTCATTATAACTTTAGGTAGACAACCCTATTTTTCATTTTTGCCTTTCTCATATAGAAAGGCTATGCAATCACTGTGAAAATCGACTTTTTAACCGAGGCCCGGAGGGCCGAATGTCATATACCATTCACCTCAGCTCGACGAACTGAGCAAATGTCTGTGTGTGTGTGTCCGTCCGTCCGTGTGTGTGTGTGTGTGTGTATGTGTGTGTGTGTGTATGTGTGTGTGTATGTAACAAAAATATGCACTCACTTTTCTCAGAGATGGCTAAACCGATTTTTACAAACAAAGATTCAAATGAAAGGTATTATGGTCCCATAGCTTGCTATTGAATTTCATTTGAATGTGACTTCCGGTTCCGGAGCTATACGGTAATATGTGATAATTTGAGAAAAAGTTTACGCTCAATTATCTCTAGAACAGCTAAACCAATTTGCGCAAACTAAGATTCAAATGAAAGGTCTTATAATATCCTAAAAAGTTGTGAAACATTTTATCTGGATCCGAATTCCGGTTCCGGAACTAAAGCGTGATAAGTGGAAAAATACCAATTTTATTAGTATTTTTCCACGAACGATGGTTAAAAACAGATACAAATCCCCTTAAAACTGTCTGATAAATTCTTCTAGTTTGCAGAGCTTGTTAGTTTGTGGACATGAAAACTTAATTCGGCACTACTGGTCCCCTCTTTTCCTGTTCCGAGAGCACCGAAAGTGGAGAAGGAAAACTCCTAGAACTAAATTCACTTCGATTTTTCTGCGATGCTTGAACCGATTTTTACAAATCTTGATTTGAATTAATGCTCATACTGTCTTTAAAGCTACTGTGAAATTTCATCTGGATCCGACTTCCGGTTCCGCAGTTACAGGGCGATGAGTGTCAAAGTTTTCAAATCGCCATATAAAGTGACAATATGTACAACACCGAAAGAAGAAGAAAACACAAAACGAACAATAATAACAAAATAATAATAATAATAATAATAAAAATAATAATAATAATAATAATAATAATTATAATAATAATAATAATAATCCTACTACATGTTTTATGCTGCTGATTCATGAACTACAGGTTAAACAGAATTTATAGAGTTTGTGAGATTAGATCCGAACAAATTATCCTATTTCTATTCAATAAACAATTGTTTTTGCGAATTTCACGGTTATATATATGATGTAATGAGTAATATGAGAAAGGCATCATTACACCACTAGGTGGATTAAAAAAGGTTTTTTGTCGTAAATACGACTTACTTTACTATGGGGTGCCTGATAAGTTTTTGATCGTGAATATCTCTTCTTGCATCTAACGTATCAATATAATTCTTGCGACATGCCATCGGAAATATGATCACAATTTTATGACAAAATTTTCAGTTGTGTGACATAATCTCAAATAGTTCAAAATTAAACTTTTCTGAAATGTTTGGTATAAACGAGTATTAAAGAGGATAATTCATAAGGCGCGTTTGCCTTGCTCGTATTTTGAAAGCTCATAGCTCAGTGATCTGTGGAAGGATTTATATAATCTAACTAACAATAGAATCGAAATTTTTCAACTTAAACGTGTAAAGAAAAAGCATTGAAGTATTTCAATAGTACTCTATTGAAAAACCTGTCTCATTTGACCCATGTCAACACCAGCCAATCAGAACGCGTTCTTAAAAAGAGAACAAAATATCTGCTGCTATACAACAAATCGTTCGAGAAAAATGTTCCGAACAGTGCTTAATATCGTAGTGAGTTCCACAATTTGGTCCTTCTGAAAGGCAGGAATGAATCCCGTACAGCATCCGGATAGTTTCTTTCAATGAAATGCAAATCCGAAATGAAATAATCGACATTAAAATTCTGTATGCGGCTATTTTTATAGCCGTCGGACCGCCCATTAGTGAAAAAGCTACAAACGAAATCATGTGAAAAGAAAGCAGTTTGGTTAGATTTGTACACTTTTCGCTGTGTGAAATTCACAGTAATCGAGATCAAGTGAAGCCTTCTTTGTTTTTGCAAATAATGTGGAGAGAGGAATGCTTGCATAATTCATACAATTGATCAACTAATTGATATTCGGAAGTGTTAAGGAACATGTCAGTTGTTTTCGTATTCACGACATCCAGTTATGTCTCTGACATTACCCACCCGCCTTTTTTCAGTGCATTTTATTTCTGGAAGTAGCACCTTTCCAATGGTGAACAAATTTCGAAAATCTGTTTACTAACAACGAAGTTATGACCCGGTAAAGTTGAAGTGTGCAATATTTTCTATGCAACGTTTATTCCAAAGGAAAGGAAAAAGGAAAGCAGATAGGGCATATTGAACGCGTAAAAAACTTGGAACGGGAAAAATCAGATTTTCATTGGTTTTCCTTTAAGAATCGTCTCCTACGAAATTTTTGAATCAATCTACGAACTTCACAAAATTCGAAGGTGTAAAATTTACTGAGATTCGTTGAAGAACAGCTGAGCTACGACAGCTCGAAGTTGCCGTTCCAACTTGTTTTCAGGTTTGGTATTTGGAGTGTTAAGCTGAGCTTATCAACAGTTTAATTAAAAGTTGTTGAAGTTGTTACACTTTTGTCTGTTCGGATCGATGTGTGACAATATTGGTTTGCATTTATACAGAAATAACCAAAACTGTAGATGTTTAAAATCTAACAACTTTTCTGTGCGGTTTCATATTCGAGTTCTTAAAATCCTATCAGATCTAGAACCTGGCATCACTTTACTCATAGTAAAGTGCCAAGCCATCGTCCAACTTGACCCGGTAAACCTTGGCCGGTGCCCAATATCGATTCCGTTGCACCTTCGCCTCCGACCCCCCGCCACCACCCGGTTCGGATGATTGCCAACGCATAGAAATGCCTTCGCACAGACACACAACCGTGTATGCAGACAGCTATGCGGTGAAGGAAAATCAAATTAAACCACAAAACCCACAGCCGATTATTTACAGCAATTTCTGCTAGGTCGGACGGACACACAGATTCATCCCCGCATGCATGCCACGAAGAGGGAGGCCGCGCCGTCCAACTTAGTTGGCCTGATTCGATAGTCGGCTCCAATAACCACATCAAGAGCTGGTGGGATCATGGGGACGGCGGTGCACTCTCAAAACACAGACCCACTCACACAAACTTCAAATTTGGTGATGTTCGAGTCAGTTTATCGGAAAACCACCGAGTGTTTTCCGTTCGCCCAAGTTGACCAAAATCGCTTATAAAATGGATCAAATATAACCATCGGGCGATGGGGGTGAACGAGATCCAACGTCGCCCCAACTAATGACCATGGCCAGCCAGACGACAGGTGGGCCATGCGTTTGTTTGAGTGTGTCTGTGTGTGCGGATGTGCGACATTGTACAGTTGAGCTGCATCTAAATAGATAGATATGGATATCGAGCTCCAGACGCTCTTTTCTATACCACACCGAACCGAACTGAACCGAACCGAACCGACCGACCAACCGCTGGTTAACGATATTTGATTGTCTAATTTGTATGCAAATTGAGGGTGCTACTCTTCTCGCCTCTAAGCGGTTTTGTGCAGTCCAGAGTCATTTTTGGGAACGACCGCCCAGAACGGGTTGAATTTCGGTTATTAGGTATTACCAAAAGTTGTGTTTCTGTTCGCCAAATTAGTTTCTCTCGGTGTGTGTGTGTGTGCGTGTGTGTAGATGGAACAAGTTGCCGAGGTTCTGCCAATAGCGGCGACATCGCATAAATTATTGTTCATCGTTTGGTGGGGCTTAGATATGTCTGCACAGGCCGCTATCGAATGGCCTTCCGGGAATTGATAATTGCCATCGTATTCCACACCCGCTGCTGCGTTGACAATATGTGATATAGTTTTGCTCGTAATTGAGTTTTATGGGACCCCCCTCCTTCTCTCGAACACACACGCACATCACACACATTCGCACCCTAACTCAAACTAAATTTTCCCATTTTCTCCGCCTTCTCTTTTCTAGGGTTAAAATTTTCATCAGCCGCCATAAATTATCATAATGCAAAATGGAGCTATCAACGATGGGAGGTCGTCGTCTGACCTCTCAGCAATTACAGCAGCTACAGCAGGCACACCAGCAGCAACAATTCCAACAGTACCAGCAGGAACAGCTCCAGCTCCAGCACCAGCAGGCAAACCAAACGGCCGCCACCATGTTACTTCAGCATCAGCAGCAACTTCAGCAACAACAACAACAACAACAACAACAGCAACAACAGCAGCAGCAGCAACAGCATTCAGGACAACTGCTGCCACCGCCTATGGGAAATCCTTTGCACCGGTCCGCACCACGATTTCATGTTTCGCGTCACCGGAAGGACTCACTCGGGAAGAATGTGAGCAAGTACTTGTATCCGCCGGGGTCACCCTCGATGGGCATCAACGAGAATATCTACCATCCTCAGCAGACGGCGACGGCGATGACGGCGGCTTCGAATGCCAGCAGCAACAATAGCAGCACTGCCACCATCAATAAGCACAATCGCTATCCGGAGCCGGATCCGGACGTTATCGAGGTGTACCTGGAGGACGATCCGATCAAGCTGAAAGAGGCGGTCCGCGATGGGAAGGAGGTTAGTGTATTAGTGTATCATGTTACCGAATGTTTTACTAAGTGTTTTTTTTGCGAAGCCCTACCGTACTAAAATTAGTTGTTTACGGTTAATTTTTGTTTGTCGCTCAGGCGGTGGGAAATATGTTCGTTCAATAATTGAAAACATTTCCCCGTGGGTGTCATCTAACACTTTATTTTTAAACGGCCAAAATACGTTCTGCTGCCTTACACTCTGAAAAACACGAAAGATGACCAATCAAAAACTAATTCTAACGGCCGATAAAATCAGGAAAAAAAATTCCTGGAGATGCTTTAACTTCTTTTGACGTGAATACGTCTTACTTTACTACGGGACACCATTTCAAAATTGACTCTGTACAAAAATGGGTAAAACTTATTCGTGAATATCTTTTATTGTACCTGACGCAGCAACATAATTTTTTCCTCATACCATCGACAATATGATCAGCAATTTAAAACCAAATTTTCAGGAATCTGAGATAGCCACAACCAACATTCAACAAACACACTTATTGCAACGTTATTCTAGTTTTTCGATAGTACACCTTTGTAAAAATCGGATTGAATTGACTCATGTTTTCACGAGCCAATCACAGTATGCTGTAATGATGTCATTCTCGACTCCTCTACACTGGAAGAAATTATCGGTCACAAACTTTTTGCTTCATCCGAACTCCATAACGATTTTCAGATGGATTCAATAAGTAGGCAATTCAATTTCTTCTCTGACAAAAACATGAATCTCAGTTTGCTTTCACATCTCATCCTAGTCAGTCGATATAAAAAAACTGTTTACGTTGGGGACGGAAGAATTATTGTGTAGTGAACAAAAGAACGACCTCAAAATGAGTGAACCAAACGAACAAAAGCTACCGCCGACACGAAAGAATACAATTGTTATCGACTTCAGGCTACGAGAACTTGAAGGTTTGCTTAAGTAGCAAATGCATCTTGACATTAAACGTGTACATTTACTTCAATGCAATAAGACGAATAATGTTGTTTACATCCAGTTTTATAAGCTGAGTTGGATGCAATTCAATTCGCAAAAGATAATAACAATGTGCACTATGTGGAGCACGAGAACATTAAGTACAACATTCCAGTATATATGGAAGCTAGTGCTATAGAAGTGCGTGTGCATGATCTTCCCTCAAGCGTCATCGATCCTTATATTTGTAAAACTATGTCCCAATACGGAGAGTTTCTCTCTATCGAAAAAGAAAAGTGGAAGAATTTTTTCCCCGGTATTCTAAATGGCGTACGTTTATTACGCATACACTCGAAGAGGCCTATACCTTCTTATGTGATTTTCGGTCAAGATACAATAATTCCGTGCAAATCACTTGTTATCTATAACAATCAGATGGCCAGATGTCAATATTGCCAAAAAGCTGTCCACTACGGTAAGCCATGTGATAAACTGGACAAGGAGACAACCACACCAAAGGACAACGGTGCTTCCTTCACACCAACCCCAAGCAACCTCAGTACACCTGTGACAGCCACCAACAACAACCCTTCAACGAAACCATCAGTATCCCGTATAGAACAAAGTACACCAGTTGCAGTTAACAACTTACCCTCCAACCAACCAGCAACTGCAAACAATGTACAACAAGGCGCAACTACAGCAACTCTCAACGAGCCCAAGACTACGATCAACAAGGAAAACGAAAAGAAAACGGAAATCACGCACAACACCGACGATGAAACAATGGATGATGAGATAAGCCGCTGACGAAGTGACCCCCGATCCTCTTTGGATGGAAATGGAAACTCATCTCCCCCTAGAAAAAGGGTGACAACGAGATCCAAAAGAAAAAAAAATGTTTTAGTAACAAAAATGTAAGCCAATCGGCCACGTAAAGCTTTTACGCAAAAAGGCCAGAACAAAAATTTTATTATAAAAAAAAACATGAATGAATATCATTAATATTAGTCCTTGTAATGAGCATGATATTAAGATGAATTAATATTAAAATTATACGGCTGGAAATGAAAATAAATGAAAATGCAATTGATCTACAGTCTGTTACATAAGAGTGTGGTCAGTGTTGTGAGAATATGAAAACGACCACCAGATTTGTGAATTCGGCGAACAAGCTGTTTTAACTTGTGTGGTCGGTTTTTCCCAAGCTTAATCTTCATTTGATCCCAAACGTTATCAGTTGGATTGGCATCGGGTGACTGAGAGGGCCAACCCAAGGTCACGGCACCATTTTGCTCCTTTGTCCATTCAAGACGTTTTGCACATGTTTTTCACTCAGCATCGGTTTTTGTAAAGCACTTCGAAATTTCAAATTATTAGCGATCAAAAAATGTTTGCGAACTTGTTCCGTACGATATATTTATACCTTCTGTGGTCAATTTTGCAGCACCTTCGCGTAAAGTTAAAGTCGGATTCTTCAAAAACAGGTCACAAATCACTTTTTCGTCATTTTCCGACAATACACCGACAGAGCCGCGATTTGGAAAGTCGTCGACATTTTTCACCTCTTTAGAACGATTTACCCACTGACTCACAAACTGTTTCGATTTTTCCATGTATTTCGCCGCGGCAGCATGGGTCATTTTGGGACCTTTCGGATGCGAGCAACAAAAAAAAGCTGCTTCGATGCGCGTAGCGTACGCGGTATTCATTTTGGAAAAATGCTGAAATTGAATTGTAAACAATAGTCAGCTGATTTATTCTCGCATTGCATCAAGAACACTACTGCCCTCTGAATTGATATGTAAGTGTTCCTAAAAAAATGTCGAAATGATCAGATTAAATGAAAACATTATTACAATTAATGTCCCTTATATTTTCATCAACCAAGATGTCGGAGAGAATCTCGGTTTATACTAAGGTTTCCAAAAATTGGGACAATATAATAAGAGTATTTGCAAGAGTCTTTTTGAATTGGAATCACAGGATGCACAACAAACTTTAAGGATAAACACCATTTGTTCTATAGCAAACTATTAACGTGTACACAAATATATGTACGTAGTTTGCTTTCTACACATAATGTAAAATATTGTACGAATATATAGGTTTAGACATATTTTAGAATGATTTGCCTTTTGCCATACTTAACACTCGAATCCGTACTGTATTTTCGACCCAAATGCTGCGTGCTACTTTTTCCCCTTCGGGTGTACTGTATTCTAATTTGTACTCTATTTTTCCACTGAAATGTACGGTATTTTTCACATTAAAGAATAAATACAGAATTTTAAAATATTCAACGCATCGCATTTCGATTTACGGCAATACAAAACGTCAGAAAGAACGGTAACAACACGTAGCGAATGCAAATACGTGCAAACAACAATTTTTTTCAGTTGTTTAAACCTTCAATTTCGATTACGAAAATTGATTACATAACCTCGTTCAGTATCCAAGAAGTTAAAGGGTTACTATTCACGCAAAAGTTTTACGAATGCGAAAGTTTTACCCATTTCGAAAGGATGCTTAAGGAAATATTGCATTGTTTGTAAGTATTTCAGCAATTGATACTCGATTTCTATATTGATCTATGTGATAATTTGGTAACATCATAGTTTTCTCGGGAGTGGGTCATTTCGCTGAAAGTCGTTTCGCCGGAAGTCGTTTCACCGAATGCCATTTAGTCGAAAGCCGTTTCGCCGAAAGGGTTATTTCTCCGAAAAAGCCATTTCGCCGAAAGGGTCATTTGGCTGAGTTGGCCACCGACCCGCCGTCGGAAGAGGCGGCCTCTTGCATACAAACCTGTAACCGCCTCGTTTGCCCGGTCTACTCAAAGCTGTTTTAAGTTAGGTCCGAACGAGCGGCAGCGAGGTCGGATAGCATACGAACAAAACGATGTGGCGAAGCCGCATTAGATATTTTTCCATCTGCACTCAGTTATCAGAAAATTCCGCAAACAATCGCTTGATAGCTACACCAATAAAGCCAACAAGTTGTTTTGGGAATTCCGTTCTGAAGATCATGAATAAACCTACGAAAATTATTCAAGTCTCTGGATCATATAAGAAGTGCGATTGTAAGTAAGCATAATCATTTTTTATTTGTCTTCTTTTATCAATTCCAATTACGATATTAAGACTAATGACGAATTTGTCAAAATTACCCTTTCGGCGAAATGACCCTAATCCGTTTTCTCGGCTCATAAAGTAAACGATAGAAGGCGCTGAGTTGTTTTGAGTTTTGTGTTTGAAAGCCAATGAATCTTTCTGACAGCTCACTTACAACCACAAATGCTCATTTTTCTTCTTCTTCTTCTTCTTCTGGTTGGCGTCACCTCACTTGAGATGGTACAGCAACTTAGGCTATATTGCCAGTTAATTTTCGTTTATAGTCCAATTGACTTTCTTTTCACTACAAGCGAAAATCTCACTGCGTGGCTGCGTCGAGTTGTCAAAGTACGGATAAAAATCTTTTCTTTCTTGCAAAATACTCGAATTTACGAATTTTGTTACAAACATCTCCTTCCCATTGCCACTCCATGCCGACAACGATCACCTGATCAAATATGTGAATCGTACTTCAGCAATCAACATATGATTTTTGTTTACCCCTCATCAGAGCCAATTCAGCAGCTGGAAGTTTTATATGGGCGATCTATAATAGAACTAAAACTGAAACAAATGTAGCCTCAGGGCATATTCAGTAGTGTTCTAGTTCTGGATTAATAATTTATGTCAGTTTTAAAATTTAAATCTGGATTTTATAATAAGAAAAACTGGCAGCCCCAGTAGTGTTTTACTCTACACCCTCATTGAACATAACTCAAAATTGAGTGACACATTACTCAAATTCATAAAAAGTGCACGTACTCTAAACTTGAGTTACCACCTATCTACTCATTTTTGCGTTAAGGGACTAAATTGTCAAAACTTGAGTAAGTTCAACTCAAAATTTGAGTTCCTTGCTCTCAAAATGAAGAAACTTTTCTTCGTTATTTTCATATACAAAGTCATTCTTCTTTCTTTTGAATGTGCAAAATAGTCATTCAAAACCGTTTCCTTTTGAATGGTTTGGAGTCAAAATTGAATTATTTTGATATCTTTATGTTGGGCTTTTCACTAAGCATAATTGAAATCACAAAACATCGATGATTGACGTTGATTCATGTTTCCAAAACAGGATCTAGAAACGGCAATGGAAAACGACGTATTCTTGCATTCTTTATTTCGATAAAAATATTCCGAGAATGAAAACGCTCTGAACTGCAAGAAGTTTTTTTTTCTCATTCAAATGTTTAAAAACTCAACGCTTACTCTAATGTATGAATAAATGCGAGAGAACTCATGGCAACGAGTTTACTTTACTCAAATCCATACTCAAATTTTGACATATTGTTCCAGTTTATGAATTTGAGTAATCGCAACTCAAACCATGAGTTATGTTCAAAGAGCGTGTAGAGTGCCTTAAACCAGAGTGACGACAGATGTTCGTTGGGAATGACAGCTTTGTTCCAAACGAGCAAACGACCTGTCAAATACAATACAAAGCGAACGAAACTGTCAACATTTCGGATTAAACGTTTTGAGTTGTTGCCAGCATTACGGTTATAGGCACTCTATTTTACTCGTGTTTCAAATATAGAGAAAGTAGAACGGCATGTGGATGCCAGTCTTAAATTTAATTAAACGGCTGGCTAGGGATACGTTTGTTCCAAAATTTGCTCTAACGTTGTGTTTCACAGCTAGAGGCATATGTGTGCGGTTCCACATCTGTTATTTTTGCAGCACCCAAGATTCTGTTTTAAACAATGAAAATTTTCAGTTCTGATTTTAGCATGGGAAAAAATGTTATGTTGATCATTTTCAAATGATTTTATTTATCGCGTGAATTATAAAATGTTACTTGAAGGACCGTGCAGATGCGCAAACCTAACCAAATATGCGATATCATTATAAGAAATAGTTCTTACCGCCTTGTGATTTATTACTCTAGCGTTCAAAATAACGTCAACCGAATCGAAACAAATTCCGGATCTCGATATTGGTCAACATATCAGTACCCACCTTGTGTTTTCAAAAGAAAAGTTTGTATAACTTAAAAAGTAAACACCAGATTTAAAAACGAAAACAATACCTTTCATTTGCAACTAGTTTGGTCAATATCGGTTCAGCCATCTCTGAGAAACACGCCTCTTACTTTTGCACAAACGTACAGACACACACACACACATACATACACACATACATACACATACAGACATTTGCTCAGTTCGTCGAGCTGAATCGATTGTCATATGACACACGGTCCTCTGAACCTCGGAAAAGTTTTCCAAAGTTTGAGCAAATGCTAACACATGGATCAATAAGTCCCGAGACTAAAGCAGAGATGGCGCTCGTAGTAAACCAGTAACCACGTCTTTCTAGAGTACCAACCTTTGCTTGAAACGGGTCAACATTTTAAGTCGATCCGACCAGAAACAGCTGAGCTATCGAGGTTGGAGTAATGTCGTTTTGCAGTTTGTTTAAAAAATGGAAAAAACCGAGTTTCGTGTTTTGATAAAACATTGTTTTTTAATGGGTAAAAACACCGTGCAAGCGAGACAATGGATTGAAAAATGTTATCCGGACTCTTGTCCATCAAAAGCAACGGTTTGTCGGTGGTTCGCCGAGTTTAAACGTGGTCGTACCGACACAAATGACGCGGAACGCTCGGGTAGACCTGTGGAAGCCGTTACACCGAAAAATGTGAGTGAAGTGACAAAAATTATAATGAAAGATCGTAAAGTGAAGATCCGCGAGATTGCTGAGATGACACAGATATCATATGGAAGTGCATTTACTATCCTTCATGAAAAATTAAGCATGAAAAAGGTTTTTTCCAAGTGGGTGCCGCGATTGCTTTCGATGGAACAAAAACAGCAAAAAAAATTAAAACAATGGCAAAATTTAACGAATTGGGCTTTGATCTGCTTCCCCACCCCTCATACTCGACAGATTTAGCCCCCAGTGACTACTGGCTCTTTGCTGATCTTAAAAAAATGCTCCAGGGAAAAAGATTTGGCTCAAATGAGGAGGTCATCGCTGAAACTGAAGCTTATTTTGAAGTGAAAGATAAATTTTTTTATAAACATGGTATTGAAAAATTGGAAAAACGTTGAAACCATTGTATCACCCTAAAAATGTTGATGAATAAAAAAAAATTTTGCAAATAAAATGTTGTTTCCATTGTTAGTCTCGGGACTTATTGATCCATGTGTTATACCTATTTTTGCCTTTCTCATATAGAAAGGTTATGCAATCACTGTGAAAACCAACTTTTTAACCGTCGTCGAGTACGCAAAATGTATGTGTGTATGTGTGTGTGTATGTAACGTTTTATCACACTAACATTTCTCGGAGATGGCTGTACCGATTTTCACAAAATCTTCAAAACACAAAATTTTCCCATACAAAATTCCTGAATTTTGTTTGGATCTGACTACAGGTTCCGGAGTTATGGGGTAAAATATGAAAAAAAAAATTAAAATATGTGTACTATTTTTTTTCAGAGATGGCGTGAGCGGTTTTTACAATTTTAGATTTAAATAAATTGTCTTATAATCCTATACAAAACTTTAGAATTTCATGTGAATCCGACTTCCGGTTACAGAATTTTAGGGTAGTGTTTTAAAAATTTTATTTTTTCACTTGAAAGGGCGAAACAAAAACGTACAAAACATTCTAAACTGACCACAAAACTAAACCAATCGGTAACTATTATCCGTAAGCAGTAAACCAAACCGATTTCGATTTTCCCGGTTCCCAATGGAAATAATGGTCATATACTCAAAAATGGATCTAACTCACTTTTCTCAGAGATAGCAGAACCGATATTCCCCATCTTACTTGCATACGTTTCGGAATCAACAAAAATTTACACCGTCGATTTTAAAGTACGACATCAAAATCGTATATAATCTTCAAAATTTGAATAAAAACTGAAAGAGTTTGTACGTCATGTTAGTTGACGGTCATACGAAACGACTTCGATTATACCGGTTCTCGGTTTCCGGTACCGGATGTACCTTTAGTAGTGGAACACACTTCGTTTTCTTTTGAATGGCCTATACGATTAAAGCACTGTTTCATTCTGTAAGTTATACGGGGTAATGTACAAGCGATCTCTTTGGCTTCGAATCGAAAAGAAATATTTTGAATTGAAATACCACAGTATTGTATATGAGAAAGGCATCATTACACCACTATGAGGAGATTTTTATATCAATAAAAAAAGGTACATAGTGTCCATTAGTAATCTAAAACATATTTACGCCAAAAAGAGTAGGTACCTGAATAACATACCAATTTCATCAGTCTTGTCTAATGATAATAGATTATGTTGAAACATAATTTGGTGACTCAATTATTTAGATAGCAAAATCGCCCGTTTATCAACTCGGACCCAAGCCCAGTCGACTCTAAATCGTATCTCTTTCTCCGGTCTCTCATTCCAGATCAAATGGCGCAACAACATCGTGGCCACAATGGAACGCTACGAACCCGCACCGATATCAGCCGCTACTCTGCCCTCGTCCTACCTGCACCATCATCAGTCGAGCAACGACAGCGGTTGCAATCCGGAATACTCGTACGCTTACTGTGAACCGATGGTACTGAAGCAGCAGTCTGTCCAGCAGCAGCAACCGTCGTCCGGAGGTCAACTGCACCCGAGCAACATTCCGCAGATCCACAAGATCTCCTCATCGGTCTCGAGTAACGCACTCTCCAAGCTGCCATCCACCAATTCTCTACGTGCCTTATTGAGTAAGAGCTTCCGGAAGAGTTCGGTGTCTTCGAATACGGCCGGATCATCATCAGCCGGGGGCCTGGGAGCATCGGGGAATATACTCCAGGAGAAACACACCTTCACAACCCGTTACGGAACGAAGGAAAACATCTACGAAGACGTCGGAGCAGGGTCCAATCTTGGCACAATGGCAAACGCTGCAAAACCGGGGACAAGCATGAATTCGTCATCGATGCAAAGCTTCGAATCGATCAATAAGTTCAATCTACACGACGAACTGATGCACGTGCAAAGTCAGCACGACAGAATACTTGGAGAGTTGAACCTTTCGGTGGAAACACTGATTATGCCATCCAAGGACGAACAGGACGCCATCGAGGAACGTCTGCACGAGATCCACTGTTCGCAGTTTCAGGATGAACTGTCGCAGGACGATTGCGTAGCAGCAGGTTCGTCCAATACGGCCATGATCCATATGCAGGAGCGTCTGTCGCCGACGACTTCGCAACCGAACAGTGGAGACGTAGATAGTGGCATCAGTGGCAGTAGTAGTAGTGGCGCTAGTTATTCCAGTAGTATGTTGTACCGGACCACCGCGATGTATACGAACAATAGTAAAACTGTCACGATAAACGATAATAACGAGGGCAGTGGTTCCGGGATGTCGATGATGGCCGGCAACAGCTCGATACGAAGTAGCTGCGGTAGCAACAGCGGCGGCTGCGTTTCGGCTCCCCCCATTAGCTACCCGGTCTGTGGTGGCGCTAGTTGTAGTAAATTGGCTTCTAACGTTGTGATACCTAACTCGAATAGGCTAACCTGTTGTTTCTACTCCGATAAGCTTAGCAAAAATAATAAATGCAATTCCGATCACTTAGACGCGCTAGCGGAGAAGTCCAGCTTCTGGAACAAGCTGGGGAAATTGAAAATTTCCGGCGTATTCGGCAGTGCCAACAGTAGCAACAGTAGCAGCAGCTCGACTAGCAGCAGCAGTACAAACAGCCAACATTTTCATCCACCGCACCAACATCATCATCAGCCGCATATGCATCCTCCTCATCATCATCTTCAGCATCAGCATCATCATAACCAGCAGAACCATGCACTGCTGAATCACCCGCAACAACTGCCAGGACTGAACCACTCCGTACCGACCACCACAACCAATACGGCCACGATCGCTCGAAGCAACGGTAATCTAGTATAATCTAGTCCCCATCACCACCACCCCTCTATCTAGACCCGTTTTGAACCCGTTGAACTAGGTCACCAACGTAGCTAGACTGTAGCCACCAACCAACCAACCAATCAAACTCCAACGTTTCGGCCCCGTGAGTGCTAAATTTGCAAAACAAAAAAAAAAATCAAAAAAACCTTCCCTTCAAAACCAGTTGCAAAACAAAACAAAAACACATTTAAGTAGCGCTTGAGTCCCCCTCACCAACGAATCAAAAAAAAAACCATCACCCACCAAACGAAACTGCCCCAACTACTAAAAATAAAGACAAACAAAAAAAACACAAAACTTACAGAAGCCGACTGCACGCGACTTCATCTGCAACATCATCACAACAACCACAACCACCACCACCATCACCATCAGCACCACCAGAATCATCATCCTCATCTGCCATCACCGCCGGTCGCGACCACCATCGAACCGTGGTGGCAAACACCGTCCAATATCTGCACGATGGAACCGTCGTCGCTGTGCAGTAACTGTTCCGGAGGCGGTGGTGGTGGCGGAGAGTATCAGATGCCGTGTGAAGTACAGGTGCCACCGCCGGCACCGCCCCCGTCACTGGCATCGATCATGAGCGGTATGAGTATGAGGCCACCTCTGCCCCAGCCGCCCCTTCAAACCCAAATCGAACTGGAGGAGGACGAAGAAGAATCGAAAGCGGAAGACTGTACGGAGGAGGAGCCCTAGGCATTGAAACAGAAAAAAAATCGGTCCGATTTTCTACTAAATGTGATTTTATTACTCCTATAGCAAAACAGAAAAAAAACGCCGAATCGTACTAGTAAACAAACAAACAAAAATCGGTCCAAATTGTGCAAATGTAAATAAGCAAACGGACAAACGTTGTTTTAACTGTGAAGAAATAAAAAAAAATGTCATTTTAACACAAATAACTTCTACACACTCACTCACACACTGTAAACGCTGTAAACAATTATATGTATATTTAAGAATTGATCATTCGATTCTCTGTAAATAAAAAAAAATCATAGGAGAACCAATTTGAACAGATAAATAAAGAAAGAAAGAAAAAAAGCATACTTTTAATTAGTGTGAATAGTTAGCTTTTTAAAGCAAATATATTGAAATGGAAACAATATGGTGGTTCTTGGCGATCGAATAAATCGATAACAAAACGGACCCAACGTACATACCTTATTCGAGAGCCGCTCGTATTTTGTTCATAGCCTCTTGTTTTTTTCCTCCTCATTTTTTGTTTTGTTTTGTTTTTGGCTCTACTTTGCATTTCGAGAGACGCTAAAATTTTTGTTTTTTAGATTAAGATTCTAAACGGCGCGAGCAAATTCAAAATTGTTGTTGATAATAAGAAGTATTGTGTTTCGTCGAAAGCTTACGTTTGTAATTGTTTACTGGCAAACTGGCGAAACAAATTAAAAACAAAAATAAATAAACAAAATTTTACAAACCGTCGTCAATCTTTATGTTCTGTGACACTCGGAGAAAACGGCTTGAGCATTGTTTGGCAAACGGCGTTCATCCGCGAGTGGAATCAGGCGATGGAGCAAAAGAAGAAAGAAAGAAAGAAAGCAAAAAAAACACACACACGAGAAAGGAAATGCCAAAGAATACATTTATTGAACTAATATTAATATATTTTTATACTTAATGTTATTTAAAATAAATATTTAGAAAGAAAAATTCATTGGAAATGAGTGAAGGAATGTTGTTATTTGCAAAAGAACATACCAACGATAGTAAAAGCGGTAATCGAAACCCCCCAAACGGTAAGTATTCTGAATGGCAAAGGCCCATCGGAAACGGGTCTTTGGACTCCGAAGTAAACGGCTGAATTCAACGGGTACGTAAGTATTGTCCTGTTCGAAAACACTCGACCGTTAGTCAATTGACCTAGAAGTTCTATCTTGTGCGGCTTTTTCATCAGAATAACCAGATTTTGGAACAATATTCTAGAATAGAGTTCTGAATGTGGATTCTAGAGCTTAAGCTTGATCTACCTGGTCAGCCTGTCAAATCAATGTACATCTTCTGGTAACCCCAGAATCCATTGATCAGTACTTGTGACGGCCAGGCCCGAATCTAAGGAGTGTATCGAAAATAAGCTTTAAAATTATGATAAAAAACGATATTTTATTCAAACTAAAAACTGATCCTTCATTGTACGAGGTTAAACTTGAGCATGATGAAAACCGGATGAAATTATTGTTATTCCTTCACGAATAAAAATTCGTCGAAATCGAACGCACTTCATCAAATTCCGGACAAGCGTTGCATCGCATTTTTCGGACGTTCACGTATTGACATCGATTGGTTCTTCATGATTAGAGATACCACTTTCTGGTCCAGTTTCGGGTTAGAAGAACCGGGTTTTCTGCCTTTTCCTGGTAGCTCATCCAAAGAATAGTGTTCCCCAAACTTATTAATGATGGTTTCAACACTGGCATGATGAATTCTAAATCGCTTCGTCAATTTTCGCATAGTGATACCCTTCTCACTTAGCCATGTGTCCAGAACCTTAATATTCACTTCCTTTTCAATACGCGACATTTTGAAAACGCAGAATTTAAACCGCACAAACAAGTAAACAAACGAAAGCTGTCAGCCAAACGCACAGCATGCTATGATCTGATCATAGAAAAACCATCACAAATACATCCGTACAACACAAATGTATGTGGATAGCTTATTTTCGATACACTCCTTAGATCGACTGAGGAATGGGAAGGGATGTTAGTCCAACACTTGCTGTTACTACTGCGCACTCCACAAGTGTCACGGGAGAAGGATATTTGTTAGTATAAATTTCAGTAGTGGTAGTACTCGCGTGTTCCGTATGTTCCGGTTTCAAGATGCTCGGTTGCACCACTAAACTGACTGACTTCCCGGGTGAACGTTTCAACAATATCCGAAGTCCCGAGAAGTCTTGATTCGCTGTTTTTATTCGTGGAAACTGAATGAAAATTATAAATACTATTGCGTAACGAATAAAACCGTCCCTAATTTTTTTCTAGATGAAATAGCCTACTACAAAATAGACAAAATAGTTTATTCCTTGTAGTGACATCTGGACAGCCGGCTACCGAGAAAAAATTATTCATTTATCAAACCAGACAAGCAATAATATGGAAGATAAGAAAATTACCGGAAAAAACCTTTCTCAGAAGCTAACCGGAAATTGACAAGAACAAATTCTCGAAAAGTGATGAGAAAATATTTCTAAATAAAACTTGTTTGTTGAATGAAGCGATAATTTAGTGAAATAATCAGATGTGAAACGTAGGAAAAATCTGATAACTGAGAGAAAAAGAAACTTCTGCAATTGTCGCCTTTCACGACATGGAAGCAGAAACCCAGTGGATCATTCTGGGTTAAGTTTTCCTTTCCGCCGGTTTCACCACGGCATCTATGCTGGTCCTGTCCGGAAAAAGATAATAGGTACTATAAATCTCCTAGTGGACTCCAGCCACTTGAATTCTGAATGTGGATTCTAGAGCTACAATATAGATCTGGATACTGGAACTAAATTGAGGACCTTGATAATGGATTTGAATTCAGTACCTGAATTTTAGACCCAAGTTCGGAACCTAAATCCTGGATCTAGAATCCATGAACGTGAATTTTGGAACTAATTTGTGGTCCTGGATTCTGTAAAATCTTGACAGGAATTCAGAAACCTGAATTTCGGACCTTCTGAACCTGAATTTCGGACCTGGAAACAGAAAATGACAGGGACTAGATTCCGAACTAAATTCTGGTTTCATAAAACTAAATCCTGAACCTGGTTTCTGTAGCTGGATTCTGAACTATAGTTTTTGACCCAAATTTTGGACTTAAAATCTGAAACAGAAACTTGATCTTGATCCTGAATAGTGTAACTAAATCCTGAAGTTGAATTCTGCACCTGGATTTGTAACCTAAACTCAGGACCTGGATCCTAGAACTAAACTGTAAGCCTGGATTTTGACATTGAATTCTGAACATGATCAGGAACGAGATTCTGGTGCCTGAGTGTCGGACTCAGAATTCAGGAACCAAATTTTGGAACTTGATTCTGGGTTTGAATTAAGAACCCTCAATTCTGGATCTAGAGCTTGGAACTACATTTTGGACTTGGCTCCGGAACCTGAATTTCGGACCTGGAAACTGAAAATGACTGGGACTGATTCCGAACTAAATTCTGGTTTCATAAAACTAAGTTCTGTACCTGGATTCTAAAACTACATTGGGAATCTGGATTCTAGACTTGGATTCTGAACTTGAATTTTTGGACCCAAATTCTTGTAATAAATTCTAGAACAGAAACTTGAGCATAAATTCGGAAACTGAATTTCGGACCCAAATTATGGACCTGAATGTTGTAACTGAATCCTGAAGTTGGATTCTGCACCTGAACTGAACTATAAGCCTGGATTTTGACAATGAATTCTGAACCTGATCAGGAACGAGATTCTGTGTCTGAATTTCGTACTCAGAATCCCTGAACTAAATTTTGGTCCTGGATTCTACATGAATCCTGAATGAAACCTGAATTTTTGACTCGAATTCTGGATCCAGAGCTTGGAACTAGATTCTGGACTTTAATTTTCGGACCTGAAAACTGAAAATGACTGGAACTAAATACTGGACTAAATTCTGGTTACAGAATTTAAATTATGAATTCTGACGTGGATTCTGAACTTGAATTTTGGACTCAAATTCTGGGCTTGAACTCTGTATCTGAATATTGAAACTGAGTCCTGAAGTTGGATTCTGCACCTGGATTTTTAACGTAAACTCTGGATCTGTAATCTAGAACTGCACTCTGAACCTGAACTGGAAGGGAATTATGAGTCTGAGTTTCGGACTCAGAATTCTGGCACTAAATTTTGGACCTTGATTCTGGATTTAGGCTCTGAATCTGAATTTCGGACCTGAAAACAGAAAATGACTGGGACTAGATTCTGGACTTAAATTCTTGAACTGAATTCTGGTTTTAGAAAACTAACTACAGAACCTGGATTCTGGATTTGGATCCAGAAATCTAAGTTTTGGACCCAAAATGTGGATCCAAATTCTGGCATAAAACAAAGCAAAGCAAAGTCTTGGCATTACATTCCTTTTGTTCAATTTGGCCTTTCTGTTTCAACAGCCGATTCTTAGCGTACAGAATCATTGCATGGCTAGTACTATGGATCCTACTGACACTAAGAACCCTTCCAGGTCGGGGCTCGAACATACGACAACTGGCTTGTAAGACCAGCGTCCTATGCAGTGAACCGCCAACCCGGGACAATTCTGGCATTCTGAAGCTTAATTGGAACTGAATTCTGAGTCTGATTTTTGAACTTGAATTCTGGAGCCTAGCACAGCATCAGGAATTCTTGATCTAGAATCTGTATTTGAACTCTGGAACTAAATTGTGGACTGGGATTCAGAAGCCTGAGTTTTGTACCTAAAATATGAAGATAAATTTTGGACCTTTTGGTACTGAGTTCTGGACTTGAATACTGAAGTTAAATTGTAGATCTAGACCTGGATTCTGGAACTGCATTCTTAACCTGAATTGGATTCGGATTCTGAATCTGAATTGAAACTGGACTCTGAGTCTGATTTTTTCACCTCAACTAGATCCTGGACTTGGATTCTGAATCTGAATTTCGAACATGGAAACAGAAAATGATTGGGACTTGATTCTGGACTTAATTTTTGATCTAAAATCAGGTTTCAGAAAACTAAATTCTAAGCCTGGATTCTGAACCTGAGCTGGAACGGAATGCTGATTCTGAGATTCGAATTCGAAATTCGGCACTAAATTGTGCGCCTTGATTCAGAAGCCGAATTTTGGACTCAAACTCTGGACCTAAATCCTGGATCTAGAATCCCTTGACTGGAACTAAATTGTGGTCCTGGATTCTGTAAATGCTGGGTAGGGACTCAGAAATCTGAATTTTTGACTTGAATTCTTAATCTAGAGCTTGGAATTAGATTCCAGACTTGGATTCAGAACCTGATTTTCGGACCCAAATCCTGGACCTATGTTCTGAAACTGAATATTGTACTTGGATTCTGAGTCTTGTATTTGGACGTGAATTCATGAACTAAATTTTGGTTTTTGAAAACTAAATTCGGAACCTAGATTCTGGAACTGAATTCAAGGTATGGAATTGGTATCAAAACTTCGGAGCTGGATACTGAAACTAGATTCTCTTGACTAGCTCTTGAATTCAAACCCCTGAATTATCAACCCGGGCTATGAAACTAAATCGTGGATATGGATTCTGAAACCGATTTTTGGAATTGGATTCTGCACTTGAATCCTGAAGCTAAATTGAGGGTCTGAATTCTGGAACTGAACTCAATTCCAAGATTCTTAACACAAATTTGGTACCAAAATGCTGGACGTGAATTCGGACGTGGATTCTGGAAATGAATTTTTAACCAGATTTCTGAACCTGAATTTCGGACCTAAATTCCTGATTCTGGACTTGGATTCTGAACTTGAATTTCGGACCTGGATTCTGATACTAGATTCTGGACTTGAATTTTTGAACTAAATTTTGGTTTCAGAAAACAGAATTGTGAATCTGGATTCTGGACTTGGGTTCTGAACTTGAATTTTGGACCCAAATTCTGAACCTAAATTCTAGAACAGAAACTTGATCTTGAATTCGGAACCCGAATTCCGGACCCATATTCTATACCTGAATATTGAAACTGAATCCTGAACTGCAGAATCCACACCTGGATTTTTAACCTGAACTCTGGATCTGAGTTTTAGAACTAAACTCTAAGCCTGGATTTTGGCACTGAATTCTGAACCTGATAAGTAACGAAATTTTGAGTCTGAGTTTCGCACTCATTAATAAATTAATCTGGACGTCGACCGAAGTTGATTGATCGTCTGGATCGTGTTTAATGCATGCGTTTCCTGATGAAAACGAACCAATCTCTGAACTTGGATTTTACGCCTGGATTTTTAACATAAACTCTGGAACTGGATTCTGAAACTAAATTATAAGCCTGGATTCTGGAACTGTATTCTGAACTTGGATTGGATCGGGATTCTGAGTCTGAGTTTCGGACTCAGAATTGTGGAACAAAATTGTGGACCTTGATTCTGGATTTGAACTTGAATTTATCAGCTAAATTGTGGTCCAGGATTCTGTAAATTCTGGACAGGGTTTCAGAAACCTGAATATTTTACCTGAATTCTGAATCTAGAACTTGGAACTGAATCTCGGACCTGTAAACAACAAAAGACTGGAACTAGATTTCGAGCTAAATTCTGGATTCAGAAAACTAAATTCTGAACGTGGATTCTGGAACTAAATTCACAATGCCTGAATTCTGAATCTTCAACCTGGACTTGAATTCTGAAGCTAAATTGTAGACCTAGACCTAGACTAGGATTCAGAAACTGCATTCTTAACCTGAATTGGATTCGTATTCTGAATCGGAATTGAAACTGGATTCTGAGCCTGAATTTCGGACCTGGATTTTGGAACTAGATTCTGAACCTGAACTCTTGAACCAAATTGTGGTTTTAGGAAACTAAATTCTGAACCTGGATTCTGGAACTACATTGTGGATCTGAATTCTGGGTATTGAATTTGAACCAAAACTTTGGACCCCTGAATTATAAACCTGGGCTGAAATTAAATCCTGGAGATGGATTCTGAAACTGATTTCTGTAATTGGATTTTTCGATTGAATTCTGAAACTAAATTGAGGCTCTGAATTCTGGAACTGAACTCAGTTCTAAGTTTCATAACCCAAACGTGGTACTAAAATGTTGGATGTGAATTCGGACCTGGAAATTCTGGAACTAAAATCCAGATTCTGAATTCTGAAACTGGATTCTGAGTCTGAATCTGAGATTTTTGGACCTGAATTCTGGATCTGGAGTATGGAACTAGATTATGGAATTGGATTCTGAACCTGAATTTCGGACCTGGATTCTGGGCTTGGAATACTTGAACTAAATTTTAGACTGGGATTCTGATACCTGTCCTGAATTCTTAACCGGAACTTCGGACCTGGAAATCTGGTTTCAGTAAACAAAATTCTGAACCTGAATTCTGGAACTACTACCTTAATTGGAACTGAATTGTGAATCTGGATTCAGGAACTCAACACATGTCCTGATTTTTGGATCTAGAAACTGTTCTGGTACTCAATTGTGGGCCTGGATTCCGTAAGTAAATTATGGACTGGGATTCAGAAACCTGATTTTTCGACCTGAATTCTGGAGAGAAATTTTGGACCTTGATTCTGATACTAAATCCTGGACTTGGATTTGTGGATTCTGGAGCTGCATTCTTAACCTAAATTGTCCGCATTCTGAATCTGAATCGAAACTAGATTCTGAGTCTGATTTTTTGGAGTGAATTTTGAATCCTGAGCTTGGAACTACATTCTGGACTTGGATTCTGAACCTGAATTTCGGACCTGGAAACAAAAAATAACCGGGACTAGATTCTGAACTTAAATTTTTTAACTAAATTCTGGTATCAGAAAACTTAATTCTGAACGTGGATTCTGGAACTACATTGTGGATTCAGGAGCTAGATTCTGGAGCTGGATTCTAAACTTCAATTCTGGACCCGAATTATGGACCTAAATTCTAGAACAGCATTCTAAAACATAATTGCAACTGGATTCTGAGTCTGATTTTTCGACCTGGATTCTGGGACTCAATTCTGGTCTTGAAATCTTGAGCTAAATTCTCGAGTGGAATTCTGAAACCTGGATTTTGGACCAGATTTCTGCACATGGATTCTTAAACTGATGATTAGAACTAAATTCTGGACCCGAATTCTGACACTAAACTGTAAAGTCTGTAACTGAATTCTTGGTATGAAATTTGAACCAAAACTTTGGACCTGGATACTGAAACTAGTTTCTGCCCTTGCATTCAAACCCCCTGACTCTGAAACTGATTTCTGGAATTGGATTCTGCACTTGAATCCTGGAACTAAATTGAGGGTCTGAATTCTGGAACTGAACTCAGTTCTAAGATTCCTAACCCATATGTGCTACCAATGAATTCAGGACCAGATTTCTTAATCTAAGATTGGAGCTGGTTTCTGCACTAGAATTCTGTAAGTAAATCCTAGATCAGGATTCTGGAACTGAAACCTGAAACTGAAACAGGACCTGGATTCAGGAACTGTATTCCTAACCTGAATTGGATCCAGATTCTGAATCTGAATTGATACTGGATTCTAAGTTTGAATTTTGAACGTGGATTCCGGACCTACATTGTGGATGTGGATTCTGGAACTGAGTTCTGGGCTTCGATTTCTAACCAAAACGTTAGACCTGGACTCTGCACTTGAACTAAATTGTAGACCTGAACTCTGTAATTATAATCAGTTCTGGGACTCAAAACCCTGAATTTTGAACCTGGGCTCTGTAACCAAATCGTCGACATGGATTCTGAAACTGATTTCTGGAATTGGATTCTGCACTTGAATTCTAAAACCTAAATTATGGGTCTGAATTCTGAAACTAAAATCTGAACTTGAAGTCCCAACAGGAATTTTGGACCCAAACTCGGAAACTGGATTCTGTACTTGGAATTTGAATCTGAAATATAAAACTGAACTCAGGTCTAGGATTCTTAATCTAAATGTTAGACAAGAACTTGAAGCTTGGATTCTGGAATTGAATTCTGAATTCACAAGGATTCTGGAACTGGAACTGAATTCAGAAACTGAAATCGGACCTAGATCGTCGATCTCAATTCTGAAGTAGGTTTCTGCAACTGGATCTTGAATTTGAATTCTAGAAAAAAGCTAGTGAGTAATGTCACAGACATAACTGAAGTAAGTGAATACGAATAAATATGATAATCTATCGTATTAAAAGAATTAGTGTGAACTTCGCAACTTTTACGGCTTTGCTTACAAAATAGTAACGATGCATTTATACTAAAAGTTGACTTATTGGCAACAAATATTTCCTACCACACAATTAAATAACTCGGAATAAATGAGAGTGAAAAAAAATAGCAGCATACATAATTTTTATGTTGATTACTACATTCAAGACTTGCTTATTTCAGTTGAAGCAACTACAAAACTCATTTCTGACATACAGAAGAACCAAATTGTGGAAATCTCTACGATTTTAAACTCTATTCGGAGCTTTTTCTCGAACGCGAAGCAGTTGAAAGCTAACTCGTTTGGTGCGAATTTTAAACTGCGAAAAATGCATAAATCTAATTAATTTTTCTAGATTTGCATTGAACTGATGATTTTGATTACCGATTTGTAAATAAGCGATCTTCATAGTTCTTTAAATAACATTTGTAGCCATTAGAAGGGCTGATTTTGCATAACTTACCCCATCGTTGTCCACTTTTCATTGTATTTTGCTTCAATGCAACGACGACCAAAATCCAGAACCTAAAATACAGCATTCAGATTTATAAACTCAGGGATTAACACTATGTACTTAGAATGCTGTGTTCAAAACTCATAGCTCAAAACTTCGAACCCAATAGTATGAAATACAAAATTCATAGCACTGTATCCAAAATTCGAATATTAGAACTCAGAATCCAAAAATAAACAACATAAAACTCATAATACAGCATTCGGAATAAGGCAGCAGGGAACTGAATCAGAATTTAGAATTCTGACATAATAATTCAAACATCAGAACACTGAGTTCAAGTTAAAAAACAGAACTCAGTTCCTGGAACACTGAATTGAAAAAACCAAACACTAAAATCTGATCTCATAACTCAGCATTCAGAGCTCAGAATTCAGAGATTATAACTCAGTACTCATAATTCTGAGCTTAGACTTCAGAATTCAAAACCAAATCTTGGAACTTGACGTTTAACACTTTGATTAAAGATTTAAAAATAAAACTCTGAATCACACTTCAAATTTATGACCTCAGAATCCAAAAATCAAACTTCACAACACAGCACTCTGAACACGGAACTCATGATACAGCATTCAAAGCTCTGAACTGGGAAATTGTAACGCAGTATTTAGCAATCACTCAGAACTCCATCGGAATTTAGAAAAGTAAAAAAAAGTATGCACGAGAGTTGGAGACTTTTCCATTTTTCTATCTCCAGTACGTACCGAAACATCTGCTCTATTCTGTCTCTGCGCTTGTGGTGACGGTTATCAGGACATCGAGCATGTCGTATGGACGTGTACGGAGTATCGTGACGCCAGGTCTTTATTAAAGGACTCCCTAAGGGCCCGAGGTAGACCACCTGAAGTTCCGGTCCGAGATGTGTTGGCTAGTCGGGATATCTCTTATATGCTTCTTATATACCAGTACCTCAAACACATTAATATCCAAGTGTAATCTGTTATACCTCGCTCAGAAAGTATAATCTCCACCTACAGGTTCGACACTAACATCCGCTCGATTCTCTCGATCACCGTCCCTGTCCACCATCTTCATTGGAACTAACAAGATCTTTTTTGTCACTAACTTTTCGTTCCCCCCTTCCATGTCTCTTCACCATCTCGATGGCAACTAATTAGATCTCTGTAGTTTTCAGACATTTTGTTTCCATACCCCCTATTTACCTCGGTTTTCACAATATTTACTTTTTTTATTTTCTCATCTCTTCGTAACATCACCATCACCGCCTACGGTCCTACGCTCCAGACGATGACCAGCATGCGGGCCACCCGCCGGGCCTTCGTAGCCTGGGGGTGTTTCCCGCGGACCCACACGAACCGAAAGGAAGCGGCCATATATAGCACCATTTGGAATTCATGCAATATTCAATTCACCGACACCTGCCGAATACCAGCTAAAAGCTTTTTTCAAAAATTCTAGACGACATAATCTAATGATACTATTCTAGTTTTAAGTTAGTCGTTAATTAAGATTAGGAAATACCCTTGGCATCTTAGAGCTTAAGCAGTGTGCCTGAAAATATATATTATACTATTGAAAAAAAAAAAAAAAATCTGCTCTATTCTGGAATATTTGCTTCACTTTCGCGTCCTTCTAGTATCTTGCTGCTTCCACTCTTCCTGGCTGTTGTCAAACGCGTATCGAAAGATTTAAGGAAATTATGGACAGTGCTTTACAGGAAAACCAAGCTTTTTTGAAAGTTCGGAACTTGGCTTTCGGTTTATGGATGTTCTTTTTAATCGCTATATAATTTGCATTTTCGAGATTTCGAGGGGGAGGAAATCCTAGATGACCACAAACGATTTGTTGTGGATATTTCTCACATAAATGAATTTATGAATGAATTTAACAATTGCATTTTTAATGTAATCGTAATCGGTTTTGTCCTCTACACAACCCTGCAAATTTTTGCTCTCGTGTGTTCCACCCTATACCGTTTGAATTCTGCAAATGAAGCATTATAAGTTCACAGTAGTACGTACAATTATCGATATTCAAAAGTGTGAAAAAAGCACCTCAGTTTTATTCGTATTCATGGCATCCAGTTATGTCTCTGACATTGTCCACCCGCCTTTTAGTTCTATTCATTCGAACAGTTCTACTGTCAAATTTAAAACTGGATGCCATTCTATTGCATCTAGATTTGAAACACGAACACATGCCGCTGGGGTTGCCAGTTTTTCCAATTGTTAGATTTAAACATTGAAATTGTAATAAATTATGCATCTAAAACACTTCAAAATTCTTCTCGAAATCAATGAATGAAAAAAATTGATGGATGTTTGTTAGTGCAGAATAACACAGGTCTGTGTAATTTTGATAAGGAAAATAAATCATCGGCAGAGAGAAATCGATTTGGGAAAAATCTTTCGTGATGAAAAACAAACCACAACTCTTCGAGGTAGTTCGAAATCCTAATCGGTAACCCCATATCAAAGTTCTGTACATTTTTTTCCGACTCCCCAAAAATAGAACGGCCAACCTTCCACACCAGAAGGAAAAACCAACCCGGATCGACGGCTGTCTCTAAAACGGTCAATTTCTGAAGCGTAAAGACCCGGCACTTCGCTAAGCTCTGTTTACCGAACGGGATTATCTAGCGACAAATGACAAATCGGTAGCCGGGTCTAGGTATAAGCAAGATGAAGATTTTTTTGGCGCAAAATTCTCGGAAGAGATATTGCCGTAGATTACAGTGATTTTTCGATTTTGTTAACCGTCTTGGTGTATTTTAGATTGACAAACCGGGACATTTTTATTCATTTTTACTTATGTGAAACATCGACTTCTGGGCCTGACATGTGCTAGTGTCAAATGATTATTCTGAATGCTCATCAAACACTACTAAATTGTGCAAAATTACGTATTTATAAAAAGATTAGTTAAAGAACGATGAAGAAATATTTAGTATGCAAAGTATTGACTCTCGCTTCAATTTGTTAATAGCTTTTGGAATAAATGGATACTATTCAAAAAAAAAAATCTTCACCTTTTATAGACATCATCTATTCATCGAACCGTTTTCCTACATCTTCGAAAGTTTTGATGTATTGTTCAGCCAGTGTGAGACTCACCGATGGAAAGAGGAGATAATGAGAAAGTGACAGATCTGGTAAATATAGTGGGTGCAGAAGAAGCTCCCAATAAGGCGTAGAATTTTTTTATATCGTTTATTTATACCCGGCTTTAACTTAGCCGCGGTCGTGCGCCGGAGCGTAGAAATTTTTCCATGCATCACTTTAACTGAATGTGAAGGAATGTTATTATCAGGGGTAGCAAGTTTCAACAACAGTGTAGGGCCTAAAAAAATTATGAGGCGGACCGAGAGAATAGAATGTAAACAGTAATTTAATATAAAAACATACAACAAAAATTTTGCGGCACTTTTCACATTCCTGTCAACCTCCTCCAACCATATTTCTCTACCCTAAAAGTTCTCATCTCTCATCTCCATAGTACCTGGCTGTAATGCAGCACATGGACTTTGCCGTGTCTTCGAGCCCATTGTGGCCGTTTTTCGATTAACGCGTCTGTTTCGCCGTGCTTAAAAAATTAGAGGGTTGTATTCAAGACACGGCCGAGCACAATAACATTAAAAATGAAATGTTTCTAGGGTTCCCATAATAAATACGAAAACAAAGATGATAATGATGATGATACACTAAACTAAAAACTAAACTATTTACAAACTTGCTCTAGTTTAAGCGCTTAGATTGTTAGCGAATGATAAAATTGACAATTAGATTCTTTCTTGATAATTGATTCTATTCAATTTGGATCCCTTTCCACAAATTTATACATTGTTATGTTTTTGAATAACGTCCTTCAACTAGAAGTCAATTATGATGAATTCAAAGTTACTCGAAATCTCTATTTTACATACAAACAACCTAAAGATTTGTACCTGAACAAATAAAACTATTTTATTTTATGATAAAAATTTTCGAGAAACGTACAAACTTATTAATTTTATAAACAGTTAATCGATCCAAGAGAAGATTTTATATATTTTAACGAAAAATGTTGTGTTGGAGTTTACACTCAGTAATAGTGTAACTTTATTATTCCTTCTTCAAATTCGTCGATAATCTTCGGAAAGTGTCGGTAAATAATATGGCAACAATACGAGGAAGGAAACAATCCGCATAAAATATTTAGTTACTTACATTGATTTTCGCTTTGGCATATTAGGAATATACGGGATGGATACGCAACAAAATTCCGAAATTTTGTTCATATTGTAACTTGATGTTATTAACACATGAATGAACATTTGCATAGTTACAATGCGTGTAGTCATCAGACGTTTATTGTTTTGAAGCAAATAATAATTGAACTGAAACTGGCGGTTAACCAAATTCTACGAGGGTTCCTATTCAAACGATACATGTAAAATCGCAGGTAAGCTTACCTTGAGTTTATCTTTGAAACTATACGCATCTAATTGTATCGTATATGTGAGTCTGTGGAACTCATTTATACTACTAAACCAATAAGGTCGCTTTTAGATAAGTTTCAGAATTTAATTTTGAATCATTTGAAGCGTTTAATTCCTGGTGGGACAACAACTTGTTCAGTCACATTGTCATGTTTTGTTCGTATGGGAATTGAGTTTGAAGTATGCAAACCGATCCGTTGGCAAAATAAAACATTTTTAAGTTTACAATATTGAAGCTTTGGAATCATTTAAATTAGGAAAATCCATTAACAAATCATCGAGGAACAAGCGCTGCAAATTAGATCCGAAAAATCAATCACCGATAATTCTAAATGGGCCTGATAGTAACCAGGGAACCAAAATAAAATACTCAATTCAAACCAATTTTTCAATGGGATGCAATTGAAATATTCAAATGTCGTTATCTCATAATAGGCATTTTTAATGGTAAAATCGACCAAAAATTTGCTAAATACATGGGATATTTCGAAAGAGTCGGTAAACACGCTGATTCAGTTCCTTCAATATCTAGATGATATATAAGATACTCAAGCGAACACGGTGTTGCGCAGACAACAGGAAATTTCACCAACGCAGAATGCAAAAGCGACAATCCAGCAAGTGAACGCATATACAATTCAGTCATCAGCTCACTGGACGAGCTACTTATTTCATTCACAGTCAAACATCAACTAGGCAAAGAAATATTGTGCAGCCTATATTTATAGATTTCTCTTCATACTACGCATAACGATGCGGTGTTTTTTTATGCATGACGCAAAGCCTCCTATGCCGAACAAGAAGTTGACGTCATTTTGTACAACAGGGATTGGTGGATGAAAACATAGGTCGATTCCAACCATTTTTTCAATAGTATGCTATTGAAATACTGAAACGACGTCGTCATACATGTTTAAGTTAAAAGTTTCCGAATCGATGGGTTGTTAAATTATAACAATCCATCAACAAATGACCGAGTTATTAACGTTCAAAATTATGACACAAAAAGGTTACGCGACTATGTTTGAAACTTTTAATTGACACCCGGCCCCATATAGTGAAGAGTAAGGCATTTTTAATGCCAAAAACTCGTAGTATACTATTTCCTTCTGATGTCACCACACAAATAGCACTGTATTTTTCTCAAAGTGATTCGGAAAGAGGAAAGAGCTTTTCGCACTAAGTTTATCTCATTTTCGTCTGTCGTTCGTTTAGCTTGTGTGGAACCCATTTACCAACCTTTTGAATTTTTCCTATGGCTCTCAGGTGATTGGGAACAGCTTGCCGAGCGACATTCAACTGCTGGAACATCGTTTGTCGTGGATGAGAAGCATTTTCGTCCAATAATGACTGTAGTTCGCTGTTCAAATTTTCCGGTTAATTTTCGCGTTTTATGTTAATAACATAAAAATCGCCTGCTTTGAAAGGTAGAATTCTGCGTTTCAACGGTTGGAGCAAGTTTTACACAAGAATTTCATCACTTTTCGATAATTTATACTTTTGATAGAACAAGAATCCTACACTGATAAAAATCGACACGTTCGACTTACACGCTGGACTGTATTTTACATCAATTGCAAGTGTAAATCAACAATATAATATAATATAATACAAAAAATAACAATAAATTCTATGGGTAATACACTTTCAATTGTTCAATCAAACAGCAGATTGAATCTAAAGTTACTTAACATTCATTTGTTTTAACACTTACAGCCGAACTGTCAGATAAGTGCATATGAACTAATCGAAATACTAAAATTTTAACGGCTTTTACACCTAATTCTCATAGAGAATATTTTTCTACATTAAAACGGGAAAACATGTTCATGAAATGTCATCATTTGACTAAGAAGAATAAAATGATATGCTAAATATTGCTTATTCCATTTAAGTTCTAAATTATTCTTTGCAAAAATACGTCTTAAGTTACCGATGGCAGACACAAATCTCCTGAATAAACTGAACGATTTGGTTAGATGATTCATAATTCCATTACCTTAAAGCACAAACATTTCATGAATCATACAAATCAGAATAAAACTCTTTTTGGAGCATCAACAATTGGCAGTTTATCTTTGTGTATTTTCTTTTCCGATTCTAATCGTACTCACCAATTTCACAATACTTAATCGATAATTTAGGGTTTCGTTTCATACGAAGAGTTGAGCTGAGAAACAAACGAAACAAACAAAAAGGATCTGTCACTTCCAGCAGTGATGGCGTTTCACTAGAGTGATACACCATCGTGTAAGTTTCATGCATACACTGGGGATGCAGCCGGAGAACAACGCAAAAAAATACGGTCCTTCTTCTCAATGTCGATTAGACAGAATTTGATTGTGTGCTTGTGGTAAGAGAAGCAAGTGCGAGTGAACCACTTTCTCTTCGCATGAATCGCTCTCATACGCTCTCGCCTGAATACACCCAAATGGCCACAGGCGCGTGCTGGTGAGCGAACACTTCTGTGATTTAACTTTTAAATTTATAGAAAGTAGCGCTGGCTTTCCTATGAAAATCATTTTCGCAAGAAAAACGAAATTTCAACGATAAGTTGTATTTTTGCTGAATATGCGTGCCTCACACTCCTCTTATACGAACCGACTGACCGGTATGTACACTTCGGTGAAAATATCTGCATCCAGCTCAGAGAATTCGAGAGCTCTGCTTAAGCACTTTGGTGTGATCCAGTGCTAGAGGTAAAAGAAAAAAACACGCGTTCTCATTATGCGTGTACACTTTATATAACAATAGTGTATATGTGTGAAAGAGAAGATGTTCTCGTTTATGTTGTCAGTGAAAAGGGAGAAATTACACTTGCTTCCAAGCTGTGATGGAGAGTTTGAGACGATTTTCGCAACGAATATTATTGCAGCCATTTTGTTCAAAACCGTTGTATAACGATACTCTCGAAATATTTGAAAATTACACATGACGCAAAATAAAGGGGGATCATGACAAAATTTATCTAATATGACGAGAACCAATACATTCTGAAGATCATACACACTTTTTGCGAAACTCAAATATGGTCTAAAACGTATTTGTGGAGGGTGGATATAATGAGTGCCTAGCATGGGGAGGACGCTTAGAACAATGTGCCAATCACACAATAACACAATGCGTTGGTGCATTTAACAATATTGGCACTTTCGTTTTCATACAGTTGCACAGTTGCGTGATACAAAGGACTCAGTTTTGACAAGTAGCTGTCTCCAGAGGGCACTGAGTGGCACACTTAGGCTCACAGTATATCACGTGTTTTTTTAGAGACACAATATGGTTTGTGTTAAGCGACTCTCCCCCGATACTTCTTGCCAGGCGCGTATGCAAACGGGGGGGTTTAGGGGTTTAAAATAATTATGTTTTGAGAACTCTTCTTTATAAATATTACAAATCTCGTGCCAACTTAATTTGTTGTCCCAAAAAGTCACTTTCCCTGCAAAAAGTGCACAAAACTAATCAAATTATTCAAGATTTGCACTAAACTGATCATGTTTACCTTTGATTTGCAAAGAAGTAATCTCAATAGTTCTTTAGATAACATTTAGAGCCCTCAGAAGGGCTGATTTTGGATAATGTTCCCCATCGTTGTTCACTTTTTGTTGTATTTAGCTCAAATACAAACGAGCAGCAACTAGATCACTCTTGTTTGAAGCGAAACTCACACTGTGAATGTCCAACAGCAGATATACTTACAGAAGAACTAGTTGTTTTTTTTTTCCGCGTTTAGGCTTGAGGAATGGAACCAGCAGTTGAATAATGCCGGATTTAGTTTCATTACCTTGATGTAGATGGCGGTCTGCGCACTCGATGTTTCTCCGTTCGTGGATTACCATAGACTGCTAGCTAGCTAGCTAGCAAACGTGTAACAGGATATACCTTATGATCAAAAAAGAACCGGAATTTTCATTTTTAAATTCCCACGCTTGTCCAATCGGTAAACTTTTATTCTCTCAACGTTGGCAACACTTTTATATACATTCTGTCAACTTTTGACGCATATTGTACGATTAGTTTTTGTTTGGCGTCTATACAAAGAAGTTGAAAATTTTTCATGTGGCGATTTTTAAAATGGATGAAAATTTAGAACAACGTGCGTGCATTAAATTTTGTGTTGCAAATGGATTTAAGTGTTCCGAAACGTTGAAAATTTTAGAAAAGGCCTTTGGTGAATCGTGTCTAGGAAAAACACAGGCATACAAGTGGTATAAACGCTTCAAAGGTGGTCGTACAAGCTTGGATCATGATGAGATCCCTGGCCGCCCAACAACATCTGTTACTGAAGAAAACATTGAATCGGCGAAGCAAATCGTGTTGCAAAATCGTTCTGTACCGATTAGAGAGATTGCTGTGTTGTTGGGCATCTCTTATGGATCAGCCGAACACATTTTAACTGATGTTTTGGGTTTGAAACGCGTCGCTTCTCGGCTGGTGCCAAAAAAGCTGAATTTCATTCAAAAACAGTGTTGGTTGGGTCGCAGTTTTTGGCCAAAAACTAAACCAATATCATCAACCAAGCACCGTACTCTCCAGATATGGCCCCGTGTGACTTTTTCCTCTTCCCCAGACTCAAATTGCCATGGTGGGGAACGCGTTTTGAGACCATAGAGACCATAAAAGAGAATTCGCTGCGTGAACTAAAGGCCATACCTTCGGCGGCCTATAAAACTTGTATGGAGAGTACTTTGAAAGCGATAATAAAGAAATTTATTAAAAATTGAAATTTTGCGTGTTTTAATAAAATTCCGGTTCTTTTTCGATCATAAGGTATTTATAGATTCGGTTGATTTTGATGTTTCGTGTTTTGACCTATTTTTTCACTATTGAAACAATGTTTTCGTAATAACCGTGCTTTTTGCAACAATCTCAAATTTTTTTCCATTCGTTTAATGAAAGAATTAGAGAAAATACACAATCAGAGAAACAGTTATTAAGGAATCACATCTGGAGTAATTTCGTTACACTTTCGTGCCGTGAAAGAAAAGAAATACGTAGTCCTACGTCAAGTTTTTGTCGTGAATACGACTTACTTTACTATGAGGCGCCTTTTCAAAATGTACCCTCTGAGAGAGTGATAAGTTTTTGATCGTGCATATCTCTTGTTGTATCTAACGAATCAACATAATTTTTGCTGCATGCCATCAGAAATATGATCACAATTTTTGTCATAAAACTTTCTGTTATGTGACACAATCTCAAATAATTCAAAATTAAACTTTCCTGAAATGTTTGGTATAAACGAGTATCAAAGAGGATAATTCATAAGGCCCGTTTGCCTTTCTCGTATTTTGAAAGCTCATAGCTCAGTGATCGGCGAAAGGAGTTATGTAATCTAACTATCAATAGAATCGAATTTTTTCAACTTAAATGTGTATATCAACAACATTGAAGTATTTCAATAGTACACTATTGAAAAATCTGTTTCATTTGACCCATGTCAACACCAGCCAATCAGAACGCGTTCTGAGGAAGAGAACAAAATATCTGCTGCTGTACAGCAAATCGTCCGAGAAAAATGTTCCGAACAGTGCTTAATATCGTAGTGAGTTCCACAATTTGGTCCTTCTGAAAGGCAGGAATGAATCCCGTACAGCATCCTGATAGTTTCTTTCAATGAAATGCAAATCCGAAATGAAATAACCGACATTAAAATTCTGTATACGGCTATTATATAGCCTTTAGAACCGCCCATTAGTGAAAAAGCTACAAACGAAATCACGTGATAAGAAACCTCTTAACAAAAATTGAATCAGTTTGGATTCTATCGCCACGGTAGCAGATGTATTGTGTGTCGTTTGAAAAGCTAATTTGGCTACCGACAAGAGCGATTACGTTACAGCTGCTAGTCGTTTGCATTGGTGCAAAAAAAACGAAAAGAGAACAACACTGGGGAGCATTACACAAAATCAGCCGATTCTAATGACTCTAAAAGTTTTCTAAAGAACTATTAGGATTTTAGGAGGTATAAAACCTCAATTTAGTGCAAATCTAGAACTATTGGATTAGATTTGTGCACTTTTTGCCTTGTAAAATTCACATTAATCGAGATCAAGTGATGCCTTCTTTGTTTTTGCGAAAAATGTGAAAAAGGAGAATGCTTGCATAATTCATACAATTGATCAACTAATTGATATTCGGAAGTGTTAAGGAACATGTCAGTTGTTTTCGTATTCACGACATCCAGTTATGTCTCAGACATTACCCACCAACCTTTTTTTTCTCCAGATTTGTCATTATTCACTCTAATTATTTGCAGAAAGTGTTGGTAAAAATATCTAGTTTTTTTCAAAGGATGGTCTACATCAAAGTGGCTTTTTGTGATAAAGTTTATATGCTGCGGGTAGTTCCAGGAAAAAAATGTTTTTCACCAAAACTTTTTTCTCATCCATTACTGATACTTTCTGCAAATATCGGGCAACCAGTATTTTGTGAAATCAATTATATAATGAATAATTTCCAACAAACGACTTTATAAAAAAAAAATTTCAAGTAATTATAAACATATTTCCATGCACAAGGAAATTAATCATCATGTTCCGAAACCGAAAATTTTTTACGGGTACCCGCCTGCTTCTTGCTGAGTACAGATATTATTTGCACATCAGATAAACATCAGGGCATTTTTAGGGAGTGGATGGATAAAGTAAGGGTCTCAACGAAGTGGTGATGCAAAGGTCAAATTGTTTATACGATCGAACTTTACTCCGAAACAACTCAATAGATTACCACCCAACTTGGCACACGTAATTCTTGCTGTTCATAGGTTTCTATTAGGATATTTTTAGGGGGAAAGTGTAGTAAGTGTTTGCTAACGGGGGGAGTTTGAGACAAATTGTTTCAAATTTTGCGAAAATCGACATTCTTCGACAGTCACAGATAATTATTAAAGATGAGAGATTACAAGGTCGTAGGGATATTTATACGCGCGAAAGGAGATCAAGTGTTTCTAATTAAGAAGCTGAAAGTCAAATTGTTTGTATATATCGGCATAATTCCATAACAACTTAGTAAATGTTCACCAAACTTGGCACAGGTGCTTTTTAAAATTCAGAGGTTGACATAAGGGTATTTCATATTTCATATTTTTTCTTGACGAGAAAAGATATTCATTGTAGATGGGAACAGAAGGGTGGAGTTTGTAGCAAGTGCCTCTGAAAAGGAGTGTTTATTGCAAAATGTATCTCATTTTCTCGTCAAACAAGAAGGGAAAGAGGGAGGGGGGAGGAGCTGGGAGGTTGTAGGAGACCAGAAATAGGAGTGTATGTCCACAGAAAAAAATCATGAATTTTACAGGTTACATAATTCTACAAACGATACAATTCACAACTAACACTTAACTGTTCAAATGACGCAATATTTCACTCGTACAGAAATTTAAAGGCTCCGAGTATAATTTGCACTCGGCTAGCAAGTGAGAATATATGAACTCATACGTACCATTTACAAGCCAAACAGATATGTGCTTCTGTGGTTCCGTCGCTTAACTGACTTGCTTTATGATCTAATGTTTCTCGGTTCAACTCGCGCTGTTGCTATCGATCTTTTATTTTTTATTTCATTCGATTTCAAGCCATGTATTTTTCAAATCTCATAATTTTACATGTTCTTGAATATAAATTTTTGTGACAAAATATGACACTCCATTTATGTGCATCTTATAAGATGTAAAATCACAAGATTTTTTCCAACTGTGTAAGTTTCAGCATAACTACGAAGCAACTAAACAAATCGCCACCAATTTTAGCAGTTATTACGGCCTTGCCTTCACGAAACGTTTCCGAGCAACTCCGTGTAATTCAACTAGTGTTTAATAGAAGGTTAGTTTTTCCAAAATGTGCTTTCTCGGTTCCATAAAATTTATTATTTTTAAGTTAAGTTGAATATATTAAAATAGAAATCAGAGACCAATGATCGTAGATAGCAAAATGTAAAATCAAGATTCCATTACCCAAGTAACAATTCGAATGCCTTTTGGTTTAGATTATAATTTATAGGAGTTTTGTAATTGATTGTTCAATCACTACTTGTTTTATAACAACTATAATAAGTGTCGCTTTTGACAAGTAATATCATAGTTTTTAAAGCTTCTATAAAACCTTTTACCTAGACTAACAACTGGACTAAAAATAAACCAATTTGTATTAGAAAATTTTATTTAAAACATTATTGTCAGTAAAATTCTTTCATAAATCTAGATTTGTGTGTGTGCGCGTTCATTGAATGACAGTTTCACTCAGAGCAAATTTGAGAGTTCTAAAGTACATTTATGACACTCCTGTTGTGGGCTATTTGATTAATTGCTTCTTAGATTAAGTGTAATTTGCATTAAAGAAAATTTCATGGCCGCCATTATAATGTTCTTTGCCGTAGCCTTTATTGACATCAAATAAACTTCGAAATGCAAAAACGAGGAAGTATGATGGACTTTCATGGTTTATTTTCAAAACGTATGCACAAGTTTTATCGCCATGAAATAGTTTTATACAAAAATGACGATAAATCACAGAAAATAATTTTTATAAATCATGGAGACTTTCGCAAAAACCGTATTTATTTCAAGGTGATTAGTTATAATTCTTATTTTTATCCATACATTCACGACAAAAACAAAAGCGCATGAAGTTTTTACGTTCGGAAAAAGCCTCAAACTCGTAGATAAAATCTAATATATTCTTACTGATTGAATTCAAGGCAAACATGACGCATACACATAGTCAAGAAAAATATTATCCAAACGACAGTTTATTCATACCGGAATTTATTCCATCCGAATAAATTTAATGTTGATCGTAAAGCTGGTTTCAAAATTTTCTTGAATTTGAAGTTTTAACGCAGCTTTATGATGATTCTTCACTTTGCTTTATAAACCTTATGAAGAATGGTCCACTTGGCAGGAACATGCTCTTATAGAGGTTTTCAATAGGCTTTCGTGGAGTTTAAAGTTTTAATGCAAGATTTATTATGTAGTATTGAAGATAGCTACAAGTATTTATTAATATTAAAAATGTTACTTGGGATTACTCTCCTTTTCTATTTCCTAAAAAAGCTAATTAAAAATGACATCTGTCAGCATCTATCTGCTTGGCGTTGCAAACTAAATTTTTCAGAATTCATTACATCCGCTCCGAACAAAACTAAAACAAGTATCAATCTCAAAATATGAGTCATGTACTAGACAGCATTCGACTAGATCAAAAAACGAAAACACCACTGTATTAATAGCTTCTCGTCACACTTTCCCTTTAGAAGGTGGTGGGATCATTTCCCGAGCGAAACCAAGCAAGAAGCTTGGAGGATTTACTCCGGGTGAAAGTGTGCACAAGCAGCAGGATAAGCCCTAGCAAAAACAAATAAACACCGTCATTGAGTTTTTCCTTCATTTCCACGTAACTCGGTACACCCAATATTGTGTTGAAATACGGATGACAACACGTCAATATTGCGTCTCTTAGTTCTCAGAGAAGGCACAGTAATCTCGATTTAGTCGTAAACGTTCCGTACTCGATGGTTTCACTTTTAGCGTTTTTTTTTTGCTTTCCGTGACATGATGATAATGACAAGAAGAAACGAAAGCTATGAGTTAATGTTTTTTTTCGAAATGGGACACGGAAACAAATCTTTGAGCTCCACTGTGGAATGTTATCAATGAAAGGTAAACTGATCCAAAGCCGACGCTTTCCAGCCAATTTCTGTTCGAGTACTAAGTCAGGAATATGGAAAAATTCTTCTAAAACAAGGCTCAAAACTGTTTCAATTTGTAAACTTTGATTGTTTTTTTTATCAAAACAAACTTTCTTACCCTTTTCCAAGAATCAACTGGAAGTAGAAATCGTTAGGTGCCAAGTCCGGGCTATACGGCGGGTGGCCCATCAATTCGACGTTTTGGGTGCTCAAATATTTGGTTGTTTGAGCCGATGTGTGAGAGCTAGCATTATCCAAAATACTGCATTAGCCAAAAAATACTGCAAAATGTTCAAGTGACAGTTTCCTTTCCTTTTCGAGAAGATTATCCTTCCTAAGCCTATTGCTAGTTCATACACACTCAGGAAAACTATCCTAGTGATATTATTGATTAATTTCAGATATCAATTCAAGTTGGCATCATGCCAAACAGATTCCGGCGCACAGAGAAACAATCGTCTCACATCGATGATTGCCTATTGCCATAAATAATACCTCGATAGATTGGTTGCTGATACGGCTTTGATCTTCTTTTTAATTCCGTAGCTTTATACGAATCGATCCGAATATTGATCCGCTCTGATTGATACTTGTTAGGCAGTATAACTGTAGTCAGTTAGACTTAGCCAAATTGGGTCGCATTGATTCCGGCCGAACAACGTCTGCCAGTCTGCCTACTAATAAACGGAAAACGAATTATGAGGCTAAGAGGCTTTGCCGGTAAATCCTCAATTCCTCAGCTGGGGAAATCATCGGGAAATTTAACAGTGAAACCAAAGCTCGATGCCGGTAATCCCGTGTACGATGGGGGTTGTATTCAGATGTTGGAAAACGATTTTTCACTCAATAAAATCTGACGGTAAGCGAAATATATAAAACATTATGGACCGCATAAATCTTCATGTTATGGTGGGTGAGATGATGCGCCGAGCTGGTCGGGCCGGGATTGTGCAAGTAAGTTTCAGCTTGTAGAACACATTGTGGTCCAGTGCTGCAGCGATAAAAAAAATAGCAAATCTGCTTTTGCCAGATAAGGAAACCGTTACCTGAATACGTAATTTCGATGTACAGAGTCCACCACATTCAGGGGGAGAAGAAATAATCGAGAAACGATTGCGAGATTCTACGCAAGGGAATCGAAAGCTCGTTGTAATTGATTTATGGAATTGTTAAAATTGAGTATTTGAAACGGATTTCTTTCAGTCTGCACGAGACAAATGGGGGAATTCTAAATTCTTAGGGCACCTCAATGTGCTTTAATTTTATTTTTATATCAAATTTGTAGTGTTTACTGTGTACAAGTTGAAACCCTTAATCTGGTTATTAAGCTAATCAAGACAAACAATTGAAATCGAGTCCGTCCCACATAATTAGTTGAAACCGTTCGAGTCAATGAATTGGCTTTCAAACACAATAGTCAGAACAACTTAGTGCTTTCTTTGTTCTACCTAATGGACCAAAAAAAAACGATGATGTTAGCAAAGTATCACATAGAGCAACATAGGAATTAAATATTAATTGCGGAAATGGTTACTAACACGGTAATATTTCCTTAAACAAACCTACGGAATGGGTTCGTAAAAATTGTGTATAAAAAAACAAACCAATAATTTCATTAATAGTTAACTATATTCATCTATTGATGCTAGGTGAGGTTATGTATACAACTTTTGTAATCGAAATTAAAGGTTTAAACTGCTACTGGGTGGGATAAACGGCCAGAGCAATTATTTTAGTGCAGTGTCAACAAATGGAGTCAACATTATCAATCTTCCGGAAGCAATAAAGCTATTTCGAAAAAACAAAAACAATACTCACCACAAATAAATAATCATTCGAAAACATCATCATTTAAACCACAACGCTATTCTCGTGGCGAACTGTCATTAGAAGCAGAGATGCCATTTATACAGATTTATCTGTATTATACAGATTTTTACATACGCACATAGAATACAGGTTTCCTAAATTTAATACGAATCTCCCAAGAAGCAAAATAAAAACTTTTTCGTATGAGCAATCTATTAGTATATGATTTCAGTGACGAGAAGCAAAGTCTTGGTATCATTGAATCTACCATTCTACAGCCATAATGTGTTGGAATAACATCTTTTAACATCATTTTATTGCTGAAATTTAATTTTGTTAGTGAATACAGATAAATACAGATTTTTTATAGAGAGTAATACAGATTTCCTATGAAAATATCTGGCATCTCTGATTAGAAGGTTAATGTTTGAACACACACTCTTACCAGCCGCTAGCTAATTTTGGGTAAAATCAACTTAAGTGCATCTTCGCATTCTTAGGTAATTAGCGTACCACATAAACTAGACTAACAAGTGATGACCTCAATATTTAGGTAAATGGAAGATTGCCCAATGTGTTGTCATGGCAACTTTGGCAATGCTTGCTAACTATTTTTTACGATTAAGTCAAAGTTTGATTATTGAATGATTCAGTCAAGGCTCCTTATTTCATCTGAGCTCATATTTCCATTTCATCCCTTCATCTCATAACTTTGAACATTAATCACATATTTTAACGTATCTGAACCAAACTGTAACATGTTTCAAAAAGTTTATTTAAGCTGTTGTCACACTTTTCCATTTAAAATATGGGTTTAAATCCATCAGCGGTCGTTTTTTTTCGTTGAAAAATAAAATCACCTCCCAATTTAGTAGACATTTTCGTCCCAAGTCTTACAGTGCGTCATGTTTTTGAATATTTACTCCACAATAAACGTTTACATTCTATAGGGAAACGTGTATTTGTTGATGTAAAAGCTTCTTCTTGTAAATTCGGAAAAGAGTAATGCAGGAAATCATTTCTGTTGTGATCAGCAAAAGTGCACGGAGGAGCGAGTAAATTAGCGAAATTAATAAATTTTGCCTAATATGAGTAAAAAAGAAAAAGATGCCTTCAAACGGTTTAAATTAAGTTATGCACTGACAATTTTTTCAGTAATTTGATCTTCTAGCATTGATAATAGTATATCATAAAAATTTCTCTTATCTGATTCTGATGCAGTTTATTCAATTGTACTCCATTTGAAAAAGGGCGGGAGATCAACGATTTCAGACGTAGATCATGTCATGTCTTATCTTGATCATATGTGATTTTCCTCCACCAGATCAAAGCTTATCGAATCATCCAATGATTGAACTTACATAAATCAAGAATCATTTTAGCTCAAAATAACGGAAGATCAGTACCGATATTGATCGATGTGATTTAAAATTCACTGATCAACTGATCATGAAAAGATTCTCCGGCAGTGATCTCGTTTTGATGAGGTTTTGATCTTTATTTTCTCAGCCCTGTATGCTATACTAAGGAAATATTATTCTTTACCTAAAACAATAATATATCTGTGTACCCCTAGGAGGAATGAAACAGATGATTTGAATGTTTCATCAATTCCAACCAAATACTTTTGTTAATTTATATAATTGATATTAATAAAATAATTTTGTAGTTTTAGGGATATTTTTTAATCTAATGACAGCATGTAATAAATCGATTTTTCCCTCATATTTGTATGGTTTGTCATACATATTGAGAATGTATTGAGATGAATTTTATTTAATTTGAATTCGTGACATGTGACAATGGGGGGGGGGCGCTTCTTTGCTTCTGTGACAATTTGTGACAAAGGGGGGATGAGGAGTCAAAAATCGTCAAAAAAAGCGTGACGTCTTCTATGGACAGCCCCTTACCAACCAACCAGTTGTCGTATGTTCGAGTCCCGACCTGGAAGGATTCGTAGTGTCAGTACACTCAGAAAAATTCTCACTTCAATGCTACGTGAAAACGTATGTGATTTTTATCCATAGAACTTTTCTTGTAATACTTATGTGAAGTGAAGATAGCACAGAATGAACTCATGAACTCTCAGTCCACATTTGTATCACGTAATATCTACGTCACTTTTTTCGCAGATTCTATAGAATACTTTTGTGAAATTTATACAAAGTTCATTTAAATTGGGCTGTAAAATTTATTTCATCTGAACTTACTTTTTACCAGAATTTTACTTAATAGTCACATTATTTTCATGTAATTGTTACTATAAAGTTCTATATTGAATCTTATTAATGTATATTGGTATTAAAAACTAATAGATTACATAGTCTGTTGGACATAACATTGCGATAAATTTTGTTCGCAAGCAGATATTCTGAAAATTTTACTTTTAAATTCGTTTCTGTTGAATCACTTGCGAAAAATATCAAAAATACAGAATGCATTATTCTAAATCCTTTCTTCGGAGCAGCTAAACTGAGGCAAACATTGTTCCCTTTAAGGAATGCATTCAGTTGGAACTAGTAGTTTCAGTTTCGTATTTTTGGAGCACAGAATTCGCGTAATGCCAATTGGTCATGCAAATAAGTTGTTGAGGATTGGATTCGCAGAGCCATTTAGTAAACTCACTAAATGGTACATTCGCTTATAAATTATACTTCTGCTTGGTACTAATATTAGATCTGAAAGTATAATAAAATTAGCTAGACTTCATAACTCATAAAATCAATGAGCAATTATTTACCCTAAAATCACTGTGATAAATACCGTAGAAGGGCCAAAAGGGATTTGGCCTATGTTGTTTGTTCTAGGTTTTTTCAACTGACGCTATATTGCGAGCACAAAATGAACATGACAAAATGAATTCAAGTAAGTGCGTGACACATAAAATATATGTGACAACAGCAATAATTCTGACATATGGTTTATTTCATATTCAATCATGAATATCTGGTTGAATCGCTGGTTGTTAAGAAGATCACGTAAACTCCGATGACAAAGCCATTTTTGGATTCTACGTGTTTTTTCACATAAGGTTAACGTGTGGATTTTTTTGAGTGTAGTATCGTAGCACCAGTCATGCAATGGTTCTGTACACACAGTAATACCAAAGCTTTTTACTTACCAACTAAGCATGTGTGTGCTTCTGTAGCTCAGTCGATTCGTTTGTGATCCAATGATTCTCGGTTCTAGTCGCCGCTCTCGCTGTATTTTTTTATTTCAATGTATTTTATTTACATGTTATTGAACGTAAATTTACGTGAACTGCGATGTTCCTTTTATGTGCATCTTTTAACATGTAAAATCATGGTTTTTTTTTCGAAATGTGTATTTTTTTCGAGTGTGTATTGTTATGATGTGTAAAGTGATAAACGTTGGAAAATATCCTTTCGCGGCCAAGGGAACCGCAATGATACTTTTCCCTTCCGCTTCATGTACTGTCTATATTGAATTTCTTCCCAATAAGTTAAACAATAATTACAACTTCTTCCATTGGTGAAAGCGTTGGAACAACGTACAGCACTACAGGAATCGACTGTGCTAATGCCAGTCATGCTTATTTTTCCAACTTTCCGGATCCGTCGTTATTTTGCAATCACATAATAAGAGAAACAACAAAAGATAAGTTTCCTTCATTGACGTAATAATCGCGCGCTTCTACCTTCTCCATCCTCCATGTGACGAGCAGCAGCAAACAGAGGCGAAGGACCAAAAAGTTACACCATTCTGCTTGACGCTGCTGATCTTGGGTTTTGTGTAAATCCAGCTGGTATTATTTAACATGCCCGCTGCAGTCGGAGAAGAATAACGACCGTCTGCCGGCACCGGAATCTCCGTGTGACGAGAAATGGAAAATGATTAAACTGTGTAAAATGATAATGATAACTATGGTGATTGTGATGGCGACGGTTCGCGGACGCGGGTGACGACTTCTTTTCTGCAATTTTCATCATTTGACAAAATCTATATTTGAATTCATGATAAATGAACCATTTCTGAACAATTTCAGTTGCCTAAACCGGTCGTAGACTTTCGCTCCATGCGGGACTCGGAACGGTTCGTATAGAAATTTGCTACGGATGAATTATAATATATTTAAATTAGCTAACAACGGAAGAGTATGTCGATGGAGTTAAGGAGGTGGGTAACCAGGATTGCACTTAAAGCTGACAACCCTGTTGTCTGTCTTCTTTAAGTGCAATCTCCATCGACGTCCTCTTACGTTGTTAGCTAATTTAAATAACTTCGTAATAATCTTGTTAAGTGATTGCCAATCTGTTGTATGTAATTGAAACAGTGAATTTCATTTTTAAGTGACATTCATTCTGAAAATTTTCAATTAAAGCTTAACACATGGATCAATAAGTCCCGAGACTAACAATGGAAACAACATTTTTTTTGCAAATTTTTTTTTTATTCATCAACATAATCACCTTTTAGGGTGATACAATGGTTCCAACGTTTTTCCAATTTTTCAATACCATGTTTATAAAAAATTTATCTTTCGCTTCAAAATAAGCTTCAGTTTCAGCGATGACCTCCTCATTTGAGCCAAATCTTTTTCCCTGGAGCATTTTTTTAAGATCAGCAAAGAGCCAGTAGTCACTGGGGGCTAAATCTGGCGAGTATGGGGTGTGAGGAAGCAGATCAAAGCCCAATTCGTTCAATTTCGCCATTGTTTTCATCGACTTGTGGCAGGGTGACTCGTTGCTGTTTTTGTTCCATCGAAAGCAATCGCGGCACCTACTTGGAAAAAACCTTTTTCATGCTCAATTTTTCATGAAGGATAGTAAATACAGTTCCATATGATATCTGTGTCATCTCAGCAATCTCATGGAGCTTCACTTTACGATCTTTCATTATAATTTTTGTCACTTCACTCACATTTTCCGGTGAAACGGCTTTGAATATAATTTTGAATAATTTTGATCAAATACATAGGAAACTGGAAATTAGACATTTTTGCTATTAAACCTTTGTGCCAAACACTGTCGAATGCTTTTTCTATGTCTAGAAGAGCAACTCCAGTGGATAACCCAGAAGATTTATTTGCTTTTATCATGTTCGTAACTCTTACAAGTTGATGAGTAGTTGAATGTTCATGACGAAATCCAAACCGCTCTGGTAAAAAAATTGAATTCTCATTTATATGAGACATCATTCTCAACAAGATAATTTTTTCAAAAAGTTTACTGATAGAAGAAAGTAAGCTAATTGGTCGATAACTTGATGTTTCTGCTGGGTTTTTATGAGGTTTGAGAATAGTAATTACTTTAGCGTTTTTCCATCTTTTTGGGAAGTAAGCAAATGAAAAACACTTGTTGAAAATTTTAACCAGGAGTCTCAAGGCAACATCGGGAAGATTTTTAATAAGAATATTAAAAATTCCATCATTACCAGGAGCCTGCATGTTTTTAAGTTTCCTAATAATTGATTTAATTTAATCAAAATTCGTCTCAATAATGTCATCTTGTGATAACACTTGGGTTGAAATACGATCATATTTCAGTGAAACTTCATTTTCAATAGGACTCACAACGTTCAAATTAAAATTGTGGACACTCTCGAACTGCTGAGCAAGTTTTTGAGCTTTTTCGCCATTTGTAAGAAGTATTTGATTTCCTTCCTTGAGAGCAGGAATTGGTTTTTGAGGTTTCTTAAGAGCCTTAGAAAGTTTCCAGAAAGGTTTAGAATATGGTTTAATTTGTTCAACTTCTTTAGCGAAATTTTCATTTCGCAAAAGAGTAAATCTATGTTTAAATTCTTTTTGTAAATCCTCAACTATGTTTTTCATAGCAGGATCACGAGAACGTTGATATTGTCGTCGACGAACATTCTTCAACCGAATGAGCATTTGAAGATTGTCATCGATGATAGGAGAATTTAATTTAGTTTGAGCTTTGGGAACTGAAAGATTTCTAGTCTCGATAATGAAATAATTCAAATTATCTATTGCTGTGTCGATGTCCGCAGATTTTTCTCAAACATTTTCATGATCCACCTGATTTTCAATGTGAGATCTGTAATCCAACCAATTAGCTCTATGATAGTTGAATATAGAACTAATTGGATTAATTATAGCTTCGTTGGAAAGCCTGAATATTACAGGAAGATGATCTGAGTCAAAGTCAGCATGTGTAATCGGTTCACTACAAATGTGACTTTGATCCGTTAGAACCAGATCAATTGTAGACGGGTTTTCCACGGAAGAGAAACAAGTAGGATTACTGGGATGAAGAACTGTGAAGTAACCAGCTGAGAGTTGATTATGAAGTATTCTTCCATTACTGTTATTTTGCCTACAATTCCACTGGACATGCTTAGCATTTAAGTCCCCTATTATGAAAAATTTCGGTCGATATCTTGTGAGTTTTTGCAAATCGCCTTTAAAGAAATTCAATTGTTCGCCGGTGCATTGGAATGGCAAATATGCTCCAGCGATGAAATAAATTCCATGAATGGTTTCAACTTCGATTCCCAAGCTTTCAATAACTTTAGTATTGAAAGTAGGTAAAATTCAATGTTTAATTTGCCGTTGGACAAAAATGGCAACTCCGCCACCCATTCCAGTAAACCTATCAAATCGATGAAACACATAATGTGGATAACTTTTCAATTTGACATTTGGTTTGAGGAAAGTTTCTGTCACAATGGCAATATGAATTTTGTGAACTTTGAGAAAATTATAAAAGTTATTCTCTCTCGATTTCAAAGATCGAGCATTCCAATTTAAAATATTCAAATAATTGTTTAACATCACTGTTAAACTTTAAATTCATTATAATATTATTTGCGAATTGCCATCTGATTTGAAATGCTTCAAAAAGAGATGAAGTCGAATTCATTCGGATGATCATTTGAAAAAGTTGATATTGTAGGTAGATCATTTTATTTTCAGTTATATCACCTGAATCGAATTCATTTAAAGAAGCAAATGGCATTGAAAGAATATTGATAGAATTGCCATTAGAAGAAGATGATTTGGCCGATGAATTTAGTGGTAGATTTCTACCTGTTACACTAGCGTGACTGACATTAGAAGAAGTTGATGACGAGGTCGATCTACCTTGCAATAGATTGTTTTCGATAGAAGACGAATTGGAAGGCGTACCTGCTTTTTGTTTTAAATTCGAAGAAATAAGTGCCTTAGAATAATTAGGCGTGGCATTTGTAACGGTTTCTTGACATTCAGGTATGTTCTGTAAATTTAAGGTCGTTGATTTGAGTTGTTGTCTACGCGAACGAGCGTTTAAATTTTTTTCCCTACCAGGACATTTCAAATAATTGGATTTATGATTTCCATCGCAATTTGAACATGAAAATTTATCAGTGGTTTCATTCATTGGACAAACGTCTTTCGAATGCGATTTACCACAATTCAAACACCGTATATCCATATGACAATTTTTGGTTCTATGGCCGAAGCCTTGGCAACGACGACAATGCGTTAAGTTTGCAATACGATTATGCCGTTTATAATGTTCCCAATGAACTTTAATATGGGAAATGAAACGTACTTTTTCTAAAGTTTTCAAATTGTTTACATCACTTCGATTGAAGTGTATTAGGTAAAGTTCATGGGAAATTCCGGAGCGTGGTTTAGAAGTACCATTCGCTCTTTTTTCATAAGTATTACTTGGGAAGGGGCAAAACCAAGCAGTTCTTTTAGTTCATTTTTAATTTCATAAGTACTTTGATCATTTGATAAGCCTTTCAAGACAGCCTTGAAGGGTCTGTCTGATTTTATATTATATGAATAAAATTTATGAAGTTTCTCGGACAAATATCGGATAAGACGTTCGTAATCTTCCAATCCATCAACCAAGACTCGACATTCTCCTCTTCGTCCGATTTGAAATGAGACTTTTACTTCCGGGAGAAAAGTAGAAAGCTCAGTACGGAATGCTTTGAAGTCGGAAATCATCACCGTCACTGGTGGCATAGATTGATGTTTCTTCCCAGAACGACAAACGTCCATTTTGGGAATTTTTGAAGAATTTTCCTCTATGTCGCTACAATCGGATTCAGGAAGAATCTCGTAAATAGTGTTAGACGGCATAGAATCAACGGAAGGGAAATCCGTCCGTTGTCTTTTATTTTTACATTCAGATTCTAGAAGATCGTGAATGTTATTAGGAAAATGTTGAATAACGGATTGTGATTTATTCCGTATTGAATTATTTTTAGCCTTAGGCTTGTTGCCTTCCCGGTTGGACGCAGGCATTTTTGAAATGAATAAAATAATTAATAAAATTAACTAGGCTAAATTAGTCTTCGATTAGACTCCTAGTTTGGAAAAGTCTTGATAAAGACTGATTTTGTGGTAGTCTTAATAAAGACTGATTAGTTCGAAGAATAGTTCTTTCAATAGATAGCCTTAACAAAGGCTGAATAATTTCTTAGTCACTCTAATATCACTCTTTGTATAGCCTTGAGAAAGGCTGACTAATTGTTAGTCTTTAAAAAGACTGTTAGTGATACAGGTAGCCTTGTAAAAGACTGAACCCTTGAATCAATGAAACTCTAGGTAGCCAGAAAAAATTTCCAGAAGCCAAGAGCTATACGCGTGCGGTGCGAACGACTGTTCAACACCGACTGATGTCATGAGTATTTGTTTGTTTAGTTTAACTGTTCGCCGCACATTTCATGAGCGTGTTTTTATAGAAGACGATATATCAATGCCCTGTTACGGAAATATCGGAAATAAAGGTTAAAATGTCCAAAACGAAAGTTACTTCTTTTTTTTAAAGATTATCATGAAAATGTTGGTCTTGGTATTACACATTACTTATGTGGAATTTGACGACGACGAAGCAAAAAAGGGCTCTGTTTTTCTACATGATTCAATGAAATGTGGTGGCTTAAAATAGGTTTTTTTCTAATGTATCCGAACCTGATGTATTTTTAAACGGAAACTTCGGAGTTAGTCGGACGATCTGCAAAAATACTGCAATGCAGTTTAATTTCATTATTCTAATTAAACATGGTCTTGAGGCAGTTTTGAATACAAGAAATGGAAATTATTGATTGATTTTCAAAGTTGCGAATTCTTATTAACATATTTATGGAAACTGTTCAACTGTTTAGGTTTTGTTTCCGGAACAAGTCTTTTCTGGAATCGATCACGAACATGACACTAATCAAATATGACACTATCGTTGGTTGGTTTCTATTTCAGATATAAAAAAAACCCATTCCGCTCTCGACAGCAGCATTAAATAAAAGCCACGTCAACCGTTTTGCTACTGTTCTGACACGGTGGTGTGATAACAAGCTAATCGTCATAAACCAAATTACAGTACATTCCGGGACAGCCGCACCGCGACAGTGTCATTCGTAGCGTGCCGATAATTACTGTTGCCACACACGACCATCTCGGCAGCCGCTCATCAAAACTCGGCTTGACTCGACACTATTAATATGAAGAGGTTCCCCACCGAGGCAAGAATGAAAAATACCTGGGGGCACGCATAGAACGGCACTAATTCCGTATCGCATACCGGGAAACCTGGTACGAAGTTAGAGGAGGGGTTAAAACAGAAGTTGAACTCGAACACCCGCCACTCTAAATTACCGCGAGAATCGTTACAAATGACAACAGAAATTTCAATAATTGATGTAACAAGCAGTCAATTAGAGAGAAATTTATCTTTTTTTTTGTTTTTGACTTTGCTTTTCTTCCCTCCCCCAGCGCACTACGATGATACAATCTACGGGGAGTTGAAAATTGTGATCTGCCTTCTACAGGAAAAACGACACCGCGTGCCGCAAGGTGAGCCAAAATCGACGCAATGCCGCATTCCGGCTAATAGTGTCGCATTTCAAACCTATTGATCTCTGCCACCGGCGGAACACTGGTGTGCGTTGTTACCGCGAACCGGGAACTATTTATTCGACGCATTCGAATTCCGTCCGGGTCTGAGAACGGTTCACGAGACAAGAATCGGATTAGATTAGGTTCACGTGTGCGACATGTGCGGCGCGCGGCTGCTGTGCGGCGATATCTTCTGCAGTGGAGACGACGAAACAGCTTGCGGTGATTTATCGTCTACATTCGTTTCGGTTCTTCGGTCTTCGTCCATTGCTCGGTGGACGGTGGTTTGATTTCTTCGACTGCCTTGAACGGATGCGATTTTTTTCCCCGCACCGAAACGCCATTAGGAAAGATAAATCGGAGCTCCCAATAGGTGGGATGAACATCGCGCAGAGAAATAATTAACTCGATCTAATTATGGGACTTGGGAGGATTGACCAGATGAGCGTTGGGAATCAAAATTCCACAAGCACAAGAAAGAAAAATATTTCCGGTTTTTAGCACCGGATTTGATTAATATTGTCATAATCAGATTAAGGATGCGAATGGTTTCGGAATCAAGCAAACAAAGCTAGAAGTCAGATCAAACAAACGTCAGGAATACTAAACCAAGATGAAGCTCTAATGAAACTATTTGCCTCGGGCCAATTTGCCGTCCTCCACGAGATAGTAGTTTGTCTTTTTAGCTAATAGCATTCATTCAGTCTACACACTAACTAAAACACATGACATAACACACTTCACGTAGCGTAAATTTAATTACGCCGAATGTTTACTCATTTCGCTCAAGTGTACCGCAAATTAATTCCTCACAAACATTATAACAACATACGCACACATTCACATTTTATTGCAAGTTTTCCTTCTAAAGTGCACATATGGCAACATCAGGATAACGCATCTATGCGTCTCCCTTTTTCCATGTTGTGAATATTACCTCATAAAATTCAAATACCTACCTCTCTGAAGTGAAAGTCATCCATTCACCGATCGGGCGGAACTATGTTCAGTTCAGACAGTTAAAGTGTCTGCTCAACCGAACCGAACCGGGGCAAAACTCCTCGGAGCCGATCCAATTCCAATAACTTTTCGGCTAAATTCTCCAGTAAATAATCCCCGTACGGCAAATGCATACTACTCTTGGGCGTCTGTCATCTCGACAAACACTATAGCCCCTATAGCCGAGAAGCAGTAGAGACAGGAAGAAAGAGACTAGAGAGAGAGCGTTTCGCGCGGCACTGCACTGACTGGAACAATTTAATTTATGTGATAGCATAAAAATCTATAATCCGTATTATGGATCTACTCGTGTGCGTTCTTCTTGTCCTCGGGTGTAGATACTTGTACACTTGTGATTTCATACGTCGTCGTCGTCGAATGGCCCATAGCCCGTAGACGGTTGTCACCCTCAGTTCCGGGGGTCGGATGTGACCGAGCGACGACAGCCCAGGGGGAGCGAGTGGAAGAAGCACGCAATAATCCCGACGACTTTCACCCTCGATTGCCACGAAACGATTGCGATGATGATGATGATGACGATAGGCGAACAGTTCCGGGTCGGTATGTTTCGAAACCCATCGGGGACGTGTAATCCGTGGTCGGTGTAGCAAACGCTGACTGGACTCAGGATGATATTACTGCGGACAAGAACAATGAGTAGGGAAAATTTTCGTCGCATATGAACGCAATTTGGGTTACTTACCACCTTTCGTTTCATAGACAAGAAGCTAAAAAAAATCGTCATCATTTTGAGAATATATTTTTTTGTTTTAAATAACCAGTGTACGAATAGACAATTGTTAGAGAGAGAACAGAATAGCAAAATAGCAGGTCTCTGGAATCAAATAGCGTCAAAAGATAATGTTCGGCAAAATGTACCCATTTTGGGGGATTTGGTACATTTTGGGTACCGGTATGTGCCAAAATTCACATGACTATTTTCAAATTCTTTTACGTTTCGCCTTCAGTTCATCGCATTGACAGTCCAACATTATCTGCTAATGCACTGACGAGCCGAAGGAAAAAAGTTTAAAAAAATGGTGGGTAATGTCAGGGACATAACCAGACGGCGTAAATACATCGAAAAAGGAACGTAAAAGTTCTTCGACGTTTCACACTATTGAGCTATTGAACCTGGACTTACCATATAACTGGGCCAAATCCAGAACGAAATTCAGCTCCTGAAACTGGCCGCACCATATAATCTGGATCCATAATACGACGCGACCAGCCAGCCAATGGAACTAGTGGTAATTCGGTTGAATTCGGTTCAGTTCATTAATTCGCCTTCAAAATTTCTTTTCAAAACCCAATTTCAGAATTCCAGAATTCAGTTTCAAAATTCCCGAATCCAAACTAAGAATTCTGTTCCAAAACAATGAAAATCTTCTGCATGAGTCTAAAACTGAAATATAAAATCATTTTCAATCCACCTAGTGATGTGAGAATGCCTTCTCATATTACTAATATTTCCAAAAATATCACTAGAAGATTCTGTCAAGAAATTTCAATCTTGAATAAAGTAAGAAAACTTTCTTTACCTTTTCAATTTGTAAACAATTATGTCAAGTTAATAAAAAAAATTCTTTATTTGGCATTGTCGCACTAAATGATTAAACACACCGTCTACCTTATAGTTCTGGAACCGGAAGTCGGATCCGGATGAAATTAAAAAGCAACCTATGAGACTATAGAAACTTTCATTTGAGCCTAAGTTTGTGGAAATCGATCAAATCATCTCTGAGAAAATTGAGTGAGTCTCGTTTCAAAGTTTTTGACCACTATTTCCGGTACTTCTGGAACCGGAAACTTGGAAATAGTATAGCCGAAATCGGGTCGTTTAGTCTGTAACTAATATTGCCTACAAATTGAATTAGTCCGCTCGATGAACTGTGTCGAATTGTACAGAACACTTAGCCATCCGGGCCAATTTTCACTAGTCAACTTTTCAAGTGATTGTATGATTGCCCGTACCGACATGTATCAGTTTTGCATCGTCATTTTGAATGACGATTTAAATGTTTTGACACTCATCGCCCCATAATTTCGGAACCGGATTAATTTTTGGATACTTTTTAAAGAATTTCAAGAGTTTAGTTTGTGCAAATTAGTGAAGAAATTTCCAAGAAATTGAGTGCACATTTTGAAATAAATTTGCACATATTTCCTTGTAATTCTGGGACCAGAAGTAAGATCCAAATGAAATTCAGGAAAATTGTATGAGACCATAAGACCTTTAATTTGAATCTAAGTTTGTGAAAAGCGGTTCAGTCATCTCTGAGAAACGTGTGTAACTATTTTTTTCCTTTTTTTTTTGTGCATATCACCCTGTAATTCCAGAATCGGAACTCGGATCGGGATAAAATTTAATAGCAGTCTATGGGACTATAAGAATTTCCATTTGAATCTAAGTTTGTAAAAATTGGTTTAGCCATCTCTGAGAAAATTGAGTGACATTATTAGTCGAATATACAGATACTAGATTTCTATATGAGAAAGGCAAATAAATGTAACAAAAAAGGCGGGTGGGTAATGTCAGAGACATAACTGGATGTCGTGAATACGAAAACAACTGACATGTTCCTTAACACTTCCGAATATCAATTAGTTGATCAACTGTATGAATTAAGCAAGCATTCCCTTTTTTCACATTTTTCGCAAAAACAAAGAAGGCTTCACTTGATCTCGATTACTGTGAATTTCACACAGCGAAAAGTGCACAAATCTAACCAAACTGTTCTAGATTTGCACTAAACTGAGGATATTTCCTTTCGATTTGGAAACAACAAATCCTAATAGTTCTTTAGAAAACTTTTAGAGCCATTAAAACGGCAGATTTTGTGTAATGCTCTCCACCGTTGCTTATTCACCAACGCCAATGACGCAGCTGTGACGTAATCGCTCTTGTCGGAAGCGAAACTAGCTTTGCAAACGACACGAAATACATCTGCTCGCAGTGGCGATAGAATCCAAACTAATCCAATTTTTGTTGAGAGGTTTGTTTTTACCTGATTTCGTTCGTAGCTTTTTCACTAATGGGCGGTCCTAACGACTATAAAAATAGCCGCATACAGAATTTTAATGTCGATTATTTCATTTCGGATTTGCATTTCATTGAAAGAAACTGTCCGAATGCTGTACGGGATTCATTCCTGCCTTTCGGAAGGACCAAATTGTGAAACTCACTACGATATTAAGCATTGTTCGGAACCTTTTTCTCGAACGATTTGTTGTACAGCAGCAGATATTTTGTTTTCTTCCTCAGAACGCGTTCTAATTGGCTGGTGTTGACATGGGTCAAATGAGACAGGTTTTTAATAGTGTACTATTGAAATACTTCAATGGTTTTGCTATACACGTTTAAGTTGAAAAATTTCGATTCTATTGGTAGTTAGATTATATAAATCCTTTCACAGATCACTGAGCTATGAGCTTTAAAAATACGAGCAAGGCAAACGCGCCTTATGGATTATCCCCTTTGATACTCGTTTATACCAAACATTTCAGAAAAGTTTAATTTTGAATTATTTGAGATTATGTCACACAACTGAAAATTTTATCATAAAATTGTGATCATATTTCCGATAGGGTGTAGCAAAAATTATGTTGATTCGTCAGATACAACAAGAGATATTCACGATCAAAAACTTATCACTCTCTCAGAGGGTAAATTTTGAAAAGGCACCCCATAGTAAAGTAAGTCGTATTCACGACAAAAACTGTCAAAAAGTCTTTGATTTGACAAAGAAACCAGCGCTGTTAACTATTCTCATACAGAAAGACAATCACTGTAAAAACGACTTTTGAATCGAGACCCGGAGGACCGAGTGTCACATACCATTCGATTCAGTCCGCTGAGATCCGCTAGTGTCTGTGTGCGTGTGACAAATAGTGTCTCTCAATTTTCTCGTATATGGCTGAACCAATTTTCACAAACTTTGATTCAAATGAAAGGTGGTACAAAGTTTTTAAATTTCATTTGGAAGCTATCCGATGTTTACAACTGTTGAGTCCTTTTTATCATTTTTTATTTATCTGCACTAGATTCAGGAGCTGGAACGTAATTAAAAAACTACATTCGGAACCTAACTCAGAATTCAGTGGCAACATTCAGGTTTTGAATCCAGATCCAAAATTCATTTCATGAATTTAGTTCTACAATTCTGGAACTGAACTTATTTCTAGAATCCAGATCCCAAATTTAATTCTAGAACTGAGTTCGGATCTTGAATTCCGAACCTGAATTGAAGCACTGAATCCAGTCCTAAAATCTAGTTTCAATATCCCAATTCCGAATTTAGTTCCAGCGGCCAGGTTCTGAATTCTGAATTCAGGAATTAAATTCTGAAACTGAATTCAAAAAGTAAACTCTGAAACTGAATTCAGGAATCAAATTTTGGTTCAGAAGTCAACATTGAACCTCGTGTTAGCATTTCAATGCATAGGACACTAGTCTTACAAGTCAGTAGTCGTAGGCACTAAATACCATTCCGAAAATCTTGTTCCTGTATTCAGAGTTAGAATTCAGTTTCAGAATCTTAGTTTTAAATTTTGAACCTGTGTTTTGGAGCCTTATTGTGATAGCCAATCACAGTATATTATAATGATGTCATCCTCTTGATTCCTCTTACACGGCCGACGGTTTTGATCGTTGCTTCACAACTCGCATTTCATTCAGTAGCAGTTCTACTTCGGTCGGTGTCGGGAGGCTTCGCGTTATGCGTTCGAAAATACCACACCCTTGTGCACAGTATGAACTTGCGCACAAAACGGTATTTATAAGTGTATGCTCTGTCCCATTTTTCTACTCAGCCAACGCCTGTCTTTGTGTAGAGCGGCGGATGAGAGAAACATTCGCATTGTCAGCCGCTCCAGGAAATCTTCGTTGATCTACGGGTTCGGAGATTTTCTATGGGTCTACGAATCCGTAGCAAAAATCCAAGTACTCAATTTTTTTCGGAGATGACTCAACCGTTTTCTACAAACTCAGATTCATACGAAAAGTCGTATGCTTCTAAACAAGGTTTATGAATTATGTTTGGATCCGACTTCTGGTTCCGGAGCTACAATATGATATGTAAAACGAAATTAAAATTGTGTAGCTCATTTTTCTCGTAGATGGCTGAACCGATCTAAAATTCAATTGAAATCTACGAATCATCTAAGATTCAAATGAAAAGTTTTAAGGTTCTGTAAAACATCTTGCTTTTCAGTCAGATATAACTTCCGGTTTCGGGGATACAGCCGCTCCAGGAAATCTTCGTTGATCTACGGATTTGGAGATTTTCTATGGGTCTACGAATCCGTAGCAAAAATCTACGTAAACTGGCGTTTTTATACGCAAACTACTTTGCGAGACGAGCAAAAAAAAGGTATTGTATTGTACGTTTCGTGCTTGACACCGCTAGACACCGTTTCCCTGAGAATTGTCAATCTACGGAAATGACACTACAACTATCTGTCATCGCTGGTCGTGATAAAGTCCTTCCAGCAACAGCGGAAAAAAAACAAATTTTCTATGTGGTCTAAATCCTCAAACGCACTCTCATTCGCTTTTCGGGCATCGGAGCGAATTGTCGCCTTCTCGAACAGCAGTAGCAAATCAATCCATTTCTGAGCGCACAATATTGAAGCTTTCGAATCAAGTTAAATGAAGCAAATCCATCAACAAATCACCGAGATACAAGCGCTTTCAATTAGGTCCGAGCAATCTATCACCGATAATTTTAAATCGGCCTGCTTGCTACCGGAGAATCCACAGCTGATTGGTGTTCAATAGACTCAAGTATTTTAAGTAAAATATTTCCGAATAGATTGGTTGTTAAATTATAACAATCCATCAACAAATGACAGTTTTAAGATTCTGTAAAACATCTTGCTTTTCAGTCAGATATAACTTCCGGTTTCGGGGATACAGGGTGATTAGTATGAAAATGTCTATTTCTCATGAATTAATCAGGTTTATCGGGTTAGCAGATTTGGATAGTCGATAACCAAATAAACTTAGTTCAGATTTAGTGATATTCAGTTTTCGATTCGGAAGGTACCCAAAAATTTGATTCGCACTACGATTTCTCAAAGATATCTACACTGATTTTCAAACATTTTGCAACAAATGTAAACTATACAGCTACTCAGGTGAATTTGTCTGACTTCGGCTACATCGAATTTCGAATTCCGGTTGCAGTATCGAATCGTTTCTCATTACTCAATCGTTTTCTCAAAAAAAGCCAAATTGAATTTAAGAAACAAAAATTCCAATTAAAATAAACTTATAGTCCCATAGAAAAATTAATTAATTTGATTTAATTCCGACTTCCGATTCTGGAATTACAGGAAGATGATTTTTTTAATTCAAACCGATATAGAAGATGACAATCCCTGAAAGCTTTAAAGTAGAATTCAAAACTGTTGCAATTTATTCGGCAAGTCAATTCATGGCTTACGAATCGGTTTGAGCTATGCTGGTTTCTGAATACGGGATCTGGAAGTATCGTAAATAACCGCAAACTCTAAATAACCGCAAACTTTAAAGTGGAACTTATTTCGACATCTCATGGAATATCGATTGTCACACTTTTAGATTCAAATTCGATCCGATTTGCTGTTTCGACATTACAGAGTAATGAGTCATTAAAATCAAATTGCCATGAAAACTGAAACACCGAAGAATATTCATGCAAAAAACACATGCGAATTGATAAAAAAAGGTATCATCTCACTGCTATAGGGGTTAAGCACGTTTTTATAAAAATAAAAAGCTTTATTGCGAAAAAGTGTATACAGATGTATTATTTAAAGTATTGTCCGTCGCTAGCGACAACTTTCTCCCATCTTTCCGGAAATTTTCCGATCCCGGCTCGAAAAAAGGACTCGACTCTTTTGACGCTATCCATGAAGTAATCAATTTTTCCAACTCTTCGAAGGATTGAAAATGTTGATCTTCCAGGCCATTTGCCATCGAACGGAATAGGTGTAAGTCAGAAGGGGCGACATCTGGGAAATACAGCGGGTGGGACGAGACTTTCCATTTCAGCGTTTCCAGGTACTTTTTGACCACTTTTGCGACGTGAGGCCGAGCATTGTCGTGTTGGAGGATGACTTTGTCATGTCGCTCTTGATATTGTGACCGTTTTTCTTTTAGCGCGCGACTAAGGCGCATCAGTTGCGTTCGGTAGCGATCTCCTGTGATGGTTTCACTCAGTTTTAAGAGCTCGTAGTAAATCACACCGAGCTGTTCACGCCAAATACAAATCATAACCTTGACGCCGTGAATATTCGGTTTTGCCTTCGACGAAGTAGCATGCCCGGGCTTTCCCCATGATTTTCTGCGTTTAGGATTATCGTATCGAACCTACTTTTCATCATCGGTTACGATTCGATGTAAAAACCCCTTACGATTTTGCCTTTGAAGCAGTTGCTCACATACAAATAGACGGCGCTCGATGTCCCTCGGTTTCAACTCGTACGGCACCAAGTTTTCTTCTTTCTGAATCATGCCCAGGGCCTTGAGACATTTTGAAATGGCTTGCTGACTCACTCCTAACGATTCGGCCGGCTCTCCTTGGGTTTGGCACGAATCTTCAACAAGCAATGCTTCTAGTTGTTCATCTTTGAAGGTTTTTTCTCTTCCACCACCATGTTTGTCTTTGACATTGAAATCGCCATTTTTAAAACGTTGAAGCCACACCCGACACGTTCTTTTACTCAGAGCAGTAAGTTTCTGAGAGCATTCGGTGCGCTTCAGCTGCATTTTTTTCGAATTGTAACAGAAAAGTAAAACTTCCCGCAAGTGGCGAGAATTGGGCACATAAACAGACAACTGTCACTGAAACGGCAATGACAATTCATTAGGCACTGTACACACTCACTTCAAAGGCATTATCATCTATTTATTTTGACCAGCCTCAGCCGGTACAGCCACCTATCGGAAAACGGCGGAAGCAAAGTTGTACACCTGATATTTGTTTTGACAACCAGTTCTTTTGTTTTGAAAACGAAGTTGACAGTTTATGATAGAAGAACAACAATCGAATTCCGCGAATCAACCAACATTTTCGTTGTATTTCGATGCGAGTGGTGCAGCAATGCAGATACTTAGACAAGCTCTCGAATTGCATTGCGAAACACCGGGACGACATACCGACATGATTCTGTACTTTGATCAGCGATTATAGAGCTGTTTGTGAATGCAGGTCTGCCATCGAAGTACACGCACACACACACATAAACGATACAGAAGGAAAGTAATGCCACTAGCATTTCAGCACATTTCATTCGCTTGTCATGTTTGGCTCCAACCCCAGTAGCATTGACATTAGGGGCTTCTTCCTTTTCTTCGCTGTATTTCCAGCGTTTCTATCTAATCTTGGTCCAACAACGGAAGGACAAAGCCACGGGACAACATTGCCCGGCAGGGAAAAAAAAGAAAGACATAAAAAATATGATTGGCATCATTACACAGAAGGCGAACGAAGAAATGCCCGTTTGTCATCGGTCGCCGTTGTCACATCGCACTTCCAGTGCGGACATCAATCCATACACTCTCTGGAATGTCCTCGACGGATGGCTAGTCCGTAGCAAAGCGGACTCGGAGAGTATCTCCGTCAGCACGTTGTTCGGTCGAAGTGAAAGTGATGATGGACACAAAAGACGGACTTTTTCCTCTGGTGATGCTTCGCAGTTTTGCCGGACTAAATCCCCGGATCCGACAGAGCCGTCAGCAGCTTTTGACAATATTTGTTGATGGATTTCTGCGTTCTGCTCGAAAACCGTCCATCACTTGGGAATGTGCCGCTAGTTGTCGCACTGAGGTTATGGATTTTGTTTTTTCGTTGTAGCACCACATTCCTTCGACCAGCGAGAGATTCTCTAGGTTATGTAAGTACAAATGAGCACACATTTTCAGACTCTTTGTGTTTTTTTCCTTTTTGGTAACGGTCACAAAAAATGATAACCATTCAATCCATGAGAACGAAAAAAGTAAACCTTATTTCCCTCAACGGGGCTGTAAAATTCAAATTCAAGCTCTGTTTATGGTTTTAACTATTTATACGATGTCCATCTGCCGAGCGATCAACTCAACTCCAACCAAAACAATCCGCACGCCCGTAACTCTTCTATTCGGTTCGGTGCTATTTTCCTCGTAGCATCTTTAGAGCGGGGTTCCTAATCTCGACCGTAAATTTTCACTTCAGTTTTTATTTGGGTTTGTATTTTACGAGTTTCGCTTTTGCATATACAGAACCGTCGTCGGTCGCTGGCTCAGGCCATAGCTCAGTTCTAACAAGAAAAATGTCTCGGAAGTGTCTCTTTGGCCCGCCGTTTGGTTGTAATGGAACCGGCATGTCATGGTCGGAATGATTCAGTTCCCCGAACGGTACTCGTGCCGTTACTGAACACTGAGGGGAAATTTCGAATAGTCCTACGATACCTTCCAGGTTGGCTCCCACCACTATTGGAACTTTTACCCTAGAAACTTTCAGCGGCAGTAGAAGATGACGATGGATGCGCGCCCTAATGAAGGCCATTAGCATATTTTCGGTTCACACGTAAATCGGAGGAGACGAACTAACAGCGGCGTGGCTACCGGGTGCGGGATTCCTAGATCGGTCACATTGTTACAACATTTTCGCGGAATGAAACGTGTATCGTATCATAAATAAAAACAACAACAACAACAACAACGGAAGGAACACTCCATCCCCGAGCGCGCCCAAGCAAACAGGTTATAAATCATGGTGATAATTTTTAGTGATTTTTAATGGAGCGTTTTTATTTCGTCCCATTTTCGAGCAGGTTGCGTGAATACTGCAAGTGACTGTGAATTGTTTTGTGTCGAAGAAGCGCCCCGCGTTCTGACGATTGCTGCCGTACGTCCAAATATGTTTTTTTTTTTCACCGTTGAGTGACAGTTTATGGAGTGCCAGTTGTTATTTTTATTTTGCACTAAACGACCCTTACATTTGAGAGAGAGAAAAAGAAGAAAAAAAACTATAAATCAATCGGTGTCAAGTGAATGTACCGTGACATTTAACAACTAAACTTTGATTGCGAGATTTAGATGACCTACGTGAAACTGATAGACTCTAGCTTCGCAGTATTTTTGAAACAAGAAAAATCGTTTCCAAATTACTCAACTACAGGTTCAATATGTCTGCTCAATGAAGGGCAAATAGTCATTTCATTATTCGAATCTCCTTACTCACTTTTCGGCCTATAATTGCAATGAATTCAATACCAATATTCTCATTGCGGCACCAAGAAGCCTAATATAATTGAAAAAGAAAATACAAAGCCAGAAAAAATTGTACCGGACAGTAGGCACTGCCGCATGCATTTTGAAACGTAAATTCCCACTGTCAACGTATCGGTTGTCACAAATGAATTCAAAAGCAATCCCCACTCACAAAAGGCTTGCCAAATCATTGCATTTTTTCTGGATTTTACTGTAAAAATCAACCAAGGAACAACTTGACACATCAGCTGAGATTTACGTAATCACTTTGAAATTGTAGATGTCGCGTCTGAATTTACTTTTGGAGTTTTGGGATTTACTTTTGGATTTAAAAATTTTAATTTAATAAATGTTTGCCGTGAAACAGGTGGAAATAATTTACAACCCCTACCCATCCTTAAAAACGCGCCCTATAGGCACCGTGCACGAAGGTGTGGTTTAATGGCCTGGCGACGACAGCGCACGAGGCGGCGAGAGTAGAAAACAGTCATACCATAACAAAACTTGTTAACCTCGCGCTTCTCTCGAAACATTATCAATATTAACTATAAAAATAAACTACAATAATCAGTCGGTGTTGAACAGTCGTTCGCACCACACGCGTATAGCTCTTGGCTCCTGGAAATTTTTTCTGGCTACCTAGAGTTTCATTGATTCAAGGCTTCAGTCTTTTTCAAGGCTACCTGAATCACTAACAGTCTTTTTAAAGACTAACAATTAGCCAGCCTTTCTCAAGGCTATACAAAGAGTAATACCTGAGTGACTAAGTGATATTAGAGTGATTAAGAAATTAATCAGCCTTTTTTAATGCTAGCTAGGAGTCTAATCGAAGACTAATTTAGCCTAATTAATTTAATTTAAAATTTCATTCATTTCAAAAATGCCTGCGCCCAACCGGAAAGGCAACAAGCCTAAGGCTAAAAATAAATCAATACGAAATAAATCACAATCCGTTATTAAACATTTTTCTAATAACATTCACGATCTTATAGAATCTGAATGTAAAAATAAAAGACAACGGACGGATTTTCCTTCCGTTGATTCTATGCCGTCTAACAATATTTACGAGATTCTTCCTGAATCCGATTGTAGCGACACAGAAGAAAATTCTTCAAAAATTCCCAAAATGGACGTTTGTCGTTCTGGGAAGAAACAACAATCTATGCCACCAGTGACGGTGATGATTTCCAACTTCGAAGCATTCCGTACTGAGCTCTCTACTTTTCTCCAGGAAGTAAAAGTCTCATTTCAAATCGGACGAAAAGGAGAATGTCGAGTCTTGGTTGATGGATTGGAAGATTACGAACGTCTCATCCGATATTTGTCCGAGAAACTTAATAAATTTTATTCATATGATATAAAATCAGACAGACCCTTCAAGGCTGTCTTGAAAGGCTTATCAAATGATCAAAGTACTGATGAAATTAAAAATGAACTAAAAGAATTGCTTGGTTTTGCCCCTTCCCAAGTAGTACTTATGAAAAAAGAGTGAATTGTACTTCTAAACCACGCTCTGGAATTTCCTATGAACTTTACCTAATACACTCCAATCGAAATGATGTAAACAATTTGAAAACTTTAGAAAAGGTACGTTTTATTTCCCAAATTAAAATTCATTGGGAACATTATAAACGGCATAATCGTATTGAAAACTTAACGCAATGTCGTCGTTGCCAAGGCTTCGGTCATGGAACCAAAAATTGTCATATGGATATACGGTGTTTGAATTGTGGTAAATCGCATTCGAAAGACGATTGTCCAACGAATGAAACCACTGATAAATTTTCATGTTCAAATTCCAATGGAAATCATAAATCCAATCATTTGAAATGTCCTGTCAGGGAAAAAATTTTAAACGCTCGTTCGCTTAGACAACAAGTCAAATCAACGACCTTAAATTTACAGAACATACCTGAAAATCAAAAAACCGTTACAAATGCCACGCCTAATTCTTCTAAGGCACTGATTTCTTCGAATTTAAAACAAAAAACAGGTACGCCTGCCAATTCGTCTTCTAACGAAAACAAATTATTGACAGGTAGATCGACCTCGTCTTCTTTTAATGTCAGTTATGCCAGTATAACAGGTAGAAATCTACCACTTAATTCTTCTAATTTGAATAATCAAAACACAGGACCGCCTTGCAGTTCATCTTCTAACGAAAACAATTTATAAATAGGTGGATCAGCCATATCATCTTCTTCTAATGGCAGTCTACGTACAAATATTCCTTCAATGTCATTCGCTTCTTTAAATAAAGTTGATTTAGGCAATATAACTGAAACTAAAATGATCTACCTACACGATCAACTTTTTCAAATGTTCATCCGCATGAATTCGACTTCATCACTTTTTGAAGCATTTCAAATCGGATGGCAATTTGTAAATAATATTATAATGAGTTTAAAATTGAACAGTGATAATAAATAATTATTTGAATATTTTAAATTGGAATGCTCGATCTTTGAATTGGGTGAAGATGAATTTTATAATTTTCTCAAAGTTCACAAAATTCATATTGCCATTGTGACAGAAACTTTCCTCAAATCAAATGTCAAATTGAAAAGTAATCCACATTATGTGTTTCATCGATTTGATAGGTTTACTGGAATGGGTGGCGGAGTTGCCATTTTTGTCCAATGGCAAATTAAACATTGAATTTTACCTACTTTCAATACTAAAGTTATTGAAAGCTTGGGAATCGAAGTTGAAACCATTCATGGAATTTATTTCATCGCTGGAGCATATTTGCCATTCCAATGCACCGACGAACAATTAAATTTCTTTAAAGACGATTTGCAAAAACTCACAAGATATCAACCGAAATTTTTCGTAATAGGGGACTTAAATGCTAAGCATGTCCAGTGGAATTGTAAGCAAAATAACAGTAATGGTAAAATACTTCATAATCAACTCTCAGCTGGTTACTTCACAGTTCTTCATCCCAATAATCCAACTTGTTTCTCTTCCGTGAAAAACCCGTCTACAAATGATCTGGTTCTAACAGATCAAAGTCACATTTGTAGTGAACCGATTACACATGCTGACTTTGACTCAGATCATCTTCCAGTAACATTCAGAATTTCCAACGAAGCTATAATTAATCCAATTAGTTCTATATTGAACTACCATAGAGCTAATTGGTTGGATTACAGATCGGAAAATTGAATATCATGTGGATCATGAAACTATTTTAGAAAATTCTGCGGACATCGACACAGCAATTGATAATTTGAATCATTACGTTATCGAAGCTAGAAATCTTTCAGTTCCCAAAGCTCAAACTAAATTAAATTCTCCTATCATCGATGACAATCTTCAACTGCTCATTCGGTTGAAGAATGTTCGTCGACGACAATATCAACGTTCTCGTGATCCTGCTATGAAAAACATAGTTAAGGATTTACAAAAAGAAATTGAACATAGATTTACTCTTTTGCGAAATGAAAATTTCGCTAAAGAAGTTGAACAAATTAAACCTTATTCTAAACCTTTCTGGAAACTTTCTAAGGTTCTTAAGAAACCTCAGAAACCAATTCCTGCTCTCAAGGAAGGAAATCAAATACTTCTTACGAATGGTGAAAAAGCTCAAAAACTTGCTCAGCAGTTCGAGAGTGTCCACAATTTTAATTTGAACGTTGTGAGTCCTATTGAAAATGAAGTCTCACTGAAATATGATCGTATTTCAACCCAAGTGTTATCACAAGATGACATTATTGAGACGAATTTTGATGAAATTAAATCAATTATTAGTAAACTTAAAAACATGAAGGCTCCTGGCAATGATGGAATTTTTAATATTCTTATTAAAAATCTTCCCGATGTTGCCTTGAGACTCCTGGTTAAAATTTTCAACACGTGTTTTTCATTTGCTTACTTCCCAAAAAGATGGAAAAACGCTAAAGTAATTCCTGTCCTCAAACCTGATAAAAACCCAGCAGAAACATCAAGTTATCGACCAATTAGCTTACTTTCTCCTATCAGTAAACTTTTTGAAAAAAATATCTTGTTGAGAATGATGACTCATATAAATGAGAATTCAATTTTTTTACCAGAGCAGTTTGGATTTCGTCATGAACATTCAACTACTCATCAACTTGTCAGAGTAACGAACATGATAAAATCAAATAAATCTTCTGGGTTATCCACTGGAGTTGCTCTTCTAGACATAGAAAAAGCATTCGACAGTGTTTGGCACAAAGGTTTAATAGCAAAAATGTCTGATTTCCAGTTTCCTATTTATTTGATCAAAATGATTCAAAATTATTTAACTGATCGTACTCTTCAGGTTAGCTATCAGAATTGTAAATCTGAATTGCTATACTCGTACGGGTGGTGTTCCGCAGGGTTCGAGCGTAGCTCCAATCTTGTATAATATTTTCACATCTGATCTTCCAAATCTACCCGTTGGTTGTCAGAAATCGCTATTCTGTGACGACACAAGTCTGTTAGCCACAGGTAGAAATCTAAGAGTGATCTGCAGTCGCCTACAAAGAAGTTTAAATATTTTCAGTGATTATCTGTCAAAATGGAAAATTAAACCAAATGCAGCAAAAACGCAATTAATTATCTTTCCTCATAAGCCAAGAGCTTCTTTTCTTAAACCAAACAATAATCACATTCTCAAATTGAATGGCTTGGAATTGACATGGTCTGATCAAGCTAAATACTTAGGTTTAACGTATGACAAAAAACTCACTTTCAAGGATCACATTGAAGGAATCCAGGCAAAGTATAATAAATATATTAAATGTTTATATCCTCTTATAAACAGAAATTCTAAACTCTGTCTAAAAAACAAATTGTTAATTTTTAAACAAATTTTCAGACCAGCCATGCTTTATGCAGTACCAATTTGGTCAAGTTGTTGTTCCACCAGGAAGAAAACATTTCAAAGGATTCAGAATAAAATTCTGAAAATGATTTTGAAGTGTCCTCCCTGGTTTAGTACAAATTAGTTACACAGACTCACAAATATAGAACCATTAGATGTAATGTCACATAATATTATAAGCAAATTCCGACAAAAATCGATGCAATCTTCAATTGAATCGATTCGCTCTCTGTATTAGTTAGTAAGTTAGTATATAAGGTCCTTTTCCCCATTACACAATACAAGTAGGTTTAGAATTTTCCCTACACAAAAATCTCAGAATTGCGGAAGCAAACGATGTCCTCATGGTAATAACCAAATCATATATAGCTATATATATATATATATATATATATATATATATATATATATATATATATATATATATATATATATATATATATATATATATATATATATATATATATATATATATATATATATATATATATATATATATATATATATATATATATATATATAATAGGGCTGAAAAGTCACCACTTGTGGCTAAACACCCAATTTAAATCTTAATAATTTATTTTAACTCATATTCCAATAAATAGTTATTTAAAAAAAACTACAATAAAAAAATGTAAACCGTCTGCTCTAAGAATTCAGTTGTCTTTGACAGATACATACTTGTTGATGCTTTTCCTGAACAAACAAATAATTCTTGTCGCTAGAGAATATTACTTTTTAAATCTGTAATTACCTTTAAGGGCTGCCGCCAGTGTGTTTGAGGGTGTTTTAGAAGGCTATTTTCACGCTTCAAATCTGATTTTTTCAGATTTCGGTGACGAATATAAAAAAAAACCCAACTGACAATCTCTTAGAAAATTAGTTTAGATTATTCTGTGAAAATTTTAGAGTGATTCATTGACTTAGCGGTCTTTTTTCTGAAGGAAGCTGCACAGCATAGCTGAAAACGCCGTCTTTCAACTAGTTCATTGAATATCTCGCCTTCATAAGCATGAATCAAAAATCTGACAATGTTTTATGAATAGATATTTTAATTTAGATGCGATTAGTGCATAAAAAAATATGTATGTTGTCGCGATCAAAATGAAGTGAATGTTATTTTTGTGAATGTAAGTCGATTTCTATGTCCGCGCCATTTTTTCTGCTCCAGTTTCCTGGTAATGTAACGAAAAATGAGAGAGAAATAAAATCGGCTCAGAAAGGCTGCCAAACAAGCGGTAGCTTCATTGAATTTTATATGATGTAGTCAAACTTGTAATCGAAAATATCAAAACGTTCTTGGCCACTCCGCCACATCGAGAGTCATTTTGCACATTTGCGAGAGCATGGAGAGAAATGTAATATGCAGAGCGAGCCACGTGGTTATACGCGACCTACTGACCTCAGCTTTCAATCCACCAGACGATTAATTTCTCTATTCGCTCTAATGCACTCAGTCGAGTTGAGTAGTGAAAATCATAAGGCAAATTTTATGATGCATCAAAAATCAGAAAAAGATTAATATGAAAAATATACATCTACAATATACATCTCATCTGTCACTATCATAGTTTTCATACGAACAACTCATGAATTCCTTAATATATGGGAGAAGCTATATTTGTCATAGAAATTTCGCACAATGCTCCTAAAAAATTCGTATGAATTTCATAAGGATTTTTATTGAAATTCAAATTTTCGTATCTTCATAAGACGGTCTTTTGATTCGCATACGATATTCTTGTGGCTAAAAACCATACGAAATCATTTTGTAACTATATATATTTTGGCTTTAGTGTGCTTGATATAAACATATTTCAGTACAATAAACAACGAATGGGTTAAAACATCTGTCCAATTCCTGGCAGAGATGCCAGGTAAAATTTTCAAGTCTGCATACTAGAAATCCTACAATGCAAGTGTTAAATTTTATAAGTTTTACGAGAAAAAACAAACATGAAGCCCAATGCAATTTTAAAAGTCTATAAATTTGACGATAATATGTTTCAAAAACCTGTAAAAAGTTAGCAAAATGGCAGAGTCTGCTTACAAAAGAATTCGTCAAATTTACATGAAAATCTGAAACCTGGAACCTGTGATTCTGACGCTGATTATTTCGCTATTCTGCGGCGATTCCGTCACTTTATATGCCCCGCTGAAAACCACAATATCCCTTGAGAAAGCCTGATACCCTTATAAAGACAAATTTTGTGTTAGTATTGAAAAAGACTGATTAGCTCAGGAATACCTTTAAAAAAGTTGATTAACTTATTGCTCTTGAACACGACTGATCAGCTTGGAATATCACTCTTTGAAACTCTTTAAAACTTCTGAAAACTACCGCTTTACGAAATTAGAGGTGATCTCAAAATATTGGCACCCTTATATATGTTATAGCGGTAAAAAAAACGTGTTTTGTCGGCTACGTCACTTATACCATCATCTTCGGAACCAGTTGTCACAGTTATTTGATCTTCGAACTTGATCAATGGCTTAACAGTACTTTTCAAACGAGCTTAAGTTTGTTAAAATCGGTTCAGCCATGTCTGGGAACTTGAGCGGTAGAAATATCTTCGAAAAGTGCACACACAGACATTTTCCGGTCTCATCGAACAGATTCGAATGGTATACAACACTATGGGACTCCGAGGCTCCTTCGAAAGTCGGTTTTCCAAGCAGTTCTAATACCTTTTTATAGAGAAAGGAAAGGAATCACGTCTTGTCCAGAGATAGGCAATTCGCTCCTGAACTGTTCCACTGAATCGAATCATTTGCTACCCCGTTCATAGCATTGTGAAGAAGGGAACATGCTACGAGCTGAACGGATCTTTGGCTCTTGAAGAACGAGTTCTAAATGAGAAAAATCTGTGCACGAAATTTTGTTCGTTCTTCCAAACGTGCATCTATCCAAGGGAAGGACGCTTAGAACAATGTGCCATTCACACATTAACACGATGCGTTGGTGCATTTATCAATATTGGCACTTTCGTTTTCATACAGTTGCACAGTTGCGGCACACAAAGGGCTCAGTTTTGACAAGTATCTGTTTCATGGGGCACAGCATGGCACACTAAGACTCACAGTATATCACGTGTTTTTTAAGAGGCACAATATAGTTTGTGTTAAGCGACTCTCCCCTTGCATCTATCCTTCTTTAGTGAATTAAATGAGACTTTGTAGGTAGGATATTTTATTTCTCGCTAAGTAGGCTAAATTACTACCAGGGATGCCACTTTTACAGAGAATAAACAAATGTGGCATAATAATTATGCTTTATTTATTTACCTATTAATTCATTAATTGGGAATCAGGGAAAAGCCCGGTGGAGATGAAATTTTTGCAATCTCTCTTTCCAGCAGGCATAAAACCTCCTTATCATTTGTATCAACAGATTATAACTAAATTAAAACTATCAGTTAAAACTAAATTTATAACACTATAACTAGTTGATGACACCAAGCATAACAGGTCTGTAAAAGTGCTCTTGCTTAAAAGGTGAGAGAGAGAGGAAAAAGTGGATAGGTAAATGGAATACAAGGGCTGGTGGAGGGGGTGCTAAACGAGCGTGAACAAACGACTGGGTTAAAATCAGCATGTTGAACTAATTAGTTATCAAAAAGTTGGTGGAAAACAGAAAAAAACGTAGAACTAATTAGTGATAAAAAAAACGTGCTTAATTCACCTAGCAGTGAGATGATACCTTTTTTATATCATTCCGCATGTGTTTTTTGCATTAATATTTTTCGGTGTTTTAGTTTTCATGACATTATTTTAATGATCGTCGTTCTAAACGGCAAACTGAGATTTTAATCACTTATTACCCTGTAAAGTCGAAACTGCAAATTGTATCGAATTTGAATCTTAACGTGTGACAATCGATTGACCATTCCATGAGATGTCGAAGTAAGTTCCACTTTCTTTTAAGATTTTTTCGTCATTATTTATGGTACTTGCAAAGCCGGTATTCAGGAACTAGCGTACCTCAAAACGATTCGGATGACCATAAATTAATATGCAACCAATTTCCATCTTCTATATCGGTATGAATATAAAAACTCATCATCCTGTAATTCCAGAATCGGATATAATTCACCGATTTTGAATGGGAATGGGATTTTGAAGTACTTTAATTTGAATTATTGTTTTTGAAATTCGATTTTACCTGTGAGAAACGATTCAATACTGGAACCGGAGTCAGTTAAATTCACCTGAGGAGCTGTATAGTTTATATTTGATTCAAAATGTTTGAAAATCAGTGTAGACATCTTTGAGAAATCGTAGTGCGAGCTAAATTTTTTGTACCTTCCCGAACAGATGGTAATAACAGAATTATAACAAAATTTCTGGAATATTTTGTAACAAATTTTGAAATATTTTTGGCTGGTAAGCTGTCAAAAAACAAAAATCATAACAAGAAAGACTCTAGCGGGAACAAACTCGTAACAGATTTTGAAACGTTTGTATCACAATTAATATTGAATTTGATATAATTATAGAACTCCGAAAGCATAAATTTATAACAATAGTTGTAATAAATTAGATAGAAAATTTACAACGGAAAAACTATATCACAGCCAACTTTTTGCATCGTTTCAATCCAAAATTTTTTATTAAATGAACAATTTATTTTGTGATCTGGTTTCTTCTTTTAGTTCTTTGAAATTCTGATCATTATATTTCGATATGAAGCAACGGAAGAACTCTTTTTTTTTCAATTATTGAACTTTATCATAAGTCTTGTAAATGAGAATAAAACATCATAACTGATTTTGTTATTATATTGTTATCATAAGTTTTAACTTTCAACTGTTTTCATTTGTTTAATATCTCAAAATAACACAAATTGTTATACATATCAACTGTTGATATACTTGTGTTATGATTTTGTTATGTGCATCTGATCGGGATCTTTATATTAGTAAAGCATTCATTTCGAAATATGCCGTGCGAAACAGAGTGGACAAAAAATTGTTAAAAATTGTTTGGAGTGAGCAGGATTCAAAATTCCGATTGAAAGCTAAAATTATTTTATCATGTCTGACATATTTTTTTAGTTATTGATCATAACTGTTTGTTTACTCATCTTGTACATACTTTTGATGTTATTTATTTTTCAAAA